>NW_024870731.1:25447500-25765000 GCF_019054845.1 Dipodomys spectabilis | reverse complement strand
CCTGCATTCTGTCTTAGATCCCAGAAAGACCACAAGGCACAGTTGAATGAGACTCAGAGAAGGAAAGTGACTTGTCTCAGTTCACACAGCTATTAAGGGGCAGAGTTGGGACTTGCCCTTAAACTGTCTTCTTACCTGACAAGGTGCCTGTTACCAGAAGTCTCTGGTAATAAGGGGACTGGTTCCACCCAGCAGACAGTGTCTATCTTGGTAGCTTACCCTGCTACCTGTTAGCCCTAATGTAAAGAGACTTCTCTAGAAGGAAGCACTTTGTGGTTTTAACCTATTCAAATTCTGAAGCTTGCATTTTATCCTTGGCATTCTACATTCTCCTGCTCATTTTGGGCTCCTGGTGGTAGCTGGAAGGTCATCCTCAAAATAATGGCATGTCTCTGAAGTTTCCTTCCCTGAGGGAAGATGACAGTTTTCAGGCAGAATTCCTAGCAGCCTCCTGCAGGGACGGAGAGCCTGGAGGACTCCTCTTAGACCAGGAGGAAGAGTGTGATGGACCAGAAACAACCAGGGGACTGTTTTGTAGCTCAGCCAACTAGGAGTCCTTAGTTTTATAGTTTTTATAGTTTTAAGGAGGAAACTTTTACATAGATTTTCCCTGGTATTTTCCCTGGTAGCACTGGTCTCTGTAGATGTGCAGATGGTGCCAGCAGGGTGGTTGGATAGCTTTGTATTATGACTGCTTTACATAGAATAATAATAATAGTACCTAAATGCTGAGCATACTAATGTGTCTGGAGCAGTACTGGGTTATTTGTGAACATAGTTCTCACCACTATTGATTTTAACTTTTTAAAATTATATTTAAATAGTAGTTACACAAGGGGATTCAATCCAACAGGTTAGTTCATGAGTATTATGCATCTTGATTGGGATCACCCCCTTTCATCCTTCTCCCCTATCTTTCTCAATCCCACCCATCCTCTCAGTTTTCCTAGTTCTACTTTTACATAGGTACATGGAATCTTATGACTGCATTCTCCCATTCTCCTTCTCTCCATTTGTCTATTCCCCTCCCCTTGACCTCACGAATCCCTTCCCTCCTCTGCCCAAGTGCCAGCTTCCTAGTATTCATTTTGTTAGATCATAAATTAGTTGTTAAAATAAGTTACCTCTGTATACTATACTTGAGTTAATCTAGTTGGTTTTATATGCATGTGGTCCTGTATATGTTTATATTTATAATTTAGGTCTAACTTCCACGTATGAGAGAAACATACATCCTTTGTCTCTCTGAACCTGACTTACTTCACTTAATGAAAATTTTCCAGGTTTAGACATTTCCCTGCAAATGATACAATATTATTCTTCCTGATGGATGAGTAAAATTCCATTGTGTGTGTGTGTGTGTGTGTGTGTGTGTGTGGTATTCTTATCCATTCATTGAAAGCTATCCATAACTTGGCTATGGTGAATAGTGCAGCAGTGAACATGGTTGTGCAAATGTCTTTACTATATCCTGACTTGTTTGCTGGATCACAGGGCAGTTTTTTTGAGTTCTCCAAAGTGGTTTCTACAGTGGTTGCACTGGTTTACATTCCCATCAATAGGCTTAAAAGCAGAGTACATATTGTAGAGAAAGAAGGGGAAGTAAACATAGTTATCACCATAATTCATACTTTTTAGAAAAACTTTCTGAAGAGCAGAGAGGGTAAGAAACTTGCTCAACATCACACTGAGAGCAAAAGCCAGAGCCCAAGGTCAGACACAGACTTTTTGATTGTTATAGCCGGGCTGATTCCACTATAACAAGACTTTCTTTCAAACAAAGATAAATTAGATATTCTCTGTAGTGAGTCATTTATAGGTGTTAAGGAATACTTAAGATGAACAAAGGCAGAATCCAGGACAGCAAGTTCAGAGATATGTATGCCCTAGATAAACTTTGTTCCATCATTGCCTTATTTAATGACTTTAATAGATTGAACAGTTTCTCTGTACTATGATCAGTTTCCAAGGACACTGAAAAGAAAAATGTCTCCTGAAAATAAAGAATAGCAGTTACTCATGATTGTTGTAATCATGAACACATCATCAGTGTGGCAGTCTCCGTGGCCATCCATGGCACACACAGGATAGGTGTGGATCCTGGTCCCTTCTTCTATCTCTGACTCCCCCAATCTTTATTGGGGGATCACCTATGTGCCAGACATTCTTCTGCCCATAGGCAATAAAAGACTGAATTGATATAGATCTCAATAAAGCTGTTTTGAAAAGACAAAAAAAAAACAAAAAAACATGCTGTAGTTGGTGATGCTAATGACAGAACTGCTGGGCCTATAACCAGAGTAAAAATGGCTATGGCTGTGAAAGTTCATGGGCAGCGACATTATCATTACTATTCTCCAAAAATGTATCATGTGCTACATTTTGTGTTGGTCATAGGTATTGAGTTATTTAATTCTTTTTTTGAACTTTATAATATTTATTCTTTTTTTCCTAAAATACATTTTTTATATTTTTTATTGTGAAAATACTATACAGAAGGGTTACAGTTACATGAGCAAGATAATGAGTACATTTCTTATCAAAAAAAAAAAAAAGACTGAATTGATAGTTGATAAACAAAATGTAGAATGGGTTTCAAGAGTGTTGCTCATCCATGCTAGCAATGTGAGGAACATGGTAGACCCTTCAGTTGGGAAAATTTGCTTTAAAAAACTCTGTGTGTATGTATGAGTGTGAGTGTGTGTGAGTGTGTGTGTGTGTGTGTGTGAGAGAGAGAAAGAGAGAAAGGCAATCGTTTAAGGTTTTTGAAATTTGTCTCCAAGGCATGCAGCTAATAATTAAACACTAGTCAAGAAAATCTACTCAGTAGTCTTGGTAAGTGAAGATTCTATGGCATGTTGGCCAAGCCAGTTGGTCACTTCCCTCTTCCCATTGAACTTAGATTGATGAGATGGAAACTGCTCTTAAAAGTGTACTGCCAAGAAGATGGAACTTCTCCACCCAGCTATCAGTCTAGGGCTATTGTTCTATCTTGGGAAGGGCAGCTTGGAAGACTGGCCCCACCCTGCACTTGTAAAGGCAGTATGCTTTCATCAGATCAAACTTTTGAGCAATTTATTTTAAAGGATATTGTATAGAACAATAGAACAATCAGCTAGTAATTAGTGGAGGCCAAGAGCCGGGTGTGATACTAGGCAGTAAGGACCAGCCCAGTTGATCAAGAAGACTACTAAGGCCTCTGAGAACCAGCCTGAGAAACTGCACACTGCAGGGGAAACAGGATCCATTCACCTTTTCTACTAGTCACAAAACAAATAAGTATATAACAAGCTCTCAAAAAGAGGGTGGCAGTCATTATTCAGTGTTTCTGTACTCTATTATCTAAAACATGTACTTTTTGAGAAAACATGAAACATGAACTACAACCTGTACTGAAGGTTGAAGGAAGCCAAGTATTGGAATTAATAAAGACTGCAAAGCAGTTATTAGGTATGCCTCTGGTTTGTGGGAAATGTCTGGCCTGAGTACTCAATATGGAGGTGGTATTGAAGACCTTAGGCCAGAATAAAGTAATAAATGGCAACTGGGAAGAGTAGTGGTGTCAGGATTAAACCCTAAGTTTCTCCAGCATTGAGGTCTCAGGCTGATGAGGAGGTGCCAGTTAAAGAGACCAAGAAGGAGCAGCCAGACAGCAGGAAGGAAGCCAGGAGATGTCCTGGATGTTGAACTAAGAATATATTTCCAAGAGGTTAACTCCACCCTTTCCTGTTCATAGGAGTATGCCAGGGTGCAATGAGCAGAAAGATGTTCTTATCAAAATAATCCTGACTTACTCCTCATTTCTAGACAGGAAAGATCATTGTCAGACTTTTTGTTCATTCATCTGTCAGTTGGATTGATTGTGTTAGTCTGCGAGGTATACCAAAGCTGCAAATAGAAAGGTGAGCCAACAAAAGCATAGTGCCTGCCCTCGGACAGCTTAGTCTGCTTGGAGAGAAAGATATCAATCAAGTAATAGTGTTTTATCCAAGGATGGATCACCATTATTAACTGAGACTGTGGATCTTTGCAACAGAAATAAGAGCTCTAAAGAAAAGAGCATACATCATGGAGAGAATATTCTTTTCAAAGGCTGTCTAACCTACAGGGGTATAGGACCTTATTTACTTATTTCTAATTAATAATATACTTCCAATGTCTTGATGGGCCAACACCTGAGTTTTAAAAGAAAGGTTGACAACCTCTATATTGAAGGAAGGAGTATAGAGTTTGAAATCAGACCCGGGATCAAATTTCAGCTCTGGATCTTTCTATCATTCTTTATCTCTCAGAACCTCAGGATCCTCCTCTCTATGATAGGGGATAGTCAAAGCTCTGCTTTTAGATCATGGTGAGGTCTGACTGAGGTAAAATCTGCAGCACATCTGGCATGTTGGTCCTTCTTGTTCCGAGGGGAGCACATTTGTGTTATATGTTTGTGATATTTCCTTTTCCGGGCCAATTTTCCCAGAACGGATCTTGGCTATTAGTTTGCTACTTTATGAGGCAGGGTGTTTATTCAGGGTATTTTTGGGGGGTGGTTTTTTTTTTTTTTTGGTTGTTGTTGTTTTTCCCAAGGATATCATTCATTTTGCCAGAGTTCTCTCAAGAGAAATGTGGAGGAGCCTGCCTTTGGGAGATACTGGTAAATCAAAACCTCCCTGTGTGGGTCGTGTTTATTCTCCTAGTCTTTTACATAGAGCTAATTCAGGTGTCTACTCAACTGTGTAATAAAAGTCAGTAGTTCCCAAAAGCTGCCATAATAAAAAAAAAAAAAAAGCGCAGCTTTCTTTGTCTCAGGAAAAGCTGTTTGTTAGCACATTGTGCCAATTTAATAATCTTTTCATGGCCATGGACAGTGGTGAGCCTGCTGAAATCATAGATGCAATTTTTAACCTTCTGGGGTTGGGGGGGATGTGAGCTCAATCTGAGCAGTCTTTCATTTGAGATGCACAGTCTAGCTTGTCCGTATTTCTCATTTTAATTAATGTAATTAAAAGAGGATAAAAGGCTGGGTTAAAATTTTATGCATTTGATTATTGGGATCAAGAATAATTAAAATGTATGAAATGTGGCAGATTTCTCAGATGATGGGAAAGAAGAAAGGTCTTTTTTCCTGGATTTAAAATGTGTACATGTTTGGGTCTTTTCTTCAAGCTTTAGAAGTGTCCACGATCTGAGTATAGACAAAATACAGAAGGTTTGCATATAGACAAAGAAGGAGGCTTTTGGCAGGGGGGAACTGATCCTTGTGTGGATCATGAATAATTTTTTCATGTATGGTAGCAGCTTCTTTGCTGATCGCATCTCTGATAACCAAATAAAAAGTGAATGTGTGTGTGTGTGTGTGTGTGTGTGTGTGTGTGTGTGTGTGTATGCCAGTCCTGGGGACTTGACCTCAGAACCTAGGCACTGTCCATGAGCTTTTGTACTCAAGGCTAATGTACTGCTTGAGCCATGGCTCCATTTCCCATTTTTTGGTGTTTAATAAGAGTTTCACAACACAGATCATGATGCAGTGTATTCATATACTTCTTTGTTAACTGACATCTTCCTTGTACAACTACTTAAAGATAATTTTTTTTAAGTCTCATGAACTTTCCTGACTGGGCTGGCCTTGAACTGTGATCCTCAGCTTAGCTTCCTGAGTAGCTAGGCTTACAGGCCTGAGCCACCAGCAAGGGGCAGAAAATAACTTTTATCTTGACATCTACTGTTTGCTGTTTACCTACAAAGTTCTTAATAGGCTTTATCATATCTAGTCTTTTGTAAATCCTAGATAGAAAGATAGATGTTTATTATAATCAGCAGAGTTTTTTTTAATTATACCAGAGATGCCATCAAGAGACTAGCAGAAAACTAGATGCCACTAACTAGGATGGGATGGGAGACTAACTCTACATCTGATACTAACTCTAGATCTGTTCTTAACTACAAATACGATACTGAGTCTAGATAAGATGTCAGGAGGATTCTGTGTGATACTCAGAAGTCCGTGCTATAGTTCCATTCCCAATGATACTATTCCTAACAGCATCATCACAAAGGGTGTACAAGGACCAACCACTCTAGCAATTGATTTTTGACAGTCCTGGAGAATCTTGCTAGGCAAGTGCTTGGCTACTGGAGCCACAGCCAAGTGAAGAAGCTGAGCCTTATAGAGGAGATGAGGTGACTGGAATTACCCAGGGTATGGAAGTGAGAGAATACAGAGCCATATTTGCATCCAGATTTAGTAAAGCTCTTGCAATGACAAGGCCCTTGTCCATTGCAGGACGTACATTATAAATTGGAATTGGAAAAGGGGTCAGAAATATTTGTGGAGCTCTCTGTTTTCTATAAAGGGAGTTCTACCCTCTCTGATGCCTTACGCAGCTTCGCTTGCACATTTTAAACATTTGTTTTCTGTGTGATTTCTTTGGTTGGATGTTGCTTTTGAAAAATACTAACAACGTAGACTATGTTCTTTGTTTTTTTCCTATTTAGATCCTAAGTATTCCTGTAGGACTTCTACCAGGGTATTTTTGGTGGTTAATCTTCCTTTTGTTTTAAGGTGTTATGGGATTAATAGACTGTGTGCTTTTCTTAATATCTTTGTAGCTGAAATAGAAATGGACAGCAGTGGCAGATACAATGGCGCCCCCCCCCATTATTGCTTTCCCTTTTCTTCCTGTGCATTCTCTCTCTCTCTCTCTCCTTCCTGTGCATTCTTTTTCCCTCTCAGCCTATTTAGAGTAAAGTGAGGTCACTGAACTAGATTGAGTAAGGATATTCTTCATCTCCACACCAAATCATGGAAAGTCTTATTCATCTCTCTTTTCTGCTGTTGCTATAACTTGGAAATTTTGGATTGAAATCACAGAGACACAGAAGGATAAGAATAGCAGTTCCTTGAGTTACTGCCTAGAGGGAAGGACTTGAAAAGCCTGTGGAACCAAACCAACCTTGCCTGAGTGAGAAATCAGTATTTGTTGTGTTATATTCTGAGATCTGGGATTGTTTGTTACCTCATCATTGCCTAGCCTAACCCTGCTTAGGTGATGATCCTTTGTCAGCCTCCTCTCCTTCACGTATTT
Organism: Dipodomys spectabilis; assembly: GCF_019054845.1. Lineage (NCBI taxonomy): Eukaryota > Metazoa > Chordata > Mammalia > Rodentia > Heteromyidae > Dipodomys > Dipodomys spectabilis. The sequence goes on along the minus strand of NW_024870731.1, from coordinate 25,757,924 downwards.
TATTGGATTTGGATATTTGAATGTCAGAGAACCACTTTTGAATAGGTCATTTAAGCCCACACATGCACACAGTGTACTTGTTTAAAAAAAAATTGAATTTGTTGGATGAGTGGTTCAAAACCTTGGTAATATCTCTTGTCATAATTAGGATTTCACAGAATGTCCTATCTAAACCGGCTAGGGTAGCATTCTGCCTTTTATCTTTATGAAGTTCTCCCAAAGTCAGAATTTTAACATTTTTTCCCCCATGTGACCCACACCAGTTCTTATCTTTATATTCAGAAGCCTTCCTTAACGTCCAAGTGAAAGCCCTCTTTAGCTCATTTAAAGTTCATTGCTCCTTATTTTATGCCTGTGGAAATGGAGATTAAAAATTGCTCATTACACCCTTCCTCATCCAGCTCTTCCTCTAGAAGGTTATGGCCCTTGTCATCACTTACCTTCTCCTCTGTAAGCTAACCAGGAAGATTCACTTAACCTTTCGCCATAATCCTCTAACAAGATTCCGACTAACACCAGCCAGAATGGACGGATGATTTGATTTTGCAGCCTGCATGGAGCTGCCTCTTTGTCATTACCTGCCATTGTCATGTTGGTGCTGCTCTGCTATCCTGTGCCTATGCAGACAAGCGTTTCAATTCTACATTCAATTCTACATTCCTAGTAGTGTTTATCCTCTTGCCCAGAACTGGCTGCTGAAATTTGACCTTAGCTGCTAACACTTCACCTTGGCAATTTTAGCAGTCATTTTTTAAAAAAAAATTTATTTATAGCTTCTGAATTTCATGTCATGGGTAGTAAGACCTTCCCCCGAACCCCATAGAAAATTGTTTTTTCGAAATCCAGAAGTAAAATTCATTTTGACTCGGGGCCTGACTCAAGTCACACTTTTCCTGATTCCCTTATCACCTTCACCAATCAGTCCTGGCCTCCTTGCCTCTCCTATGCTCTGTTATGGTCACTTATCTAAATGTTCCAACATCCTACATAAACAGGAACGTCTGAGAATCAGAAAGTGTCCCCTATATCCCAACAAGAGTGTGCTCCATTTTACAGGTCTCTATATTAAATACATGATACTGTCTCCTGTATATACAGTATATACGGCAGGCCCGGACTTCCCTACCCTGGCTTTATGATGTCTGCTGTCATGAGTGTGGAATTTTCCTGACATGAAGTACATTTTGTCCCAATTTACTAGGTCTCTGGAATTCCCAGATTGTTCCTTTTTTTTAATTGAATACCTTAGCAGCATATTTTCCAAATATCTCCAAAAGAATGCTCTCTAATATAAAAATAATAGTCAGAAGGAATTGCCTGTGGGTTTTGTTGTTTTAATACTCTTTGTGAACATGATGCATAGATATCTAGCTTTCTCAGGACACGTGCTTTCCCATCATCTCTCTCTAGACTACAATTAGACCTTCTACAGACTCACATATGCCCTGTCCCATATTATAACACACATCACATGTGACTCTAATGGCTTGCTTAATTGTCTTCCCTTTTTATTGCCCAGGTCTTTTAAGGCTGGGACCATATCAATCATGGTCATCATAATGTCCCCAAGGCCTACCACAGTGACAGACAAATAGAGGGTGCTTTATTTAATGAGTAAATGAAAGAGTAGATGAAATATCCAGGGATCTCAGACATATACAGACAGTGTCTAACTTCCGATGGATTGACTGAGTGGTATTTCAGCTTGACAGAGATACAAAAGCTGTTTGCATTCAGCAGAAGCCACACTTTAAATGTTGACTTTCCATCTTTTCCCAGGTTAGTGATACTCAGTGTGAGACTCTCTTGTGATGTGGGCAGTAAACTACAGCATCTTGTCAATTCTACACGAATACAATGGAAAACACTGTGATACTCCATGCTTTAGCGTGTTGGTTGAGGGTGTCAAATGCATTTAGGACTTAAGATATCTTTAGTTTACTCTGTTTTGTGGGGATGTCACCCCATTGTAAGTATAGGAGAGCCTGTGTTCATCTTGCCCTGGTGTATAGTTTTGGAGGAGGAGGTCCCTTTGGTCCCATTGGTTGTTTTTATTGTTTTCCATCCAGGTTTCTTAGTAAAGAGAGAATGGTTGTGCTTTGTCATATAGAAAAGGGTGTCCCAATGGTCCACTCATGTTAGGTAGAACTTCCTCTGGGGACTAATTCTGTGGCCCCCTCTTTCTCTCTGTCTCTCCTTCTGTCTCTGAGGGGGTCAGTTGTGGGGCTTGAACTCTTGGCCTGGGTGCTGTCCCTCAGCTATTCAGCTCAAGGCTAGTGCTTTACCACTTGAGCCACAGCTCCACTTTGGTTTCTGGTGGTTTATTGAAGATAAAAGTCTCATGGACTTTTCTGCCAGGACTGGCTTTGAACCATGATCCTCAGATCTCAGCCTCCTGAGTAGCTAGGATTACAGGTGTGAGCCTCGGGCACCCGGCCTGTGGCCTTCTCTTTACCTACATCACAATGAGAATGTCAGGTTTCCAGGTACAGAGCTGGCAAATGTCAGAAGGAGGGTTTGACCCCAGACTGTGCATTCTAGTGTTATATTGTGAACTCATGAAATGAGCAGGTCTGTTGTCCCAACTTGCCTCTTCGTTGTCATTCTTCTACAATTTGCTTCTCATACTTCTCAGATGATCAAACTGCTGACAAAAGACCCATCTTCACATAAAGAGACAGGGAGCCACACTGGGGCACAATGTCCCTGCTTCCGCTTTGCCACTCTCCAAACTGTTATATTTATTAAGAGTTTTTGCCCACATGCTCGGAGTTCTGCGCACCAGAGACCTAAGCAGAGCATTACTCATTTGCTTATCTTCCATTTCCCTTGGTGAAAAGTTATTCCTGGTCCCATGATTTTCACTGTGAAAGGTCTTCTGTGAACCGGAGAGGAGCATTCTGAAAGAAGTTATTAAGCATTATTAATACAATTATAGGTAACAAAAGATGTAATTTAACTTCCCCACATCCAACAAAGAAATTCATTTGAAGCTTCAGGAGCTCCAGCTGAAAGGGCAGAGCTCATCTGGATGTGGAGGGGGATGTGGGCAGGGAGCCCGCTGGCTGCTTCATCCTGGGGGTGGGGTGGGGGGGAGCCCTGTGCTGGATGTACCACTGCACCTCTCCCCAGCCACCTCCGCCCCTCCTCATTCACTAGCACCAAGTCCTTACTTGGTACTTGCTTTTCACTAGGTCTGGGGACCTACAGGCAATGGGATTTTACAACCACAGAGAAGAAAAATCAATGATCAATCCTAGTGGTCTCAATTTTTTTTGACCTCATTCAAAATATCAAGAAAAATGATTTAGTGAGCGAGTACCATTGTGTTAACAAACATTGCTGCCATTGTGTTCAACGTTTGTGCTGCTTCTTACAGAATGTGTAGTATGGAAGCTCAGTGAATGCGTATTGGAAACACCTAGGCATTAGAACCATATGTGCGGCAGAGCATGTGCTTAGTAAAAGTTTATTTTATGAGGGAATGGTACCAATAAGGCTAAGACCCCTAGAGTTACTGGCTCAAGGTCACTTGCCCCATAGGAAGTAAAGCCAGAATTTAAACTGAAGGCTTTCTTGCTCTACAGACTCTTCCCTTTCCATCTCCTCACATTGACATCTTTGGAACACACTAAGATGGAGATTCTAGACCCAAAAAGATTCAGGGAAGCTACAGTCTGAAGGTTCAGCAAATGTGAAATCCCTGAGTGATGATGGAAAAGTCCCTGTTTTCTAATCTGTCCAATGAGTTTCTCTTAAGGACCCCAGGGAGCTCTGGTGACCCTGAGCTGCTTTATGATTTGTCATTTTCTCTGTCCAGTTGCAATAGGGAGAAGAGGTTGGAGGTTGTGTGTGACCCATTCACCACCCAAGCCAATGAGGCTAGAGCATTTTAATCCAGTGTTGGAATACAACCCAAAAGGTGGCGTAGTCCCAGGAGAGCAAACAGCTGGCACCCTGAAATGTAACTTGGAAAGGAAAAAAAGTGCAGTATTTGAAGGCTCAGTGTGGTTTTTGATTTTAAAAGACAGAGAGAGAGAGAGAGAGAGAGAGAGAGAGAGAGAGAGAGAGAGAGAGAGGAACTCTTGATTGTTCTGCTGGCTTGGTGGAACATCTAATCTGAAACAGGCGCTCAGGTTGATAACTGTGCCCAGCTCTAATCCCTGGCACGTCAGAGTACTGTTTTTGAAAAGGAAAAAAAAAGGACTTGTGTCTTTAAAATATCATTTCTTATTTTATTCCTCAAATCCATCTCCCTCCCCCCGCCCCCAATTCCTTTGGAGGCTGCATAGCTAGGCCTTTGCATCAGCAAAGTCTTTCTCTCCCTTGGGTCTCACTGGCTGGGGGATTATTGATTTGGAAGGCGAGGCTAATTTACATGTAAATAAATCTGAGCCCCGGGCAGCCAGGCTGGGACGTCCAGATGCCGTGACTGACTTGCTGACATCACAGGCTCATTAGCATGCGGAGGATGCAGGCTTTGCAACAGCGACTTCTCTGGCACCACCAGCAGCTCTGCCGACAGTTATTATTATTATTTTCTGGCCAAGCTGCACATTTCCTGGTTCAGTGGCCTGGGCTTTTTGAGCAGCTGACTTCGTCTCCCAGGTCTGGCTAGGGATCAGCTGGTGACGCAGAGGCTGGGGGTCTGTGACTTCCTTCAGAGGAAGCTGGGGTTCTCAGGAAAGCGATCGGAGGGCTCGGGTGGACCCAGAAGAAGGGCAGAAGTCCTAGTCTTCTTTCCCTGCTCAGCTTGGGGCTTGGTGGATCACTTCTGGTCTAGATCCAGGGATGGGGTTCTCCCTGAGGGAATGCAGACTCGCTCCGGCTAGGGCCTGCTGGCTGCTGGCTTAGGAAGGAGACTCAGATTTGCAGAGACGTTGCTTAGAGAAGATGCTTCGGCTGCCTGAGCTCCTGCTTGCGATCTCAGACACCGGATCCAGGGAGAAAGTGAACTGGGGAAACTGAGCAACTCCCCTGTCTGTGAGAAGCTGCTTCTGGGAGGCTGAGTATCTCATCTTCCCTGGAGGTGGGTAAGTAATTTGCTCTCTCAATTCACAAATGAAACAGAAGTGTTTTTTTTCCAAGCAGGATGAGAAAAACATTCGGGTCTTTGCATGGGGGAAGTAGAGTGTTCTTATCTTGTGACCAGCATTTTTTTTTTTTTTTGGTGATCTGGTACCTTTTGCCATTCCTTTGCACATGAGTAAGTTCAGTTTTGCAAAGAGGTATATCATTGCTCTAATGTATCTTGAAGAAACATTTAGATCTTGATACGTAAGGGGCAAAAGTAGTTCTCAGAAAGTATACCTTCCTTCCTTCCTTTTTTTTTTTCTTAAAGAGTGGAAAGGGTTAAGAACCAAATACCTGGTAGTGTTCAGGTACAGCTGTCATTTCCAGCACATCCTGTCAGAAATCTCAGGAGGCATAAGGATTTAGCTCAGTCTTGCAGGTAAAGAACTGGCTTTTGAATTACTGAGGTTTAATTTTAGTCAGTGCTCTCAGATTAGAAATGGTGACAGAGTCTTGGAGTCTGACTCCATAGCCTTCTGAAACCACATGATTTCGTTGATTCCCTGTCCTGAGCTGCTTGACTGAGGGTTCATAGTTTGTTCTCCTCTTCATTTCTCAGAAACCAATATCCAGCACTGCTCATCTGCGGTGGAGGTGTGGTGATGAAATACAGATTTTAATCCCATCTTTCTTTGTTAGGTTATCTCAGACTTTGCTAGGCTCCAAGGGGACTTTTATGAACTAGAAATCCTTGAGACTGGGACAATTCACTCTGGAGCAAATGGCGTGTGCCAGATGTAGTGCCATCCACCAGTGTGACTGTGGCTAGGACACAACTTAAGCGCATCAATTGCTTCCCTGGGGGCAGAGTTGTGCTTGTACTGCGTGAGTACCGAAGCGGGCAAGACCACAGATGGGGTCTTCCAGGCCTGCACTTCATCAGGCTGCATGCATGTGGCTTGTTTTGCTGGGGCATCAACCCATCTCAGTGAGAATTAAGCTCAACCAAGGCAGCCTTGATTTTCTGCTAGGGGCCGTTCTCATCCTTCTGCTTCCCAGAAGGCTGGCAGCCTTTAGCAGATGGGTTACCATGACTGGCTCTGGGGCCTCCGGAGAAAAAGTCACAACTTTGACAGAATGGCAGTATTCTGGAAATTTGGATGTTAATGTCTTCTGGAGTGCTTGTAAACGGGTTTTGCCTTTCCATCCGTTGCTCTGTCCCTTTGAGGAGTCCTCTTTTTTTCATGTGAAAATTACAATATGTTGATTCCGTCAGGCACTGGAGCAGAAATGGTGAGCTAGCATGTCTACAATGGCATGGTTATAAAGGTTTACCCATACAATGTGTGGGGGGGAGAGATAAGAAACGAAGGAAGCTTAGATGGTAGTTGAGCTACCCCTTGGTCTGCAGATTCCCATCTGTGACATGGGTAGAGCAATGGGGTCTACAAGCAGTATGATACGTGTCAGGATTTGGTGAGCTGGCATATAAAAAGCATAACAGGTGCCCAGTAAATGTCAGCTATTACTTATTATTATTATTATCATTATTACTACTGTCATTGCTACTTTTTTGACATTATCATCCTAAACCTAATTGCTGGAAACAAACCCATCTATTGAAAAGCAATATGTTCACAAGCAGTTGCCTGCAGAGAGGTTGTACCAGCAAGCATGATGCCGTCTCTAGTCATAGTGGAGCCCAAACCATTCCCACACAAAGGAACTTTCCACACTCCTAATGGAGTTGACAGCTTTGAAGCGTATTATTCAGAACTACTGAATTTTGCAGATCTAAAACTAACTGATGATACAATGACAATTTCATGCTAGCTGGGACTCTGCACCCTTGAAGGAGACCTCTTGTTTGGGCCACTGACAAGTCACACGGAGAAAGCTTGCAGGGTCCAAACTGGAATGGACGCATTTCTCCAACTGTGCATGTGAGAGGGAGTGCTCTCTGTCTCTCTGTCTCTCTGTCTCTGTCTGTCTGTCTGTCTGTCTGTCTGTCTGTCTCTCTCTCTCTCTCCTTTCCCCCTCTCTCCCTTTCTCTTCTCTTTCTTTCTGTCTCTTTTCAGCATAGATTCTTAGCAATTTCTTCCCCATCCAAGAAGGCCTTGGAATGTGTTTATCAGCTGCTAGGTGGCTTTTGAGAAATTCCAAGGCTGAATTTATGCCGCCATCTGGGTGGCTTCAGCTTCTTTGGTTGACAGTGAAGGAAAAGGCTGTTTTCTCCCCCACCTGCCTGCCACCCATCTCTGGCTTCATTCTGTGTCCACTGTTGTAATGTGTCTATGCCAGACTTTTGATCTCTCTTTCCTGCCAGTGAGCAGGCTGCAGGCACGCAACAGGGCAGCTGTTTCTCCCTGTCCTCTCCACCTTTTTCTTTTCAGTGTAGGAGAAATGGTATTCCGATACAAAGGTCTGCAAGAAGAATATACAAAGTAAATCAGAGCTAGTGGTGTTGCTTAGTGGTAGAGAGCTTGCCTAGTATATATGAGGACCAGATTCCATCCCCAGCACTGAAAATTTAAAAAAAAAAGTGGGTTCTCACAGTGAGACCAAAGGAGGATAATAATAGGAGTGGGTCACAAAGGCTCAGTAGCTATGTGTATATGATCATATAAAATAATATGAAACAAACTACAGGAAACGAGGTTTTGTTGTTGTCATTGTTGCTGTTTTTGTTGTCTTTTCATTTTGTCTTGTTTTGGGGAAGGCAAAGGGGGGCACAGAGAAGGTGGATGAAAGGATGAAGAGCAAATAGAGCAGTGATACTCCCTAGACACCATGTGGAACATGAACTATACATCTTGTGGGTGGAAAGACTGGGAGAGAGGGAGGGAAGGGATGGCCTGGTTCAAACAGAAATGTACTCATTACCTGACTTATGTAACTATTAACCCCTCTGTATAGCACCTCTATAATAACAATAAAGTATATTTTTAGAACGTGGGAGAGGGCAGTTGAAGCAACCATTGAGGTCTGTTATAAAATTCTTAGGAAACTCAGATCCAGTATGAGCACTTCCTGGTTTCCAATGATCTGCCAACTGTATTTTGTTTGGAGGACAATGTTTATACCTTGATAAAAGCCCATCTGGGTCGCCTCCTGAGTAGCCTGTAATGATCTTGGGAGAGTTGCCTCGCTCCTGAACTTGACTTTCTCCTAAGAATATTGGAAGTAAGGTCCCTCTGAGAGCAGAGGGCTGTTGGAAGATGATGACTATAAGGCCCTTGCTCATTTCCTGCCACTGGTGGTGCCAGTGACTTGCTTTTTTCCTGTTCCTTTCTGACCTGTGAATGACAAGGGCACTAGTGTTGTTATTCATTTATCAGAAAAACTGAAGGCTGAAGAGGCCAAAGACCTCGGCCCTGGTTCCAGTCTGGGGTTGGTTCCCTTGCACATTCATTCCCAAAGCTAGGTGTAAGATGCACTCTTACCCACAGAAGTGCCGCACCGAGACCACAGCTCTTCATCCAGAGGCCTCCACGCCCCATCCTTTCTCTCCACTGCTGGCTTGGCCCTCAGGAATTCTGTCTGGCATTTAGATGAAGACTTTTTTTTTTCTTTCAATGCAGGGCTCATGCTTGCTTTAGTTAAGCGTTTTTTGTTTTTTGTTTTTTTTTGCTTTGTTTTGTTTGTTTGCCAGCCTTGGGGCTTGAACTCAGGGCCTGGAAGCTGTCCATGAGCCACTTTGTATTCAAGGCTAGCACTCTACCATAGCACCACTCCTAGATTTTTCTGGGTAGTTTATTGGAGATAAGAGTCTCATGGACTTTCCTGCATGGGCTGGCTTTCGAACTGAGATCCTCAGATCTCAGCCTCCTGAGTAACTAGGATTACAAGTGTGAGCCACTGGTGCTCAGCTAGTTTGTTTTTTGTAGGATCTTTCTCTCTGAGCCTGAGTTGTATCACCTTTAACCATAGTCTTCCTATATCTGCTTCAGGAGTATCTGGGATTATAGGTGAGTACCACCATACCCAGCTAGGACTTTAATTCTGTGCTTGACGACCCACTGAAGCCTTTTTATCTTCTCTCTGATTGCAGTCAGGAATCTTCCAGGGACTATATGCTGCTACAAACCAAGAATCTGAGGGAGTAGGCTTTTCCAGACTTGTTTTTATTATTGATGGTTTTGTCTAGTACTTGCCACTTTGCTCTTGTTCTAACCTGTAAACATTTTACATAGAATTACCTGGTTTTTGTACTCTGTGTTTATGTGTGTGTGTGTGTGTGCATGTGCATGTTTGGTGTTTTTGGATCCAACAGGATAGAAAAACCTTTATTAGAAGCTTAGTCCCTTGAGTTTGGAGATTTGGGTTTTCTTTCCTTTTGGCTCTGTTACTAGAACCTTTCGTTATTTGTAGTCTGGAAGCTGGGGTCTTGTACTGTTATTTCCCTGGGGATAAAGCAAGGGGAGGAGGAGAAAAGTGAGGTTACTGAGCTAGGGATGTAGCTTCTGGAAGAGTACTTACTTAGCTTGTGTGAGGCCCTGGGTTCAATCCCAGCATTGCTTTGGGGGGTGGGGACAAGGGGGGTTGAGAAGGGGTAGGAGAAGAGAAGAAAAAAAGAAGGGGAGAGAAAGGTTGGATAGAAAAGCTGGAAGGGAGGGAAGGGAAATGGAATGGGAAGTCTCTAGAAACATGTCAGAGCCATTTCAAGTCCATGATGAAAGTGTGAAGCTACAGGTTACTGTTGGGTGAAGTCACGATTCAGGAGACCAGGGTTTCTGTTCTACTTTTACTAAAAACCCCTCTCCCCATCTGTCCCTCAAAACTCAGAACGAAGCCATTTGAAATCCTAAAGCCTCCTTGTGACTGAACACAGAATGTCTTTCTCACTAGCATACACTGCAGACTCTTTTCAAAATGCATTAAATTAAGAGGAGCACATTTTCAAGTACACAGTGAGCCTACCACGCCTTGGTGGGTGTGGAATGAACTTCCAGCATGTGTTCGGCTCCAAAGCCTGTAAGAATTGAGTTGGCTGATTGGAAGAGACAAAAATGAGAGCTGAGTTGGAAGATGAAATACTCTAGAGGCCCCAGACCAGAGATGCCACTGGTCTGGTTGTGACACGAAGGAAATCAGGGTGGCCTTGTTTAAGGAAGTGTCACCAAGCATGGTATTCACTTAGAACCATGGTGTGAAGCTATAGGAAGAAGGAATCCTGGTGATTTCTGGTCCCTCCATTCTTCCCAGGTCTAGTGTATGAGCTGTCTGCTGTAAACCATGCTGAGGGCAATGAGGGTAAGGGACCATGCAAGGCCTTTGTCTCAAATGATCTCTCTCTGTCTCTCTGTCTCTCTGCCTCTGTCTCTGTCTGTCTCTGTCTCTGTCTCTCTCTCTCTCCTCTTCTCTCTCCCTCTCTCTCTCTCTTTGTTTTTTGTCATGGGACTTGAACTCAGTGCCTAGGCATATCCCTGAGCTGTTTTTGCTCAAGGCTAGCGTGCTACCACTTTGAGTCACAGCACCACTTCCAGTTTTCTGGTGGCTAATTGGAGATAAGAGTCTCACAGACTTTCCTGCCAGGGCTGGCTTTGAACCCTGAGCCTCAGATCTCAGCCTCCTGAGTAGCTAGGATTTCAAGCATGAGTCACCAGTGCCTGGCTCAGATGAACTCTTAGTTGGACTCTTGACAGGCTGCACTTGGCCTTTCTCAGATGATAGATGCTCCAACTTCGTTTGCCTCTGCTCCTCTCACACTGGGAATCCAATTGGCTTCAAGTCCTCTTCTTCTCCTTGATTCTTTAAAATCAAATCTTATAAATATTACCCAACCCCATTCAGGGTTAAGAGTAACTGGGACAAAAATTCTTAGCATTTCATTTCATCTGGGCAGGGTGCCATTTTTCCAGCTCTTTTCTTGGCTTCTCTTCATCTGTTATGAGTCCTTGGAGATATTTATTCATGAAAGTTCCAAGACTCAGTTGAGAAGCAACTATACTTTCTGTGGTTACAAAATCAGGTGTGGTTTTAGGGTAGCTGCTGTGTATATGGAGGTGTATGCTGGGGTGTATAGAAAAAAAGCATCCTACTGTGTGCTGTCCAGTATAAACTATGCTCCAGATAACTTGCCTTATTCATGTGTGTGTATGCACATGCATGTGCATGTGCATATGCATACATGCCAGTACTGGGGCTTGAACACAGGGCCTCAATTTTTCACTCAAGGCTGACAAATCAGAACGAAACCATTTAAACTCAAAAGGCCACTTTGTGACTGAGCACAGCATGGCTTTCCCACTTCCACAGTGCCACTTGCAGTTTTCTGGTGGTTAACTGGAGATAAGAGTCTCATAGTCTTTCTTGCCTGAGCTGACTTCTAACTGTGATCCTCAGATCTCAGCCTCCTAAGTATGTAGGATATCAGAAGTGAGTCACCAATGCCCAGCTCTTGCCTAATTCTTGCATTGCTCATGTAGCCAGAAATTGTCAGTTCTGTTCACTAATCAATAACCCAAGACTCTTAGATGCTAATTAGCTTCCTGAAGGTTTGCAGACAGTGGAGGAGAGCCAAGATGCAAACCTAGCATGAATGACATCCTCCATTTTAGGTTTCTTTGTACTTCTTGGATATCCCTTGTGCTTGTTTATGTTTTTCCTTCTAGATTGTACGAATGAATGAATCCCTCATTTGAAAAGCAACTCCTTCTTTAGCTGGTGAATTAAAACCTTTTTGGTTTGTGTTTTGGGAAAACTGGAACTATCCGAAAGAAGATGGCAGATGTGAAAGAGAAGGAGGCTTTTGGGATGGGGAGTCAGGAAGACGTAGAGATAAAAGCCAAAGTGAGTGGAAGGTGTCCTTGCTGCATAGGAGAGCGTGGGAGAGTCCTCTGGGCCCTTCTGTTAGCTGGGAACACAGTGGGGTGTGAATGGAGGAGCGTTCTTGTCATATGATGCCTCAGTTGTATGCACATCAGGGACTAACTGAAATATCTGTGTTCCCTTGCTGAGCCTCACTTCTTTCCTCTCTGAGTCAAGACCTGTGTCAGCTGATCTGTAAGTTCACTCCCAGTCCCGACCTTAATGAGTGTGAACTTTCAGGGTGAACCCAGCCTTGACAGTGAAGGGCTGTAATTTGCACTGCTGGCTGCTCTTGACGGGAAACGAAAAAGGTCAGGTTTTATACCAGGACCTGACCTGTCTGCTTTGCGAATCTGTGCTAGAAGATGGGAAGTGAGGGCTTAGAGCTTTCTGGAAGAACACCTGACCTTGGTATGTGTCACCCTAATACTGAGGGGGTGGCCTGGGGGCAGTGTGGGGGCAGCAAGGCCATGCTATGTACATACATACGTATCCCAGATTCACCAGCATGCACCTGCGGGTATTGCTCACACGCAGATTCTCCTTCCCTTTCCTTCCCCTCCCTTCCCTTCCCTTCCTTTCCTTTCCCTCCCTTCCCTTCCCTTCCCCTTCCTTCCTCTTCCCCTTCCTTCCCCTTCCCTTTCCTTCCCCATCTTTCCCCTTCCTTTCCCTTCCTTTCCCTTCCTTTCCTTCTTTTTTCCTTCTTTCTTCCTTCCTTTCTTTTTTTTAAATTTGCACTGGTCCTGGGGTTTGAACTCAGAATCTAGGCACTGTCCTAGAGTTTTTGTGCTCAAGGCTAGTACTCTACCACTTTGACCCAAAGTGCCATTTCTGGCTTTTTGGTAGTTACTTGGAGATAAAAGTCTCATGGACTTTGCTACACAGGCTGGCTTTGAACTGTGATCCTCATATCTCAGCCCCTTGAGTAGCTAGGATTACAGGTATGAGCCACCAGATGCCCAGCTCAGATTGTCCGTTTTTAACAGACTGCTGTTGCTTCTAAGTTACCTTTGTAACAGGCGTGGAAGCTCCACAGGAAGGACAATTTGGCTGGTCCTAATTGTGTCATTCCTTATTTGAATATACCTAAAAAAAAATCACATAGCTGCTCCATGACTCAGTTTCTCCTTCCACAAACTAAGAAAATAGTTAATAGTCAATGTTTAATGATCACTGACTGTCACTACTTAATATGCTATGTCTTAGCAAATCCTCCCCTTACAAGGTAGCTTCTACTGCCAACTCCACCCCATGATAACACAAAGAAACTTAGTAACTTGCATAAGATCACATAGCTAGTAAGAAAACAGGAATTTGAATTGTTCACGCTCTCTGATTCAATAGAAGCAAAAGACATTGGGTCTACTGTGTATATCTGTGCATATGATTTATATGATATACACACTTAGAAATAGTTGGGGGTGACTGAGATTATGAGCTGTTCCCAGGCGACGTAGTACTGTTTTGAAGTAAAATTCCAGTTTCTGTAAACTCTCCTGCTCTGTGAAGTTCTGAAGAGCACAGATGTTTCTTTGGTTGTCTTGGATAGCTTACTGAGGAGGGTAAAGGGTGTTCTGGCTGAGTTTCTGGTCATTTAGAATTTAGACACCATTTATGTTCAGTCTTGGTTTTACAACTTCGGACAAAATGTCCAATCATTTTTATGCCTTCACAGAAAGAGCAGAGTTCACAGACTGAGGAGTTCATCTTGTGACTTGAGGCATTTGAGGCATGCCTTGTAAATGAAAGCAGAGTTGGTGATGGCAAATATCATCAGAGAACGATGTTCCTCACCTCAGAGACAGAAGGCTGTGAGCTGGTTAGATAACACATGCTTCTTTCTTCCCTTGCTCCTTCTTGTTATTCCTCTAGAAGCTTCCATATCAAAACAGAGGACATTTTATGTAGGGGAACTGATTCCTATTTCAATGTACCCCCATAATTGGGATTCCATTATTATAATGGGCTATACATCAATCACCAGGCTATGGTGGTGACTGCACCTGTAATCCTAGCTACTCAAAAGGCTGACATCTGAGAGCCATGGTTCGAAGCCAACCTGAGCAGAAAAGTCCATGAGATTCTTATCTCCAATTAACCAGCAAAAAGTCAGAAGTGGAGCTATAGCTCAAGTGGTAGAATGTCAGTCTTGAGCGAACAAAGTTTAACGGACAGCACCCTGATCCTGAGTTCAAGCCCTATTACCAGCCAAAAAAAAATATGCTGTACATAGGACCAGTGGATAGTTCTCTGGTCCCAACTTCTCTTAACTATCTCAGACCTCACTAATAAACCCCACATTGTGCCAGCCCCAGTATAACCCAGTCCCACTCAGCACAGCACTTCCAGCTGCCTGTACCTCGGATATACTTGGTGCAGGACATTTAACTTGCCTCTAGGCCACGTCTACCCCTGCATTTTCCTTAGATAGTCCTCTTTTCTATGTAGTAAAATATAGAAAAACGGCCAATTGCCTAGGTGTGTGCTGAAAAGAAATTCCATTTTCTATTGACTCTACATTTTATTCTTTCTCCAGAATGTGCATGATCGGTTGGCTTATTGAAAGTTGGAGTTCGTTGAACTTCGGCTTAAAGTTTTAATGCATTTTAATCTTTCTCTGGAAGCTCATCCTGTTCTGATTCATACAGGGACCCACTCTCTCTCTCTCCTTTTTTTCTTTCCTCCCTCCCTTCTTTTTTTCACTCCTGGCTCTGTTTGCCATCTTGAGAATGGAACCCAGGACCCTTGTTCATGCTAGCCGAGCACTGCAGCTTCTGAGCAGCATCCCCAGGCATTCTTAACACTTCAATCATTTTCTGTTGCTGGGGATGCTGGACCCCACCCAGCTTTCCTACAGGAAGCCCTCAGAGGAGTTGCTCCCTTCTTGTCAGCTCTGGCACACGGTCATCCTCTGGCTAATGCAGTTCACCAATGGGTGAAGTGCACTTCACTTCCTGGCTGGGCAGCTGTGAAGCCCTGCTGCCTGCTACCCATCACGATCCAGGACTGCATTGGAATCGCTGCCTTGAGTGTATTCCTTGCTTTCTAGTCCATCCTCTCAGAAGGTGCAGGATAGTCTGTGGAGACTAGAAGCTCACCACAGATTGGATTTATGCAACACAAGCCCCTCTGCTACACTTGCCTCATTAGGAGCAGGGTGAAAATGCAGTGTCAAACAGTTCATGGGCTCCTCCTCTTGACACCAGAAGCTCCTGCTGCTGCTAAAATGGCTCATGAAGGGTGATGCGAGGTGGAAAACAGGAGTCCCTGGGCTGGATTGATCAGGAAGCATGAACCTGCAGTTTGGCTGTCTCAATACCAACATGTCTTCCTCTTGTAATGCCTTAAAATTATTCTAAATCCTGCCCTGCTGAATTGCTAAGATGCAGCATCCTAAATGGTAACTATGATATCATACACTATTTTGGATTTTTGAAAGAACATTGCCGAGAATGGAAAATAGCATTTAAATATTCACAAGGTGCAAGACACTGCCTTGGGCCCTATGGGTCATCTAAAATATTACAGAGGATCTTTTATATTTAACTGACTGTTTTTAGCCTGGGTCCATGATTACTAATGAACTGCAGGATTGGTAAACTTTCTGAAATTGAGTATGCTTTTTCTATGAATGTAGTATATTCTTTTTAAAAAAATTTATAATACTGGGGATTGAACTCAAGGTCTTGAGTTTCCTGACCTGGATCTCTACTACCTAAACCACGCCTGCAGATGCGTTTTGCACTGGTTATCTTTGAGGTAGCATCTTCCTTTATGCTCCGCTGACAGTGTGGACTGTGATACTCCTACGTGTGATTTCCCCTGTCACTGAGGGTAACAGGTGTACGCCACCATACCCAGCCATTGGTAGAGGTGGAGTCTCGTGAAGGTTTATGCCGTTCGTTGGCTCAAATCACTATCCCTTCCCTGGTTTCTGCCTTTGAATCAGTAAGCTACCTCACCCAGCTTCTGTTCAGTTTTTAATAGAGAACGATCCCAATTTCATCACATTCTTGAAGGCAGCAAGTCACACCAACACCTGAGAATTGTTAGGTTGGGTGGTACGTTATTGTAAATTCATCCTGAGAAATCTCCAAGGTTAGCGTAATACTACAAAATATTGCTCTGTCCTGTGAAAATACAACACTCTATACGACTGGTACAATCTTACGTTGAGCTCTGTGCAGTTGGAAGGCTAATGACCTCATTTCTTTCCATTTTATCAATGAGTAAATTGAGGAACATAGTCTTAGATGCCCATGCTTTTGAGTTCTTGTTTCTTCTATCTCTCAATACTTTTGATTGTTTAACAGTTTATCACCACTTGGAACATTTGTCTTGTGGGTAGGCAAGGGTTTCTAGTCTTTCTGTTCTGAAGGCATTCTTTTCAATATTGAACCTGTTGGCAGGATAGCAGAATTGAATTACATAAAAGTTATGGTGCCTTTATTTGTCTGCTTCCCTCATTAATTGAGTAGTCTTCTTTGTGAGTCTCGCTGATAAATTACTCCTCATGTAATTGAATTATATACCACATTTTTCATCTCAGTGTATCAATATATACTTTCTGTTATTTATTTGTTGCTCATGGGGCTTGAACTCATGGCTTAGACTCTGTCTCTGAGCTTTTTTACTCAAGGCTAGTGCTCTACCACTTTGAGCCACAGTGCCACTTCCAGTTTTCTAGTGGTTAATTGGAGATAAGAGTCTCATGGACTTTCCTGCTCAGGCTGGCTTCAGCCCATAATCCTCAGTTCTCATCTTCCTGAGTAGCTAGAATTACAGGCATGACCACCAGCACCCAGCTGTTTTTTTTTAAAAAATGTAAAGTAAATTTACATATTGCTCAAAGCTGGTCTCTACAAGCCCATTGAGAGTATGTGCCTTACTGATAGAAAGCCACCAAGCTACACTGAATATTTCAAAAGCTACTTGTCAAGTATTTATCTATTGTGCTAGATACAAGATGATAGGAATTTCTGGAATTTTCATTCCAGTAGGGTAAAAATACAAGAGACACATAGCCACAAATAAAACAGTTTCTAGTCATGACAACCATTAAGGAGAAACATTTAACAGTAATAGAATGGAGAATGACTGCGAAGAGGAGAGCCATCAGTGTTTTTCCTGGAGGCTATATGCCTTTGATGATGTGAAAAAAAATTGTAAGAGAGAGCTGGCCTAGGCTAGCTCAGGACAGACTAAAGCCACTGTGGCTGAAGCTTTAGACAGGATGCAAAATGGAAGAGTTGGGGAGAGAGGGATGGGCCAGATGCTGGGTCTTGTGGGCCATCGTTAGGGAGTTGGCGCTTCATTCCTATTGCAGTTGGATGTCTGTGGAGTATTACAGAGAGGGAAATGAGTCAATCACCACTGGTTTAAAAACAGTGGTAGAAATTAGCTTCTAGAAGGGCAGGCATGGGAGCAGGAAGTTAAGAAGCACTGTTGTAGGCAGGACATAGTGATGAACTGGGTACCATAGTAAGAGGAGGGGGAGAGGGGAGACAGTGGAATTATGCCTGAGACTCAGCCCATATACCCAGGAAGGCCACAGGCAGGACTATGGGTCATATCAGCTGTGACACAATTGTGCAAGGCCACATCCAGCAGGCTTTGGAGGAGAGGGAGTCAAGGGAGCATGTATCTTTCCACCAGCACCTTGTCAAATCTGAATATAACACATTTTAAAATGTTTTCCAAATCTTACTGCCGCAGACCATGTGAATTCAATTCATCGAGGGCCTCTTTCCAATAAAACATGAAACCAGGAAATGTTATTTTCTTTCTATGGACTTCCCTCCTTTCTTTCCTTGCTGCAGAATGAGGAAATGAGTTCTGGCTGAGAACAAAACCACAAAAACGGTTCCACAGATCCAGCTAGAAGACGGGAAGTCAGCATCTTGCCTTCTTTGCCTTAGCCCTCCTGTGGGAAACGCTGAGAGTTGTTTTGTTTTGCTTCTTTTTCCCCTGGTCCCGACTAAAGCCAGGTCTCCCTTGAACAGTCCAGTCGTTCCCTCTGCTGTCTAACTCAATCTGAATGGAAGGCTTTATATCCAGCATCGGTATTTGGTAAACACCCAATTTCTTGATGCTCTTATTTCTCAAGTCCACTGGGCTCGTCATGAGCCTTTGGCCTCCTTCACCGAGGACCATGGATTTCTGGGAAGTTTTTGCCTCCAGCTCTTCAGCATGGATATTAAAAGGCCCCTGTCAAGTTGGGAAGGGTGTGGACATTGCCAGAATCCCCTCAAGCCAAGACCCTGAGGGAGGTGCCTGCCAGCTGGCCCCCATCCACACCAGAGACGGCTGGCTTTCTGTGGTTCTCTGTGTATGGAGCTGGCCAAGTTCCTCTGGATGAAAGGCGGTCTAATATAAACTGAAAATGTTATTAATAAGCAGCCACTTAAGAATTTCCTATGACTTGCCAGTGATTTGGGGGCCTCTATATGCACAGGGAGAGAGGCATAACTTGTTTTACATGGATTAGGAGACCTATGCAGTCCGTCTGTAGGGGCCTCAGACAGGCCTTGAGGTCTTGGTAAAGGGCTTTGGGTAAGTTCCAGAGCCTCTTTGAGTCTTGGTTGTCCCATCTGTGGAGTGAAGATAATAATTCCCATCCCTTAGTGTGGTTTGAGGATTCAACAAGAAATGCTTGGGAAGTTCTCAGCAGAGTCTAGTGCATACTCAGAAAAATGGTTTCTTAAAAAGACGACTTGGGGAGATGGTAATTCCAGGCATGAAACCGAAGTACCTTGGCTTCCTCTGACTCATAAGAAGAAGAGATAGGGGGTCCCGCATGCCTTCAGTGTTGAGGACTGGCAACTGCAGAGTTCAGCTTCTCTGAGCCCCCAATCTGTAAATAGTCCTGCTCTTCCAATTGACCTTGGAGGAGAATGGCAGTCTCCAAGTTACCCAAATTGAAAATGTGTAGTAAGTAAATAGTCTGGAATATCTGATTAGTCCAAAAATATCTAACCTGTCTGCTTTAGGCTATGTTGATAGAGAGAGGAGGTCATTTGTGTGACTTTGAAAAAAAAAATCAGGCCAAGCACCAGTGACTCAGCCTATAATCCTAGCTACTTGGAAGACCGAGATCTGAGGATTGTGGTTTGAAATTAGCCTGAGCAGACATATCTAAGAGACTCTTACCCAGCAAAAAGCTGGAAGTGAGAGCATGGCTCAAATGGTAGAGCACCAGCCTTGAGCAAGAAAGCTAGCAAGAGTGTGGAGCCCTGAGTTCAAGCCCAAGTTACCAAAACACACACACACACACACACACACACACACACACACACACACACACACACAATTAAAATCATGGTAAAGGATGAGTAATACCTTCGGTAGAATAGTGATCAATTTATGTGGTCCAGTCCAGTGCACCTAGTTTAATACCAAGTTTTGAATAAAAAATATAGAAATCAACTCTTTACTAGCTTCTTTTTTCATCCTAACTGCAAAATCTTAGTAGGTTCTAGATTACTTTTAGAGACCAACAACCCTAACTACTTTTATTTGTTGTTGTTGTTGGGTGGCTTTTTTTGTTTTTCTTCTATATCCCTGGACATTGCCTAGGGCCTAACACACTAAGCACATAGTCTGGCTTTCCTAGATACCAAGCATGGTGCATATATTAAAGTTTGTTCACCCTAATGGCAATTCAATAAAGTTGAATTAAACCCAACTCAGTGTGATATAGAATCTAAGCTCTCAATACCCACTGCCTTTCAAGTATACTATTTAGAGGACGTTGAATGTCTTAGATCTTGCTTTGTAGATTTAACCAATCTCTTTCACACAGGAGATAGAGGCCAGCAAATATTTCATCTGGTGGCATAGAAGAGAAAGTGCAAGAAATATTTTATAGAATCTTTTTCTCCTGGCCTTGAAGTTTAGTAGTGAGGAGTATTGAAATGTACTTTGCCATCATTTTTTCTTTTTTCAGAAACAGCTCCCTTGATTGACTCCTGGAGAGGAAGAGCTCTTGGAAAATGTTCTGTTAAACATCCAACTCAGCAAAAATATACATGCCATAAAATCCCAGTTAACATGTGGACAAAATGAAGTGAAAGCATTCAGAAAAACGGAGCTGTGCTGCCTCCCTTGGTTTATTCTTAGCAGAGCAGTGGGTCTGTCTGACAGTGAAGAAATTCAGAGCTTCTTTGGGTGCATACAGCCTTGTGTAGGGATGGATGATGCAGGTAGCAGTGTTGCCATGGAGACACCATCCGTGGCCTAGCTCTTCTCCTTTGAGAGCTCACTCTGTCTACTCAACACAATGCTGAATTAGCTATCTGTGTGCATGGTGGGCAGATCCCTCACTGACTTATGAGGCTTTTACAATAAAGCCAAACCTCCTCTTAATGGCGCCCCTCCTGCCACCTTGTCACCATCTGATACTGACTTCTCACAGAATCTCAGTGGCATCATGTTCTTTCCCACCTCCATGCTTTTATTCACCTGTCAGGAATACTCCTTCCTTTTCTTCTTACCAAGAAACCTCCTACTCAACAGCCTTCTGGTGGAACATCCTTGAGCAAGGCTTCTCACCTCTAATCTCATTAACCTGGCCCCGAAGCATAAGGCCTGGCACATTCGTAATGACCCTGACCATAATGAGACTACTCCCCATGTTCTTATTATAAGAATAGTATAACAAAGTCTCATACACCCTTCTAGGTGTTTCTGGCCACATTATTGCCAGATAGGTGTTGATTTCTTTTTCTCTTCTTTCTTGTCTCTGTTCATTTCTTTTTGGTGGTACTGGGGGATTGAACTCAGGGCCTCATTCTTGCTAGGCAGGCACCCTACCACTGAGCCATGGCCCTAGCCCTTGTTTGCACAGCTTTATTTATTTGTTTTCATGTATTGTCAGTCATGGGGCATGAACTCTGGACCTGGGCACTGTCCCTCAGCATTTCAGCTCTACCACTGGAGCCACTGTGCCACTTCTGGCTTTTTCTGCTTATGTGGTGCTGAGGAATCGAACCCAGGGCCTCATGCATGCAAGGCAAGCGCTCTACCACTGAGCCACCGTCCCAGCCCCCACAGATTTATTTCTGAGATAGGATATTACTTGGTGCCTGGTTGTGTGCTTAGGCCTTGATCTGCCTCCTTTAGGCTTCACATCATAGCTGGGATGAGAGATGCATTCCGTGATGCACAGCTTCTTTCTGCTGAAATGAAGTCTCATGAATTTTTTTTTCTGTCAAGACCATTCTGGAACTGTGATTGTCCTCCCAAGCTCAGCCGCCCACCCAGCTGGTATGACAGGTACATACCACCATACCCAGCTACAGCTTGAGAAAGCTTCTCTCTTGTATGGCCAGACTGACCTTGAACCACCATCCACCTGATCTCAGCCTCCCAAATAGCTAGGGTTTCAGGTGTGAGCCATCCATTGCCCCCTGTCTCCTCCCTCCTCTTTCCCCCTCCTCCTCCCACATCTCTGTATATACACACACATACATTATTGTTGAAATGTCTGGGACTCAGTTGCAAGCATCACCCTTTATAGGTATCTACTTCAGCTCTCTTTTCCAAAAAAGGGCATTCTGTCCACACTGAAATTTATGTTCCGGCATCTTGTGTTCATCTTTGTGTCCCAATCCGACAGACAGTCCTGGTTTTCTTTTCTTTGGTACCTCATAACACCCACTGTAGTCCAGAGTACAAAATAGTTCAGTGGGTGATGGTTTAATAAATGAAACTGCCTGGCCACAAATCCTAGGCCACTGTCCCTGCTTCCCCTTAGCACTCATCTGTCCAGTATATTCTGGCTCAGGGCTCCCCTGGCACTAGGACATCCTGTAGTTCCATCTCAACTTTCTTAGGCTGCTTATTTCATCCTGTGCTGAGGGCCCGGATGTGCGCTTCCTCCATGACTGCTGGGAATCAATAGGTTGTTCCCAACCTCATGACTCACAAGTGGACTTTACACGAAGAATATGCAAGACATCTCCCAAGGTCTTCACTGAAAGGGACTTTGGTTGCCCGAAGTGGCCACCTGCTCAGCAGCTTAAAGCTGGCATCCTGCCCATTCCCACGACCTCCAAGTCACCACCAGACCTTCCCTGGGATCCTCTCCTACCTACCTTCACATTTAGACATGTTCTCAGGGTCTGATGCTGGGAAAACCCAATCTGAAGTATTATTCCCCAGTGACTAAGGTATCATCCATATCAATCCAGGTACATAGAAGATGAGCCTTGTGTGTTTCTGAATGTGTTTCCATTATTCCAAAATTACAAGATCAATCAGCCTGCAGCAAGGCTCTGTGTGAGTTTCATCATCAGATTGCGAATTGGCATATTCAGGAGAGGAGATACCTGCCAATAAGAACTGACATAAGAGGATAGGAGGCTACGTTTGTGGGCTACATTCAATACCTCCCTCCTTTGCCCCCCACCTTCAGAAGAGAGGAGCACCTCTGTGCAGATGGCCGGAGCTGCTGGAGCCAGGCAGAAAGGAGGAAGTGGGGCAGGACCAGGCAGCAGGGTTCTGGCACTCGGTGTACACCAGCCTTGTACCCAGCTGGCCCTGTCACGGTCTCCGCCCTTTAGCTCTGTGTGCATTAGGAAACCCTTTTCTCCTTTCTCACAGAGATAGAAATCATGCTTCCAGACATGGCAAGTGTAAGGTTCATGCCTGGGTTCCTCATTCAGACTGAACATTTGCCAAAAGAAAAAAAAGGAAAGAAAAGAAAAGGGATAAGCACAGTCTTGTGTCTGGGAGAGTGGAGGGAGCCAGGCAGGCTGCAAAAAACAGGAAGTGCTCATGGCTGATATCCGGGCAGAGAGACACAGGAATTCCAAGGAGACAGACACTGAGGAGAATAGAAGGACTTTCCAGCACCCTCTGAGACGCCACTGTCGCCTGAATTACACGGCTCAGCTTAAGTTTTGGGACAGGCGGTGGCTCAGCCAGTTGGGCTACTGTCATCCATGCAGATGGTCCTGGGGGAGGAGGAACAATTCAGGGAGTCCCTCCCCACCTCGGGGCCTTCAGATGTGCTTTTCAAACTGTGCTTGGAAAATGCTCATCCAAGTGTTTCTTAGAAGTGGAACTTCTAAGTGCGGCTCCAATGTCATTTCATTGGGGAGGGCTGTCCACACCCATCCTCAGACCCTATCTGTTTTTTTATCTGTGGTACTTACTATAGTCAAAAAAGGTCAAGTTTATGTTCAGTTACTTGACTGCTATTTGTTTTTTTCACTTGTCTTGAAGTTCTGTGAAAGTAAGCATGTTGTGTGACTTAATTGTCATGATACGGCCACATCATAATCCATGTTGTTTGGTTGGATGTATAGGTAGGCAGACAGATACGGGTAGATGGATGAGTGAAAGGACGTACAGAAGGAAGAAGAGAAGTACAAAGGAGAACAGAGTGGGGGGTTATTTGGCCCCTATCTAAAACAAGGCAGAGAGTGGGAAGCACTGGTTTTGGAGCTGGACCACCACAAAGGTTCTAGTATTTGTAACTTTGGTTGAGTCACTGAGCTTAAGTTTTATATCTGCTAAATGGGTGAAATGACAGCTCTACAGAACTTCTGAGAGGGACTAAAGGAGATAAACTATGTGGGGAATAATACAAATATTATAAATCCACTATAAATGTGAGTAATTATAGTCATGGTAGAACACAGCGGCTACAGCCACCCCTCTCCTGTTGATGTCCAGGACAAAGGCAGGGCCCAGAAAGTCCTTAGAGGGCCAACTTCTTATCCCTCAGAGCAGACTTTGACCTCTTAGAACATGTGCATTTCACTTGATGCCAGCCTCCACAGACCCATTGTGTCTTTTCTTGCACTTGCATTTTGAGAAGTATGGATAGATAGGAGATAGAATCCTTGGAGGGGGCCATTTTATGATGTGATCCGAGTGGGTGCTGAAGAGGACCTATGTGGTCTGGTGACTGCTTAGTTTCCTCAGCTCTGACCTCCTCACAGAAAGATTCCCTCAGCAGTGTTTTAGGACTAGCAGATCTTCCTTCTGGTTCTTTCTACCCAGTTAAGCCCACAGGTAAGTCGTCCTTTTCTTCACATACATTGAAGCATCCTACAGTCCAGTAAAAATTCTCTTCTTACCTCCTGAAACCTGGAAGAGGTGTTGCCAAAGGTCAATAAACAAACAAAACCCAATGTAGCCAGGCACTGAGTGGCTCATGCCTATAAATCGTAGCTCCTCAGGAGGCTGAGATCAGAAGATCTCAGCTCAAAGCCAGCCCAGGTAGAAAAAAAAGTCCACGAGATGCTTATCTCCAGTTAACCAGAAAAAAGCAGTAAGTGATAGAGTGCTAGCCACGAACAAAGCCGAGAGGGAGTTCAAGGCCCTGAGTTTAAACTGCCATACCAGCACACACAAACACACACACACCACCACCACCATCAAGAAGTTTGGCTCATTGTAGGCTGATGCATTGGTGCATCTGAAGAGTTGATAGTTCTTACTGGAAACTCAGGAGATAAAGCTGGGTAACAGAGACTGGGGAAATCAGGCTCCTTCCCAGCTCCTTCTGAATCAGTCTTTCCCAAGGCAGATACATTAGGTGGTTTGACGCGGTATACATTATCACAGTGTTGGCAAGGATGTGACTGATACACAAAGACATAAATCAGAGCCAAGTCTTAGTGGTTTTAAATTATCCATGCCCCATCTCTCTCCATTTGCACAGAAAATTGAAAGTCGATAGCTATTGAAATCTGGTTTTCAGATGTTTTTGCTCTGAGGGTCATAACTTTTAACTCTGTGATACCTGTAGGGGTGTGTGTGTGTGTATACAGTGTGTATATATTTCCCATGTTGGTGTATTCTTTCATCCTATGTAAGTAAATTCTTGATCCTACTGCAGGGCACTCCATCAGAACAAACCTCACTTATCTGGATTGAATATTGCACAGTCTGTTTGCTGAGTGTTGTGTGTGCTTGCGTGGGTGGCTCTGGCTCATGTCTTGTCATTCCAGGCCCAGAATCTTGTCCCCTGGCTCTCACTGAGAGAGAACACGTAGAATGAAGTCTGCACTCCAGTTTCTTAGCACTAAGGGGAGGGGGGAGGTCAGGAGGGGAGAACGGGCCAGCAGCTGTTTCTGCTTAACAGTGATTATCTTTGGGATTGTGAGTGTTTGGAAATTGTTTCTCCTTTTTCTTGCTTATCTGCGATTTCTGATTTCTTTCTACATTAATTGTATGTTGCCTTTTTTTCCCCCCTTCTAAGTGCAGGAAGCAGTAACTTTAAATTATGATAAGTATAATAAGGAGGAAAATGTTTCCCCTTTTCCCCTTTCTTATTATGGATAAAAGGAGTTATTCTTTTGCTTTTTAGTCAGCTAGAGCCATGAGAGAATTTGAATACCCAAGACACATTTGGTATTTAGGGGGCGGGGCGGGAAAGAAAGCTATGGAGGTCTTGAGGTTACGTTTGCCTTGTCTTTAACTAAAAGTGCTACCACGTTGAGTCTAGTGATGTGCCTTTCTCTTCAGTCCTCAAGTTTGTGCTGAGCCATGTCGTGACCCCATGCTTGAGTGTGACATGAACCCCATCTGGCCATGGAGTTGGGACAGGGAAAAGGAGGCCTGGCGGCTGGGCTGCAGTGATGCACTGTTCTTGTTGATGATATAATCCTGCTTCTCATCAACTGCCAGGTGGCTGAGTGGCACAAGAGCGTCAGACATGGCAGTTGGGTGAAGTTGGCTTAATCCCCACCCCTCTCCCAACACAATTGGAAACTAGGCATTGTCCAGTATTGCTCGGACCATCAGGTCTTTGGAGAGAACACTCACCAGTTTTGAGACCATAGTTTGAGATCCTCCTTTCCAACCAGACAAGCGTTCTCCAACTGTGTCCAGAAGACCAGCTTGCAGGACAATTGTCCTGAGCCCTGGCTCAGAGCTATGCAGCCCATCACTAGGGAATGGCCTCTGCTCCCCAAGCCTTCCCCATCTACTTGCCCTGGCAAGCAGATGAATCATTTTCCTAGAGCTAGAATTATTATTGATGTGTACACTTTACTGATTAGGACTTATCTCTTAAAAGCCATGAAAAGCCTCTATTCTTTTACTGTCTTCCCATCTATCAAAGTATCAAGCACCTCATTTTTATTTTGGTACATCTTAGAGACGAATTAGAGGAGATCAGAGAATATGGTGGTCTTCAGAGTTGTATCTTTGAACCCTTGACATTGGACTCTGATCAGGCCTGGACTTTGGGGAGGAGGTTGAACTTGAAAGAAGCTAGACCTGTGGTTTGACTCTTTAGCATCAACATAGGCAAGTCTAGTTTATATATGGAGCTTCTGTATATAAGGTTTTTTTTTTATAGACATACACAAAATCTTTTCTCTTCATTTAAAAGGGGGAGGTGTAAAGGAGAAAGAGAAGAAAAGGGAAAAAAAGGTCTTACTGATGTTGACAATGCCATCCAAGCCTGCATTTCTAGTTTAGGATTTGCAACTTGTCAGAAATTATGTTCTAAAAGAAGATGAATCTCTATGCCTTCATCTTACCAGTTTTCCCCACAAAACAAGACCTCTTTCTTCAGGGTTCAGTATTGTAAATAACCTGTCAACATCTCAAGGATGAGTCTGTCCACTACCTCCCCCCTCCCCAGTCTACTTACATGAACCTCTCCTCATCACAAGAAGTCAGTTAATTGGCATAAATTACTAGTGCTTTTCCAAATGGTGGGGTTTCTGTGCAGAGACCTGGCTTCACTGAGTCAGTTAGACAAATGGCCACTGTCCAACAATATGCAGCCCATGGTAGAGCTAACTGTGGCATCCAAGACAGGGAAACAAATGAGTTAACCAATTTATCTTTAGGGAGAAAGGGGGATGGGGAGTACAGAGGTTGTTTGGGGCAGAGGCCAGGAAGGAAGGAGAATACCACATCTCCTCTCTCTGAGTCATGGCTTATTCTTTGAAAACCTGTCATTCACATGGCCAATTATGTGCAGGTAGAATGTCAGTTCTGACAGAATGAAGCCAATGTACTCTTTGTGAGTGAATGTGTGTGTGTGTGTGTGTGTGTGTGTGTGAGAGAGAGAGAGAGAGAGAGAGAGAGAGAGAGAGAGAGAGCATGTGCATGCACACGCGTGTTTAATAAAACGTTACCAGCAGATTCTATTTTCATAAATGTCTAATTAAAAAATAAACACCAAATCATGCATATCCCCCATACACACACATCTCTGAATCTACTTCATTCAGGTAAAGAGCTTTCATTAGGGTGTTGAAAGAGTGAGTGAGTGGGTGGCACTATATATTTTGCCAATGGCAGAGAGAGAAATCAAAGATCTAGACAAGTCTTGGTGGCTCTATCTCTGACCCTCTGTGCCTTTCTAAGCAACTGAGCCTTGGGTTCTCAACTGGCAAATAGAAGTTATTAAATCAGCCTTTCCAAAGTCATGGAGTCGCTAGAGGTTGAAAATTCTTTGCAAATAAAAATGGCTTGCCTTGGGAGTTCCTGTTAATTCTAAATGAGGAGCAGAAGACATCCAGCTAGCGGGAAACATAGAAAAGTCTCTGTGGTTTTGACTTGCTGTTTTTGTTTTCTTTCCTTTTTTCCCCTCTTTGGTTTTGCTTTGTTGGGAGGAGGGGGGGAGGGGGGGGGCAAGGCAGTGAGTTTGTAAAAGGGCCCATGGGTAAAATTGGGTGGGATTTCTATCAGTGATGTTTTCTTTCATGGCGACTCAGATGACTGCTACTTTGAGTCCTCATTGTGCTCAGAACTTCCTTTGACCAAGTTGCTTGACTGCCTTGAATCTTTGTTGCTTCTCTGATAGTGGAGATGATTATCTTGTCTTGGTGTTCTGACAGGTGAGGGTAGGTCGTGTGTGTGTGTGTGTGTGTGTGTGTGTGTGTCTGTGTGTGTCTGTGTGTGTAAGATAAAAGGGAGGTCATTTATGGTATGCATTTATCTGAGTGTACTTCTCACCTCATCCAGCTCCATCACCCTGTGGTCAAAACTTGCCACCTTTAATCTATCATATAATTGAGTGATTGTATTTATCACTTACTGTATGTTTCTTGTTTCTGGGACTGTACATGCCATGAGACAGGGATCTATGTTGTGGCTACATGTCTCAAGTATCTAGAGCTGTCTCTGGCACTAGCAGGTGCTTTCAGGGTATTTGTTGAGTGACCAACCTTACATTCCTTAGATTATTTCCCTTCAGGATTAAATATTGTACCTTTCCCTCCATAGCTGAATAAATGAATTTCCTGGGTCCTTATTTAGAGACCAGATTTGGTGAAACACTCTTCTCCATTTTGATTTTGAAGTATGGCTTTCAAGTAAAAGTCATGAATTACCAAATACTTACTATATTTGCTTTAGATGCAGTGAAACTTTATTTTGCCTCTAAAGTCATAAACTGGCATCAAAAAAAGTTCTGGTGGGAAAGAAGTACTGATTTTTCTTTCCCCTACCAACCTTGACCTTTTTACAGTAGTGGATTAATTAGAAAGTGGTTGTTAAAAGGCACCTCGATTACTTTCCTTTTGGCATTAGTATTGGGGATGGAACTCAAGGTCTTGCTGCTTTCGCAAAGCAGCATCCAATAGAACATTTTGAGTTCTGAGATGCTAACCAGGCCCCGAGGTATGTGTTCTGTCTGTGAGTTTTTGGACGTGATGAAAAGCAGGGACTGGGAGACTCTGACGAGCTTTACTTGGCTGAGCAAAACTGATTTTGTTTTTTCAAGTACATTTGTGTGTCAGAATTCAGGTATAGCACATTTAAGAAATGAGAACAAAAAAATAACAATAACTGGTCATTTCCACAGATGAAGAAAAAGCATTTGCCAAAATCCAATGCTGTTTCCTGATATCAGGACTTGGCAGACTAGCATAGAAGGGACTTTGATTCCTCATCCCAATGGAAGGAACCTATCTAGAAAGGTAAAGCTGACAGGCACCAGGGGCTCACACCTGTAATCCTAGCTACTTTGGAGGCTGAGATCTGAGGATCATGGTTGAAGCCATCCTGGCAGGAAAGTCTGTGAGACTCTTACCTCCAATAAAACTACTCAGAAAAAGCCAGAAGGGGGTCCATGGCTCAAGTGGTAGAGCGCTAGCCTTGAGCAGAAAGAATCTCAGGGATAGCACCCAGGTCTTGAATTCAAGCACAGGACCTAACAAAAGAAAGAGGGATAGGGGTTACAACTAAAAATAACTTACAAAATAAAATAACTTACTAAAATAAAAATAGCTCACTAAATAATAACTTACAAAGGACCGGATACCAGCCCCGAAAATGAGGAATAAGACAAACTTGTCTTCTTTCTTCAATTCTTTTTCTTTTGTGGGTGACTGGGGTCTGAACTCAGGGCTTTGCACTTGCTAGGTAGATGCTTTATTCCTTGAGCCACTTCCCTACCTCTTTATGCTCTGGTTGTTTTTAAGATACGATGCCATGTTTACAGCTAGGCCAGCCTTTATTTCTATCCCTTACTGATGATTTCCGTGTGGCTGCGATGGTAAGCATGTCCCAGTGTGCTCAGATTTTTCTGCAGAAATGGAATCTCACACTTTTGTCCTGTCTGGTGGATCTCCTCCTGATCCTACCTCCTGAATAGTTGAGGTGAAGAGAGTGAGCCCCTGTTACTGGCTGCTCTCTCTTATTTCTATTCAACTTTTTTTTAGGAGGTTCTAACCAGGGCAGTAAGT
Source organism: Dipodomys spectabilis (assembly GCF_019054845.1). NCBI lineage: Eukaryota > Metazoa > Chordata > Mammalia > Rodentia > Heteromyidae > Dipodomys > Dipodomys spectabilis. Next base: position 25,728,438 of record NW_024870731.1, on the reverse strand, counting down.
CAAAACAAATAAATAAAAACTACCAGAAAGGAAAGAAAGGAAGAAATAAAATTCTGTTCACATGTGATATGATCTTGTATATAGACAGTCCTCAAGGTCACATTTAGCTGTTGGAGCTAAAACATGAATTCAGCAGGACTCTTATGCGACTGAATCAGTCTAAAAATCATACCTGGTTTTTAAATTTTTTAAGCCACGCTGGCCACTGGTGGCTCAGGTCTGTAATCTTAGCTACTCATGAGGCTGAGGTTGAGGATCGAGGCTCAAAGCCAGCCCAGGCAGAAAAGTCCCTGTGAGACTCTTATCTCCAGTTAACCATTCAAAAACTGGAAAGGGCACTGTGGCTGAAAGGGGTACATTGCTAGCCTTCAGCAAAAGAGATCAAGCATAGCACCCAGGCCCTGAGTTAAAGCTCCACGACTGACAAAAAAAAAATCAACAACCAAAAAGCCCCAAGAAACTAAACCAAGTTGCTACATGACTCAGCAATTGCATTCCTCTGTGTATTGGCCAAGAGAAATAAAATTAATACCTACACAGAAAATTTCAATCTAAATATACAGAGCAGTGTTACTTATAAAGATGAATGTATTGAGTGACTGTACATTTTTATGTATGTGCTGATCCTGAAGCTTGAACTCAGGGCCTGGGTGCTGTCCTTGAGCATTTTGCTCAAGGCTAGCAATTACCACTTGAGCCATAGCTCTACTTCTGATTTTTGGTAGTTAATTGGAGATAAGAATCTCAAGGACTTTCTTGCCTGGGCTGGCTTTGAACCACAAACCTTAGATCTCAGCGTTCTGAATAGTTAGGATTACAGGCATGAGCCACCAGCACCCAGTCAGTATACATTTTTAAATGATAGATTTAATGGTGTGTGAATTATATCTCAACAAAGTTGACAAAAAACTCAAACAGGGCTGGGGACATGGGTTGAGTGGTAGAGTGTAAGGCCCTGTATTCAAAGCCCAGTACAATAGGTAGGTAGGTAGGCAGGCAGGCAGGCAGGCAGGCAGGCAGGCAGGCAGGCAGACAGACAGACAGACAGACAGACAGACAGATAGAATTGATTTAATGTGGAGGCTCTTTCACTGCCTTTATAAATGGCTACTGAAACTAATAATAAAAACCAGAGTAAACAGAGAACGACTTATTTTCTTTCTCCATCTTATTTTATTTTTATCTTATTGATGGAAACTAGAAATACTTTTGTATTGATGACATCAACATATTTCTTGCTTCATCATTTCTGTAGCTAAGAATATGGGAACAGATGGTAACCTTAAATGTTCAGTATGGGGAGAGATTTTGATCTGTGGCTTTACCTTATGATCCATGATCTTCTAATGCATGATCTTCTTGTCTATTCAAAACCTAGCAACATGGGGAAAATTTTGGCTTTCTAATTAAAATTCCAGTCCAGGATCTTGCAATAGAGGTGAAAATCCCTGTCCTACAAAATCTTTAGACCAGATTTGTGGCCAGGCGCTGGTGGTTCATACCTGTAATCCTAGCTACACAAAAAGCTAAGATCTGAAACTCATGATTTAAAGGCAGCCTGGATAGGAAAGTCAGTAAAACTCTTATCTTCTATCAACCAGCAGAAAGCCAGAAGTGGAACTGTGGCTCGCGTGATAGACCCACCAGCCTTGAGTGAAATAACCAAGGGATCGTGCTCAGGCTCTGAGTTCAAGCCTCAGTTCTAGGGGAAAGGGAGGAGTGGAGAGACCAGTGGGGGGGGGGGGGGAGAAGTGTCGTTATTCTTCTAGAAAATTCTTCCCTCTGTTTTTTTTTTAAAATTTTGTTTTGTTTACCATAGCTTAGGAACCTTTTTTAAAAAAACAGAATATTGTCAGGGTTTGTTAAATCTTGTGATGTTTCTAGTCCAGTTATTTTATACACACACACACACACACACACACACACACACATATACACACCCTTACATATACACAAATGTGTATATAAGTATATATATATATATATATGTATTTGTTACTGCAGCTAAGGAAACTGTGTTCATGGTCCAACTCCTGTGGTCGAGGCAGTAAGAGAAAAAAGAACTGTTCCTCTTGCGATGTAAATTAAGAAGAAAAGATTGAGTCTCAGCTGTAAAGCTCCTTAGCATGCTGTCTTGGTGACTTTCTGGTCTTTCACTGTTTCCATATGACACATGGGTACCACACCTTCCACCAACACAGGCGTTCTCTAGATCTTAGCTTGAGGAGTTGGTTGCCAAGGGATGTGTTTATGGTTGGGGATCCAAAGGCCTATGACTGGCAGGCTTTTGAAGGGGAGGGGAAAAGAAAAAAATAAAAGGTTTCTTTTTTCTTGCTTCTTATATGCCCTGTCTGCTGTCTACAGGAAGATCTGCCTACACTGCAAGTGTCCCCAGGAAGAGCACATGGTGACAGTGATGCCGCTGGAGATGGAGAAGACCATCAGCAAACTCATGTTTGACTTCCAGAGGAACTCGACCTCGGATGATGACTCAGGCTGTGCCTTGGAAGAGTATGCCTGGGTCCCGCCAGGGCTGAAGCCTGAACAGGTACTGGTCTCCAAGGGCGTCTTTAGAATCTGTGTATGTCTTTCAGATGCTTCTTCCTGATTCTAGTTCAGGAGGAGGTGGGGACTTGGGATGATTCAGAAAGGTGTTTGTTGCTGAATGGGATTGGCAACATCATGGGTCCCAGTGGGAGATGAGAATGGCAGATGAAATAGAGCCTTCGGTGATTTGTGGTCGATTCATTTGACTTGATTGACTATTCCTAGATTGTGTGACAAAAAATGTTTCCGGAACATTGACTTTGAAACATAAGCTATTGATAGATCATTTTGGGTGGGGAAAAGAGGAGCTATAACTTGACCATGGACTTCACCAATCAGAGGTTTTGGAAAGAGGACTGAGGAAATGTGCGTTTTGCCTTTTCCTTCCCAGTGATCCTTGCTGTGTTTAAATACTACCTCGAAGCAAGACCTTGACATTTCCTGAAATAGTCTGGCACTAGCCCCAAGCTGTACTGGTTTGCTGAGAAGAACCCGCTTCCTTTCTTTTCTCCCATGTTTTTTTTCTTTGTAATAGCCCATTTTATTTGCAGATTTGTTACATATGTTTTGTTATTGTTGTTATTATTGTTGTTATTATTCCCAAGTCAGTCCCTTTCCGCTCTAGGTTTTATTCACAGTAGGAACTGTCTACTGTGTAGTTGCTCTTAATTTTGTGAAAATCTGTGTCTCAAAAAATACAATTGAAGCTGGGTGTTAGTAGCTCATGCTACTCAGGAGGCTGAGATCTGATGATTGTGGTTTGAAGCCAGCCCAGGCAGGAAAGACTGTGAGACTCTTATCTCCACTAAACTACCAAAAAAGCCAGAAGTGGAGCTGTGGTTCAAGTGGTAGAGTGCTAGCCTTGAGCAAAAGAAGCTCAGGGATAGTGCCCAGGCTCTGAGATCAAGCTCTAGGACTAGCACAAAACGAAGAAAATGCAAATGGTACTCTCCAAAACAGGGCAAAAGTGAATGTGCTAATAATACTCGAGTGATAAAATGAAAATTTTAAGTTTGTTTGAAAACAGCATGTCTTTAGAGGAGGTTGTGCAATTCAATGGGAGATGTACCAAGCATCTACAGTATAGCCTGAACTTTGTATTCTGAGTATTCATGGGTTTCCCTTGGAACTATGTATCTCAGATACTTAGTGTTTGGTGTACAGCCATTGTTTTGCCATTTCTTGGTGCTTCATACTTTCTCTTCTGTCAGTCACATCTTAAGCTGTGTATTATCTTCCCTGTGAACTTTCAGAGACAACATTGCCAGATTGAAGTGTTTGTCCACTGTTGCCTTCCTTTAACCCATTAAATTTGTTTCTTTGGAGATCTCTTTGTCTAACAGAATGTGTTTGAACATAAACAACCATAAAGTTGCATAAGAACTTTCAATGTGATAACGCTTTCAGAAAAGTTCATTTTAATTAAGCAAGATCCAACAATTCACCAATAACTCTCTGTCTCTGTCTCTCTGTCTCTCTTTCTCTCTCCTATTAGGGATTGAACTCAGGGTTTTTTGTTTGATATCACCGGAGCTACAAACTCTACCACTTGAACCACCTCCAGTACTTTTGCACATTGATTCTTTTTGACCTGGGGACTTGCTTTATGTCTGGGCCAGCCTGGACTAAATCTTCCTATGTGTGAGTGAGAATGAGAGGTGTTTCTCACTGTCCAGCCATTGTGATTTCCTCATAGCTGGGATAACAGACCCACACCACAGTGCCCAGCCATTTAGTGTGATGGAGAAGTCTTGCAGATTTTTTCCATTCAGGTTAGCCTTGATCTCTGCCTCCTGAATAGCAAGGCATACAGGCATAAGCCACCTCATCCAACTACTTCCTTCATCTCTTTGATTGGCCATTTTGCATTTCTTCCTTCCATGTGGGGCTTGCAAATTGACAGATAAAATTGGGCATGCAGTTTATGATTTGTTCAGCCAGGAAGGTATTCTTTAAATTTCCAACTAGAATGCAGGAATTTTTCCTGAATAATTTTATGTGTCTGTCTTGAAAGTTTGGCCATTTGTTTTAGACGATATCTGATCTCACCTAGTCTTCACTTACTTAGTGAAGTATTCTCTTCACTGAATCCACTTAATCTTTTTGTCTTATTTGTCAGAACAGTACAGGCTTTTCAGTTTTGCCATCTCTGTTCTTACTGCAGAGAAGGAAATGTCTTAGACTAGAAACGCAGAAAATATCTCCGTGAAAACTGAAGGTTGTTCTCTGTGTTTATGAGAGCAATGGGGCGCTTTCTTACAGTTGGCATATTGATGTTCTATCTTCCTTTTCTGTTCGGCTGAAAAGTAGCATATTAAAGAATTCATTTTAGAAGAATGAGAAGGTTTGATTCAGTCTTGTCTGGACTCTCTGAAGTGGTGCTAATTGGCTGAAGACCCAGATAATGCTTTTGCCAACATTTGAGTGCCGAGTTCCCAACAACTAGCTAGATCTATGAGCTTGTTCCATTTTCTTGCTGACCTCATTTCCAGCAACTTTGACATGACCTGTCTTTCTTTTGTTTACCCAAAGGACATTGTTTCCTGCTAAGCTGGGCCCTAAATGTTCCAAAGTTAAGCTGTTGGATTTTTTTTTTCTGCTTGAATAGATTATTCCCTAAGACTATTAAACATCATTCAGTGATACGCACATTCAGAGGAAATTTTTACTCATGTTGACCCAAAAGAATAGCCAGTTGCAGAAGCAAGGATTCTTGATTAAATCCAACAGACCCAAATGTGAGTGCCTATGGTATTTTTGGAGACCATTTGACTCATCCATTTGTCTTTGGGAAACATAAAACTGAAATTTCCTTGATTTGTTTTGAAAGAAAATGATTAACACGATTAAACAAGTGGTTAGAATTATGGCAAATGAAAGGGTATTCCCATCTCTTACAATTCTATTGTTCCTTGGCAGCTTTTCTCTGCTCTCTACACTTACTCAAACCTAGATGACGCACACACATGATTAGAAAAGGAAATTGCTCTCCAGAGAGAGAGAAAATGTCTTTTCGTGCTATTTGGAGAGTTCTATATTTGTCCAATAAAATGTGGGTCTATATTAAAGGTGTTTGAAGGGTCATGTTGTGTGGAAGAAATGAGCTTTCGATTTAAAATTATGAGGTCTTTGAAAGTCTATTTTTTACAAAGCAATTTATGGGTCTTAAGATTTTAAAAAATCAAACTGATGTGTTCTAAGATTGGAAAAATGCTAGCTCTAAATGCCTTTTGCTCATAAAAGTTCTGATGTTTAATATCATGTTAGTTGTCTATGATTTGAGATAAACCATTTTTCTATCAAGAGAAATTACAGTGAATGAGGAAATGTTAGGTGCTGGAGGCAAAATATTAAAGACTAGTTAGGCCTGAGAGTAATGTGTTTTCATTTTGGTTTGAAACCTTTCATCTCACTCCCGACCCTAGGGGTGGTGATATACCTTCCGGTGATACTCTTTATTACTCTTATTTCCTCTGAGAAACACCTTCAAGTTAATAGAATGCAAATATAAGTCCTCTCCCATGTAGAGAAGAAGTGTTTTTGAATATGGACATTTGGTTTCATAAAAACTCACTGGCTCTTCTTAGAGTGAAAATGACAAATATGATAGATGATACCAGAAAGGAAAGGTGTGTGTCTTGTTATTTCAAATAACTAGATTAAAAACCAATCAACGACATTGTTCATATCCTCTGCCTTTGCTGAATCCAAATTAGGACAGTAATATCACCCAAGGCCCCTATAGGTTGCCCACCAGAGAGCCAGGGTCTATTATTGATTAGCCACCTACCATCTCCACTTTCCCTCCAGACTCAAAGCGTTAAGATTGTCTCCTGTCTCCTGAAGACACTAGGGCAACATGTTTATAGCAGATAGTACCTGTGGAAGAATTTGGAAAGTCACTGACAAGCAGGGACTATGAACCTCACTCTTCTTGATATTTTAGCTCAGTACCTCTTTGCTGGAGAGCCAGTCCTGTGCTCTATGGGATATTTCGCAGCATCCTTAACTTTGATCTTCTAGTCATCACATTTGGGCCCATCTCTAGATCTTTGCCAGTGTTCCTGGCAAGAAGCACTGGATGAAAGTGAGGCTCTGCAGAAAAAGATCTCAGCAAAATTCCAAGCCAGTCAGGGTAGAAAAGGGCTGGCACGATTTGGCACAACTTCATCTACCACATTTTGGCTCCTCCATAACAACTGTGGGTTTGGTAACATGGCCAAGGGTTTGGCAGAGTGGAAAGTGAAGATCTGTGCTGCTTAAGCGGGGCCCAGTGCAAATTGTTAAAGACCTATTGTCTTCACTAAGTCTAGACAAGAATCCAGTGGCAGGAGAGCCTGTTGTGGGGGTTTGAAATAGCATGTTCTCCCTTTATAAAGAGAAAGAGGAGGAGAGGGAGGAGAGGAAGAAGAAGAGGAGTAGGAGGAGGGAGGGGAAGGAGGAGAATGCAAAAATAGTATGTTCTCTCTATGAAGAGAAGACGGAGTGGGAAGAAGGAAGGAAAGAGGGAGGAAGGGAGAGAGAGGAGAGGAAGGAGGGAGGGAGGGAGGCAGGAAGGAAGGAAGGAAGGAAGGAGGAAAGTAAAGGAAGGAAGGAAGGAGATTCCAGAAAAACAAGAGGAAAGCAGTCATATTTCTATCAAATGAGGAAAATAGGTTTCTAACCTTTTTTGCTTGCATGTTCAAGTACCTATGTCGAGAGTAATGCATTTTTTTAGTTATTTTGGATAAAATTGTGATGGTAATCACAACTAACCCTAACTTGTCTTGCTAGTGTGTATCTTAAGAGCGTTTTTCTGTATCCCAATATGTCCATTCAGATTAGCCTCTGCAGGCTGTGGGATGGGTTTCCATGGGTAGTTTCTAAGCGGGAGTGGTACCTCCCACCACTAGGGGGCATTTGGACATGAAAGTTTGAGAGAGGATAGCCATTGTCAAAGGGGCAGACTTGGGCCTGTGTGCACTGAACATCCTAAAGAGAACTAGACATTCCTGCCCAAAGTAAAACTGATCATCACAAAAGCTGTGTGTACTGCTATTGAATACCAAGGGTATGTGAGTCTGTTTGTGACCCTTGTACGGTGGGTAGTTTTCCTGTGTGTGTGACATAAGGCTGTGGTTTCTAGAGTAGGAGTGTCCAGTGTGAAGCCCTCAAAGGCTTTCGATTTATTACATACTGCCCTCCCATGTGGCGGTCACAAATGTTCCTACTGGTGGAGATTATTCACTGGGTGCACGAGGAAACAGTTTTCCTGCTAGTTCTCGCTTGTCACTTCTTCTTGAGAATTGTGTGAGACTCCCCGGCTTCTTCTCTGGAGTGATCATCCTTTTTGTAGATGTTTTTAGCCACTTTGTGTGTCCACAGAGTTCTCAAATACATAGATCCCAAATCCTTAGCCTGCAAGGGTTAGTCATTTTACCTTGAGCTTAACTTCATGTTCACACCTAAGAAATAGCAATCACAAGACCTATCCAAAAAGTGAAAGGGCTCAAGTGGTAGGATGCCTGCCTAGCAAGCATAAGTCCCCAAGTTCAAATCCAAGTTTCACCAATTTTTTTTTTAATACAAGTTTTTTAGGGCTAGACATGGTGTAATGCCAGCTTCTCAAAAAGATTCTTAAGAGGATGTGGTTCAAGGCCAGCCCAGGCATGTTACCTCAACTTATCTCAAAAACAAGTTAGGACTTAGATATCAGTGGTTCATGCCTGTAATCCCAGCTACACAGGAGGCTGAGATCTGAGAAATGAGGTTCAAAGCCAGTTCTTGTGACTCATCTCAAATTACCCAGAAAAAAAAAAAAAGCTGGAAGTGGAGCTGTAGTTCAAGTTAGTAGAGAAAAAGCTAAAGGACAGTGCTCAGGCTCTGAGTTCAAGCCCCAAACACAAAGCACAAACAAACAATAGGCATCATGGTGCACACCTGTAATACCAACTGCTGTGGAAGCAGATGTAGAAAAATCACAGTCTGATGCTAACCAAGGCCAAGTGTATGTTACCCTGCATCAAGAATAAACTATAGCCAAAGGATAGGAGCATAGCTCAAGTACTAGAGTGCTTGCTTAGCAAGCCTGAGGTAGTGAGTTGAGTTCTCAGTACCAGAAAAATAAGTAAAGAAATATGTCTTATCACTTAACACTTCTTCCCATTCCCTGTGCATTTCCTAAAATATGTGCGGTAAGCCGATTTGCCACCCATTCTGACCTTCTCAGATTGCCAGAATTCAGGAGAGAGGGTGTGTGTTGTGACGATTATGCAGCACTGCAGACAGAGTGAGAACCACCCTCTCTGGGCTCCACAGGAACAGGAGGGAGGAGCTCCGGGGCTGACAGAAGCACCCTGTTTCCAAACCAGCACATTATTTGTCTGAATCGAAGTCTGCAGGGCCCATTGCAAGTGTCAGCCTGCAAAAGAAGCCTGGCCCTGCAGCCCCACTTCCGTAGTCAATGCAAACCTGACCTCTGGAGAGTCACTCAGCTTCCAGGAGCCTGGGTATTCTCCTATGGATGATGATGATGATGATGGTGGTGGTGGTGGTGGTGGTGGTAGTGATGATGGTGACTATGTTAGAGAAATTCATTAAATTTGCATTGAACAACAAGAAAACAAACACCAGTAAAGGGGGTGGGGTGGGGGAGGAGGAACTCTCCTATACTGTCGGTGGGCATATAAACTAGTGCAACCAGTATGGAAATCAGTGTGCAAGTGCCTCAAAAGTCTTAGCAGTAGATCTTTCTTATGACCCCAGCATACCAGTATGGAACATATATGCATCAAGGAGAACCCCTGCCTGTTCATGTGATTGCAACACTCTTCATAATAGCCAAATGATTGAATCAAATGAGGTACCTAGTCACAGATGAATAAGAAGAAATGGTATGAGCATGTATGTATGTATATTTACAAATTACATTTAAGTGTTCAGATTCTATTCATCTACTGGTTCCTTTTCCATTCATTTGCTCCCCCCACCCACTAATACTCCATTCAAAACATGGTTGAGCTTCCTGGTAAGTATTTTGTGAAACTGTTAATTATTCAGAGTTGATACCATGGAATTTCACTTCTGCTTATAGTTCTTTAGCCAACTTGGTTATGTATACCTCTACATGTGATTCTAGGGGAGGTTGCATTTTGGGCGTGAGATGCAGTTATGAGAGAAAACCTGCACCTTCTATCTTTCTGGGCCTGGCTTCCCTTGCTCAGGATGATTTTTTTCCCAGATCCATCTATTTCCCTACAAATGACATAATTCTATTCTTTCTGATCTGCCACTATTTATGTTTTTTTTAGCATGTTCCATGCATTTTCCCATTTCAGCTTTTTTTTTTTTTTTTGTCAGCCATGGGGCTTGAACTCTGGGCCTGGGCACTGTCCCTCAGCTCTTCAGCTCAAGGCTAGTGCTCTACCACTTGAGCCACAGCACCACTTCTGGTTTTCTGAGTGGCTTATTGGAGATAAGAGTCTCATGGAGTTTCCTGCCCGGGCTGGCTCTGAACTGCAATCCTTAGATCTCAGCCTCTTGAGTAGCTAGGATTACAGGCGTCAGCCACCGACGCCTGGACCATTTCAGCTTCTTAAGAACTGTGTCTGAGCTGAACATCAGTGGCTCATGCCTGTAATCCTAGATACTTAGGAAGCTGAGATCTGAGAATCATAGTTTGAAGTTAGCCCACGCAGGAAAGTCTGTAAAACTCTTACTTCCAATTAAACACCAAAAAGAAAAACAAAAAACAAAAACCAGAAATGGATCTATGGTTCAAGTGGTAGAGAGCCAGCTCTGAATGAAAAACTAAGGAATAGCACTCAGTCCCTGAGTTCAAACCCCAGTACATACAACACACATACAAAAAAGAACGGTGTTTGGTAATTACTATGACTGCATCTGTTACAGAAACAAGTAAAGCAAGGCTAAGAGGAGTTAAGTAACATGTTGAAGATGACACAGCTATTGAGTAGCAGACAGCTAACCCTGGAACTAAGCCAACATCTGTAGAACTCAAGGTTGATCTGGCTTCAAATGAAGGTGTGTTCATAAAACACATAGAAGTTGCTCAATAAAACAATTGCTTCTTTCTCTCACTGCTTGGGAAACAGGAATGACTTAAGTGAGCACTGTTAGTTTGAGCTGGCACGGAGAGGCAAAAGCAACTTTTGGGGGCTCAGGAGAGGAAAGCTAAGTAGGGAGAGGGGGAGGATCATAAAACTCTCAGGAATCCTAGGTTTCTTCTCAGCTTCCTCAAAACTTTTTGGTTTTTGTTTGTTTGATGTTTTGCTTAAAAAAAAAAAAAAAAGGATCGTATGTTGTAGCCTAATAGAAACTCAGGATCCTCCTGCCTCCAACATCTAAGTACTGGGATTATAAGCATGTACCACCACACCCGGCTCTCAAAGCTTTTAACAAAATTTAAAAAAAAAATTTTGTTTTTACTTCTGCCAATACAGGAGCCTTTATGTTCCCCAGATTCTCTGCTGTGGGGTTGTTTTTAAAGGTGTGACTTCATTCAGATGAAGTTCTGTGGCTCCACCGAGGCTGAATGACTTGGACAGGGGCCCAGGTGGAGCTACCTGCCTGAAGTCTGTGATGGCCCACGCTGGTTTCGGGGGCTATCTGTTGAAGACCTGAGTGTCCCCACCCATCTTCCTTCCCAGCGGGAGATGGACAGATGCCCACCCCAGGCCTGGCAGAATGGAGGCCCCTGGGGCATTCTCTGGGGCTGTCGCCAGCGCAGAGAGAGTCTTTCCACAAAGAAGAATGCAGTACACACCTTTGGTGGGGGGGGGGGGGGTCAGCGGGTCAGCAGGTGGCTCTTTCCTTTGACCTCTGACTTTGCCATGTGGAACCTGTTCCAGGCCTGCCTCCACTGGCTCTTGGTTGCTTTGGGGCAGTAGAACACGGGAGTTTTCTCCCTAAGCAAAAATCAAAGCCTACACTGGAAAACTTTATCCCAGAGGAATGGCCATTGAGGGTTGGTTGGTTGGTTTGGGCTCATTTGTATACCTACTATGTGTCAGGCACTGTCTAGGCACTGGGGTTGAGGTAAGAACAAGCAAAGCCTTCCACATTGAACCTGTCAAGAGAGGAGGGTAAAGACTAATAGCTTAGATGGTAAGTCTATGATCAAATAATTCCAGATTACCTTTGTATTTGTGATGGTAAAGTCTTTCTTTTTGGTGCTTAGGATCAAACCCAGGACCTGATACAGACTAAGCCAATGCCCGACCACTTGAACCACACTTCCCTCAGTCCAGCAGTTAGCCAGGCTTTGTCCTATGTGTTTTAAGAATATTAAAGCCAATTCTGCAGTTGTAACTGTGGCTCAGGTGTGGAGGGGATGGGCTGAGTGATTACCCACCGCCGTTCTTAGCAGGTGGCCTTTGAGTCTACAGCAGGACAGACAAGAGCCTGTTGGTTGTAGAAATTAGTAGGTTCATGGGAAGCTCAGGAATGAGCTGGTTTGCGGGGCAAATCAGTACCCACTTGGTGTACAGCGAATGTGGAGGGCACAGGATTATATGGGAAGAAATGAATGAGTTCGTTCAGTAGCCAGCTTCTGCCAAAGCATCCATGCTCTTGAAGGCTGGGAAGTCCCGCTGGTAGGCTTGCTTCAGTCATTCATCACTTCCATGTTTCTGCAGTAGGTGGAGATAGGACCACAGAGAGCCCCCATTCATAGGGGACCAGAGAGGTGCGGAGAACATCTTTCACATCCTGAATTGCCAGCAGGCACCAGGCACACACTTATTTCTCTCTACCCTTTTCTTGCCTATGCTGTTTCCTGTAAGATCTGAGTTTATGAGCAGAAGACACACTTTGTCCATTCACCACTGCGTGCACAAAAACCTAAAAGAATGTCAGGTGCATATTAACTACTCAGTAAACTGGTGTTGTATGAAGAGATAATCACATTTAACCCAAGGTGCAAAAATCCCCTACTTGTGAATGCATTGAAGATCTGAAAGGCTCACCAGCTAAACCCAGGTACCACAGCTGGTGAGCACAGAGCCGCAGTGGCTATCTATCTGCCTCAGGGCTCTTCCCCCTCTACCAGTCCTCCTCCAGGCTGTCCCACCCAGCATATCTGATCCTAGGAGGTCCCCTGGCCTCTGCTGGGAGGAGGGTATTGTGGTTACACGGGGCCCTTTCATTCTTAGGAATGGAAGTCTCTTTAAATCTCAGGCTGGCCTGGTGACTAAGGAGTCTAATTTCCTCATCTCTTGGAGAAGCAACCAGGCCCTGCCTTCCCTCTTGCCCTACCCAACATCAAGTTCTGGCTTTGTTTATTTCCTGGCAGTCTCTTATCTTGCTGTCATCCCACTTCCTCCACACACGCTCCGGTTCCCGGTTCAGTGTCAGGTATCTAAATAGCCACAAAGACACTCTTCTATCCAGAAAATGCATCCTGACTGCCAGCTACCTGCCAAGCACTTCTGTAAGCATTGGGGGACAGACATGTACGTACAAGAATGCATTGTCCCTGCCCTTATGTGGGTGACAGTCTGCTCAGAATACAGACAGGTTAGAAGTCGACAAGTAAGGCATTTAAAGAGCGATGTGTTAGTGAGGGGATAAACAAGGAAGACAGCCACGTGATTTTGTGCAAGGGGCTGAAACACTTTTTTCTGTCAGGAGCCAGAGAATGAATCTATTGGTCTTCATGGACCGTAGGATTGAGACACTGTAACAACTATTTGACTTTGGTTTTATACTACAAAAGCAGTTGTAGAACATAGATAAAAGAATGGGCTGAGTTTGAGGGTGTACACCTGTAATCCTAGTACTTGGGAAGCAGCGGTTGGAGGATTAAGAATTCAAGGACAGCTTTCTTGTATCAGGGAAAAGGCAGGGGGGAAACATGGCCATGTGACAATAAAACTTTATTGCACAAGCAGTAGGTTGATAGGATCCAGGGGCTGTGGTTGGCTGATTTTGGATTGGATAGCCAAGCAGATCCTTTCAACAGACACCTGTGAGTGAAGTGGTTACGGAGCAAAAATCCCCTACTTGTGAATCCACCGAAGATCTGAAAGGCTCACCAACTAAATCCACCGCTGGTGAGCACAGAGCTGATTCTGTAGACCTCATCTGCCAGTGGTTTTCAACATGTGGTCTCCATACCCACATCTATATCATTGGGGAACTTGTTACGAAACACAGATCCTCAGGCTTTGCTCTAGTCCTGTGAGCCAGAACTCTGAGGTGGGACCCTGTTGTCTGTTCCCACATAGCCTTGGAGTGCTCTGGATGCATGCCAAAGTCTGAGAACCACTCTGAGGTAAAAGCAGTGCCAGAGATCTATGGAGCTGTATCCTGGCCAGCTCCAATTAGCCAGATAACGCTACCTTTGACACCCTGAGCTTTGGTTTTTCTAGCTGTAAAATCAAAAAGCTTATGTTCAGAATAAGTGGATTGATGTCTCTGACGTGCCACAAGAATGCTGACCCATAGTAGGTCCTCACAGAATGGTAGCTGCTGTCATTATCATTGACATTATTTGGGTCTTGAAGATATACAAGCAGGTTCACAGGTAGGGGATGAGAGACAAATGCCATTGTTGCCAGCTCTTAGGCACTGGATCTCTCTTATGCCCCACTTCTTAAAGGACAACTCAAGATACTTTAAAAATCTATCACGAGTGCTGTTGCTGCTACTTCCTTGCTCTGTTGTCCATGCTCCAAGACTCACCATTGCTGGGCTGGAGCCACTTTGCCAGGTGCTTGTAGACTGTTGACAGTCTGGTCTTTCTATGTGAGAAGCTAGGAGGGCCAGAGGCTGTGCCAGGAGGGCCAGAGGCTGACAGATGTTGGGGGTATGCAGGGAGAGAAGAATGACAAAGTGGTTCATCTTGCAACAGCCCATTGAGTGTTTTCTGGGGAGGGAAGGCACCATCTAATAGCCTCACTAAAAGCCCCATAAAAGCCATCATTAGACTCACCCACCATTTGTAGAAGCATGTCTTCATCTCATTACCCCAATGGCACATGCTGAGCTCAGAATGGAATTTCATGATGGAGGCAAGAGGCATGCCTACAGAACCAGGTTCTGTATCCCCAAAGCTGCAGCTACTAGTATGAGCTCCACTGTCCCTGGTCCCCAATATGTTCTGGGTAACATGAGCAATGAGAGGGAAGGAGACAAGAATTGGGCAAGAGAAGACCTCCCCTCCCCTCCCCACCCCAGGCAATCTTCCTCAGAGTTCTCAGGAATACCAGTCACATGAACACGGCTGTGTTTCTCTTGGCTTCAGAAATGCTCTGATGTCATCGGATGGTAATGAGAACTATGTACAGCTTTCAATAAAATAGCCTGTGAATAAACTTGTTTTCAACAGAGCTGTCAGAGATGGGGCTTGAACCTGGGTTCTCAGGCTATGGGGCTTCTGTCAGATAAAATCAGCAGCAATGTGGCTAGATTTCCACCAGCTGGGACTTGTCAAGGCTCAGGTATAGAATGTGAGGCCCTGAGAAGCCAAAACTTGTTTCTAAAGACAGGAAGGAGACCTGCTATTGGAGTTCCCTGCTCTCCAGACAGATAGCTCCGGCCTTCTCACATTAAATGCATTCTGGGATTTAAAGGGGAGGAGACTTTGCACTTGGACTTCCTGTGTGAAATCACAGCTGCACACCATCTCTGCTATGAGCAGCCTAGAGTGGAGGCTGGGCCTTGAGGGGTGATTTATTCTCAAGGTGATCCCCTCTGCATTGGAACTCCTGTGATCTTTGGAGTCATTTTATGGGATGGTTGAATGCCTCCACCATCAAATTAACAAATAGCTTTCTTCCTCCAGCTCTCTTACCCATCTGTCTGTCCAACCATCCATCCCATCCGTTTGAGTATTCAGACATTTATTCAGTCAGTAGTGATCTATTAAGGATTCATTATGTACAGGCCATTAGTCTAGGTATGGCTTCAGGGTGACTGTCTTCCAGGTACAGTGGAACCCAGAACTCCCAAACCAGTCTTTCCTATTTTACTTTGTGTGGTGTGTTCCATTGAGACTTTACAGGCAGATAGAAAATGTCCATCCAGACCCCAGGCTTTGTGTTGCTCTTCTGTGGCTTTTGTCTTTTAAGTAATTGTCCCTCTAGGCGGGAGCCATGAGCCCTTGGGCTTTGATATTAACTGGCTCTGTGTTAAAATCCCAACTGCGCTATTCTGTAATATTGATCAAGTTAATTTACCTCTGAGAGCTTTCACTTCATCATCTGAAAAGCCTTACACAACTATAGTATCATTGTAAGGATTCAAGGCGACAGTGCCTGAGGAACTGATGCTTTGAATCTGATGGTGGTTTTTATTTTTTAAAAAAAATTGGAAACAAGCCAGGCATGGAAATACATGATTATAATGCTAGCTATTAAGGAGACAAAGGCAAGAGGATTCCAAACATAAGCCTAACCTAGGCAAGTTAAACTCTGTCCCAGAAACAAAATAAAACAAAAGGACTGAGTGCATGGGTCAAGTGGTAGAGTACTTCCCCAATATGCCCAAGACCTTGGGTTCAATCCCCAGCAACACATACACACACAAACACACAGAATGAAAATTACCCAACTATTCATCACCAGGTAAATGGATTAACAAGTTGTGTTGCATTGATATAGTAAACTACTATTCTGCAATAAAAGGAAATGAACTATTGACATATGCCAAGATCTCAAAGCACTGTGTTGCATGAAAGAATGGATGAGACCAAGACAGCAGATACTATATGATTCTGTTTATATAGAACTGTAGAAGATGCACACCAACTAGCAGTGACAGAGGGCCGACAGACCAGTGATTACTGACAGAGAAGAAAGCTTCTGAGGGCCTCGTGAATGCTCACGGTCTTGATTATGCTGAGACATTCACGGATGTGCACAGACGTCATCACATATCAAATTGTGTGCATCCTGTACATACGTGTGGTTTATTACATGTCACATGCACCGGTGAAGTGAATGAATGCATGAAGTTGGTCTTCAACAAACAGGAAGGCAGAGGCCTCAGGAAGAGGAAACTGAGCCTTTTAGCCAAGGACTATCAGAGTGAACTGCTTTGTATTAATTATACACAATCAAAAGGAGATTTAGGGCAGAAATCCATCAACATCAAGATGGATGGTACTAGAAAATCAGTTCTGCTAGCTGGCTACTTTCGTCATGGCTGCAGATTTCCTGGGGGTAGTGTCTAATCCTTATTTGGCCTTCAGCTACCACTGATGCTGGTTGTTGTTGCTACTGTGGTTTGGAAGATCAATTAAGACTCAGCAATTGGATCTGGCTAAGCGAAGATAATTATTCCAGCTGTCTCTGATCCTGCATTTCTCATCCAGAAACATCCATTGATAGGCTGGTTATTAGCTTGAAACAAGTTCAAGACTGTTAGACGTAGTTGTACATCTGTGCACTGATCAAAGATGCCTGGCCAATGGAGCAAATGGAGGTAGATATTTACCTGTGCTCTGATGCCTCCTTGAAGGGCTATACTTTCTTTGACAGATGTCATCTTGCAGCTTACCTGGCTATAATTGGTTCAGGGTTCTCTCTGCTTAGGCTTTTTCTGTGTGTGTGTGCGTGCGCGCGCGTGCGTGCGTGCGTGCGTGCGTGCGTGCGTGCGTGTGTGTGTGTGTGTGTGTGTGTGTGTGCTGGTACTGGAGCTTGAACTCAGGGCCTAGGTTCTGTCCCTTAGCTTTATTGCTCAAAATTGGTATTCTACCACTTGAGTCACACCTCCACTTCCAGCTTTTTTTGTGTGTGGTTAATTGGAGAGGAGAGTCTCATGGACTTTTCTGCCTGGGCTGGCTCCTAAGTAGCTAGGATTTCAGCCTTTTCCCTTATTATCTTATTTCATACAAAGGCTTCCCATTTCCTCAGGTCCTTTGTTTGATGGAAAACTGTAGAAGGTATTTGTATTCTCAGCATGATTAGCTATTGATCTGTCCTTAAATCCAACCACAGAAAGTGCTTTGCAGCCTGTTCTGGCCTGAGACTGGGTAAGTTCTATAGACCAGCAGTTCAACCTCTCACAGGTGAAGGCGAATGTGCTACTTTCACAGTGATGGAGGACTCTGAACTTGGTTCTGAACTTGACAGTGAGCTTTATGTATCCGTATGCTCTCCTGGAGATTGGGACCTCCAAGATCAGTGTAGTAGGGACCAAAGAGGGCATTTTTGCCGCATTCTCATAAGGAAAGAGACAAGGGAAAGGATGATCCCAGGTGGAAAGGCAGACCAGGGTGGACCTGCTTCCCTAAGCTCCTTAGATGGCAGTTTTTGTCCTTTGTACTTCCTGCATCTCCCACCAGGCCCTACTAACCAATTCCTGGTTATACTGGGAAATAAAGTTTTCCTTGCATGAGTTTGGAGCACATTCAAACCATAGACCCCTCCAGGCAAAGTACAAAATCTTTGTACTTGCTGTACTTAACACCTTCCTTCCACAATTGATTGTGTGTGTGTGTGTGTGTGTGTGTGTGTGTGTGCACATGTGTGCATGTGTGTACATGTGCACTCATGCACCAGTACTACGGTTTGAATTTAGGGCCTGGATGCTGTCCCTTAGCTCTTTTGTTGCTCAAGACTAATGCTCTACCACTTGACTCACAGCCCCATTTCTAGCTTTTTGTTGGTTAATAGGAGAAAAGGATCTCATAGACTTTCCTGCTTAGGTTGGCTTCCAACCACAGTCCTCAGACTGCAGCTTCCTGAGTAGCCATGATTCTAGGCATGAACCACTGGTACCCAGCTTGACTGCTTAACAAGTACCCTGGTACTCAGTATTTGGTCTTCTAAAATGGCAGTGATCTTATGTGGTGCACTTTTCTTAGATGATTGTTAAACATTCTTACAATGGCTTTTTTTTCTCGCGTCTTGGGAGAAAAGTGTGCTTGAGCCACCTCGCTTGATTTTGAGATCATATGTGCTCAAGCTCACATCAGTTATGGTCTGAGATAGCCTCTTTTTAAGACGAAATCATATCATTGTGATAACATTTGAAAATTACTTCCTTTGTGTTGTTTGCTCCCTTCCTTTGTAAGAATTGATCCTGAAACATCCTGTTTTTGTGGTTCTGTGTCCCCTCCCCCCACCCCCCCAAAAATGTAGAAGTAAAGACTCTTTTTTCTTTTATCTGTTTCCCACTAGCATCCCAAAAGGGTTTAGGAGCACTTTTTAGTAGAGTTAATTGCAAGGAGGGTAGAAAATGCCGTAAGGGTCCCGAGAGAAAGGACCAGCTTCCAGCAGGAAACTGGGACTAAAGCTGCTCTGTAACATCTGGGCACTGTGTTGGCCCAGCACACAGAGAAGGTTCTGGGCTTTGGATGCTGAGTGTGGTAAGCATGAGCGTTAAGACGCGAGACATGGGCTCTCTGGGATGCTGCAGGCTGCCCTCCCTCTATGCAGCCGTTGATTCTGAGCTCTCTTGGCTGGGCTGGTTAGCTTCTGCATTGGGTTGCTTCTCTTACATTGAGCAATCAGTAACCTGGTAATGAGCTGGGCCGAAGTGCGCTATAATGAAGATTCTGTGGTCTGTAAAATGTAGAGTCAATGGCCCAAGACTGAAAATCAGAAGTGCTAAGTGGCCAACTTGTGGATGTTGATTTATCCCACTGGTCTCTGCAGAAACTCAGTAGGAAGGGCTGGGTACCGGTTCCATCTGCTGGGTGCAGGCTCTGCTGGAGGGCCGGTGTCCTCCCCAGGCGCCTCTGTTGTCACTTGCCTATCCAGGCGCTTGAATGTCAGGGCGGATGTACGGTCTGACTCATGCCTTTCCCCTTGATTTGCAACATAATCTCAGAGATGTGTTACCAAAGAGCATTTGGTTCTAACATGTAATAAAACTCACCCTCAAGTTGTCAAAGGGGTGGAGGAAGCTTGTTGCCAGAGTCTGGAGGAGGGAGGGATGGGGAACTGTTGTTGGAGGGGTGCAGTGTTGCAGTGTGGGAGGATGAGAAGGTTCTGGAGATGGAGGATGGTGATGGTTGTGCAGACATGTGAAGGCACTTCATGCTCCTGCACCCCACACTCAAAAATGGCTAAAATGACCAGATGCCAAGGCTCATGCCTGTAATCCTAGCTACTCAGGAGGCTGAGATCTGAGGATCATGGTTCAAAGCCAGCCCAGGCAGGAAAGTCCATGAGACTCTTATCTCCGGTAAACCACTCAGGAAACCGGAAGTGGTGCTGTGGCTCAAGTGGTAGAGCACTAGCCTTGAGCTGAAGAGCTGAGGGACAGCACCCAGGCCCCGGGTTCAAGCCCCATGGCCAACCCCTCCCAAAAAAAGGCTAAAATGGTAAGCCAAATGTGCTGAGTATTTAACCACTAAGTAAAAAAAAAATATGTAACAGATGATAATATAGCAGGTGCTTGTAGTGCACACCTGTTATCCTGGCTACTCCAAAGACTGAGATCTAGGATCCTGGTTCAAAACCAGCCTGTCAGAAAAGTCAGTGAGATTATCTTCCATTTAACCACCCAAATGCTGGAAGCAGAGGTGTGGCTCATATGGTGGAGAGCTAGCCTTGAGTGGAAACGTCAAGTTGAGAATGTGAGGCCCCGAGTTCAAGCCTCACCACCAGTACAAAATAATAATAACAATAACAACAACAACAATAATAATAAGTAACTGAAATAGTTTTTCTATAGTCATCATGGCCTCTGTTGGAAAAAGAACCTGGACAGGTTAACTTCACTCCCATAGACCCCTGGGAGAATGTCGGCCAAATGTGAGTCCGCTTATCTGGCCTTCACTGTGTGATGTATTCAAAGTGTATACATTGCCAGATAGAGTCCTTGATCTCCCCCCTCTTTGGAGTTCCCACAGATGCCCTCCATGATCAATACAGTTCCCATCCCAACACATGGCTTTCATGATGAAGACTCTAAGGTAGGCGTTAGTACCCAGTGGATTTAGTAGGAATTGAAGCTTGAAGAAAGAATCCTAGATATCCTGTTCTTTGACTCCTTGAAATGTGGAATCAATAGCAGAAACTGAAATCACACAGAAAGATGCCATGTCACATGTTTCTAAGGAAAAGATGTAATGCTCTGCTTGCATGGTCCAAGTGGTAGAGCACAGCCTAGGAAACACAAGGCTCTGAGGTCAAATCCCAGTACCACCAAAAAAAGGAAGACTTTGTTAAGGGCCAAGGTGATCTTTAAAATCTGTCCTTTCCTAGTGATATTAGCAGATTTGAGTGCCATCTCTGCCCCTGACTGGTGGACAGTTGTGGCCTAGAACAGTGTAGTGTGTTGCCTAGTGTCTCTCCCCAGCCCTCAGGCATGTTGGTGGCTGGCAAGTGATGGAATGTGGACTTGACTTATTGTTTGATTGAAATTCTTTTGGGAAGTATTTGGGTTTGAAGCTGAAACTTTATACTTGCTCATGGCTGCCCCTTGAACCACACCTTCAGCCTAGCTTCTTGCTGACTAATTGAAGATGGCATATAGTAGACTTTTCTATCTGGACCAGCCTCAAACCATGGTCCTCTGGATCTCAGCCTCCTCAATAGTGAGGATCACAGGTATGAGTCACTGGCTCAGGGCTCCTGATTGATTGAACTCCTGCAGTTTTTGTCTGTGTCTCTGACCATTTGCTTTGTAATCATTTGTCTGCTGTGTTGAGGAGCACTGTCTAGAGTAGAACAGCCTTTAACCTAGAGGTTGTTTCCTGTTCAGCAAAGCCTAGCTTCCTGCCTTGCACATGGCCGACTTCTCGATGCCTGGCCTTTTTTGCATACCTGTGCACTGCTGGGGTCTCGTTATTTATTTATTTACTTACTTATTTTGCCGGTCGTGGGGCCTGAACTCTGGTCCTGGGCGCTGTCCCTCAGCTCTTCAACTCAAGGCTAGCTGTCTACCATTTGAGCCACAGTGCCACTTCCGGCTTTTTCTGCTTCTGTGGTGCTGAGGAATCGAACCCAGGGCCTCATGCATACAAGGCAAGCGCTCTACCACTGAGCCACCTTCCCAGCCCCTGTGGAGGTGGGGGGGGGGGGGAGGTCGGGTCTCTTTATTATCAGGACTTCCGTCTGTGAGATCAGACCTAACCTAATGATACTCCTTAAAGACTGGTTCTCCAAGCAGAGCCCCACCTGGCCCTAGCCACTGCCCAGCCAGCCCTTCTCTGAGCCTCCCCGCTCTGCCTGCAGGCAGGCAGTACTGTCCCTGTTGTACAGATGGGGAAAGGGGTGCTGCAGGCCATGAGCTAACTAGCCAGGTCTGCATGCATAGATGGTATCTGCTGGATCTAGGGTTCAAGCCTAAACAGCTCCAGTCCAGAACTGCGCCCTGAGACTCTGTAGGAGGCTGCGGCCTTTCCACGCAAGGAATCTTAAAGGGGGCAGAGGTGCAAGGATGTAGACCTCGGGCAGATAAGGGTGAGAAAAGCTTTTGGTTAATGGCCGCTTTCCTTTCCCCACCCCAAAGCTTTCAAACTCTCAGCACTTCTTCCTCTCTGCAACCTCTTCTTAAAGTCAAGGTAAAATAAATAACTGCCAGATAATAATGCTCCACACTAAATGGAAACTATTTTCTAAGTAAACGTTGAGGTTTAGTAGTATAAATAAAAAGAAATCGGGACAGGCTGGAGAGAAGAGCCCGGACACCCCCACCCCCACCCCACCCCCATCCCCACCCCCACCCCCATCCTCATCCCCACCCCTACCCCACCCCCACCCCCACCCCACCCCCATCCCCACCCCCACCCCCACCCCACCCCCATCCCCACCCCCACCCCCACCCCCACCCCATCCTCATCCCCACCCCCACCCCCACCCCACCTCCACCCCCACCCCCATCCCCACCCCCACCCCCACCTCCACCCCCATCCTCATCCCCTCCCCCACCCCACCCCCACCCCCACCTCCACCCCCATCCTCATCCCCTCCCCCACCCCACCCCCACCCCCATCCCCACCCCCACCCTCATCCCCACCCCCACCCCCACCCCCCCCACCCCACCCCCACCCCATCCTCATCCCCACCCCTACCCCACCCCCACCCCCATCCTCATCCCCACCCCCACCCCACCCCCACCCCCACCCCCATCCCCCCCACCCCACCCCCATCCCCCCCACCCCACCCCCATCCTCATCCCCACCCCACCCCACCCCCATCCTCATCCCCACCCCACCCCACCCCCACCCACCCCCACCCCACCCCCACCCCCATCCCCCCCACCCCACCCCCATCCTCATCCCCACCCCACCCCCACCCCCACCCCCATCCTCATCCCCACCCCCACCCCCACCCCACCCTCACCCCCACCCCCACCCCCCCACCCCCACCCCCACCCCCGAGCCAGTCCACAGAGTTGCTCACATGGGCTTTGACTTGAGGCACCTGCTTAGGACATAATGTGAGTGTTTTCTTTCCTGTGTCTGAGCAGTGGTAACTTCTAAGTCAGTCTCTGGCTTACCGATGTTTGTGTGTCTTCCTCTGGAAGACATATTGCATCTGTAACAACCTTAGCATCCCTTCCACCCTCTCCCACTCATTTTGGAGAAAAAGCAAGTACTTTGGATAGAATGGGTTTTTTTTTCCCGTTATTTTATTTCCTTACTGTATGTGTTTGTCTCCATGGTTGGATGTCACCCAGAGAGGCCCAGGCTGGAACACGGCATGTTGTCCAGGCAGACTCCTCTGGGGGTACGTACGGAGTGGGCGCAGTCCCTGGTGGTCAGGTTCCACGGGGAAGAGGCACACAGCCACACCCCACACGGCCCAGAGTCACCACTACTCCGTGCTTTGAAGAAACACACGTTAGAGGCTTATGGACTCTGGCAGACATTTGATGGGACATGGTGAGGGTGATCTTGGCATTGGAGGGTGCTTATCGACATCCCCAGCCTCCACCCACTAAGTGATCATCCAATCCCTTCCCCAGCTGTCATAACCACAAATCGCCAGATATCCTGAGAGGGCTAGAGATCATGGGAAAAGCAGGACAGCCAGGGAAGTCCTAGCTACAGAGGTAACCGTTTAGCAAAGACTAGAAGAAGTGAGGGTAGGTGCTGTGGAGGTAGCTGGCAGATGAACATGCCAAGCAAAGGGAATGGCTTGTGCAAAGGCCCTGAGGTAGAAGTATTGAAAAGGCCATCATGAGCTGGAGACTTGAACAAAAGGAATGTGGTAGGGCTGGGGGTCAGCCAGCATCAGGAAAGGGTCAAGATGCCACCATGAGGATGCTGGCCTTGAAAGAGGGGGAGTGGGAGAAGGCTTGACAGAGTAATGACTGCACCGGTGCTTAATCTTCAAACTTGTGCTGCACAGAGCCTCAGCCACAGCGGCACAAAAGTGGACACAGAGACAAGCAGTAGCTGGGGCAGAAGTGTGAGTGGGCACTTAGGCTAGGACGGACTGGTAGGTTATGTTCTGGACTCTGGTTATGCTCCAAGCCTTTCCTCTGACAAGATTGGCTGCCGCATGAGGCATCTGGGTGGGCAGAAGAAAGAAAGGGGAAAGATCGGTCTCTGGAAATGCCCGCAGCGAGCTTTCCCTTCCCCTGCTGATGGCAGCCCTGTGGGAGGGGAAGCATGCAGAGACATTAAAGCAAGCAACTGGGTATTACAGCCTTTCCTAAATGACTTCCTGAGTAAAGCAATTAAAGTTACAGCCTGAGTCTCCAGGAGAGACGAGAAGGAGACAGAGGTGGTGGATGTCTCCGTAGATTCCACGAAACATCTCTTCTCTCCCATTCCTGCTTAATGAAACTCGGACAGGTGCTGGCCCAGGCCCAGGCTAGACCCACTGCAGCAAGGAGCCGGTATTCACGGCTGCTGCGTCTTGACGGGGCCTTTGTTTCCCCCGCTGAAGTGCTGGTCCACATCACAGCTCCCGCCCCAGGAGTCTCCCCTGTTTCCCCTGAGAAGTCACATCGGTCTTCCCTTCAAACCTGGATTTTTCTTTTTCCTGTTTTTAAATCCAGACGACTGTGGCACATGCTAATGTTTAATGGCTGTTACAACGGCATCTTTTGGGAATTGCATTCATTTCCTAGAGAATGCAAAATAAAGAAGTCGTTTATTTCTGGGGAAGTGGGGGGCAAGGAGAAGTTTAGAGGTGGGCAATCCAGAGTATGTATGGTAGTTCCATGGTATTATTTTAAAAATCTAGGCACTTAACTTTGTGTTGTACCGTTCTTAACCCATTAATTCCATCATTGAGGTTGCTTCATGATACAGAGTGGCTGCTGGCGCTCCAGCCATTCTGTTTACCTTTCAGACAGAAAGCAGGAAGGAGGCAGAACGGTCAGAAGGGACTGTTGCCAGCTTTCCTGGCCCCCTTGAAAAGCATTCTCCCTCGGCTCACACCCATCACACATCGTTGGCCAGCATGTATTCACATGACCACATTTTGCTCCTGGGGAGGGGTGCTTAGGCATATTGATACATTCATAAAGCCACAGTATTCTTTTTTTGGGGGAGGAGGTCAGTCATGGGGCTTGAACGCTGGACTTGGGCTCTGTCCCTCAGCTCTTCAGCTCAAGGTACACGCTCTACCTCTTGAGCCACAGCACCACTTCTGGTTTTCTGAGTGGCTTATTGGAGATAAGTGTCTCACGGACTTTTCTGCCTGGTCTGGCTTTGAACCGCGGTCCTTAGATCTCAGCCTCTTGAGTAGCTAGGATTACAGGCGTGAGCCGCTGGCACCCAGCAAGCCACAGTATTCTTGTTGAAGAAGAAAAAGACATGGAAGCCAGATGGGCAGTCATTTCTGCCACACCCCCTATCATCAGTGTTTGCATGGCATTGTGGGAAAACTTCACTGTGGGCAGCCACATGTGGAAAACATACTCATTTCTGTGGTCAGCCATGCCAGTATATTGAGAATGTCTTATTATATCTAGGATTTCTCTCTCTCTCTCTCTCTCTCTCTCTCTCTCCCTCTCTCTGTCTCTCTCTCTGTCTCTCTCTGTCTCTCTGTGTCTCTCTGCCCATCTAGCTGCTGGTCTTTCTTTCTTAACAAAAACCAAGAATCCACTAAGAGCAGAGGGGCAATGGGGGAGGAAGGAAGGCAGTTACAGTTCACCTCTGTGATATTCAATCCGTCAAGTATAAAGCACACCTGCCTCTTGGGTACCACAGGGTGTGTGAGAGTGAAATACTGCATAGAAAACCACTTCCAGCCTGGGAGCCACTCAGTAAATAAATGGTTCATGACCCTTTTCTTCATGTAGTGGGTAGCCATGGCTGCCGAGATCAGCCCAGGGCGTCGGACAGTGTCTGTTGGGTGCCTGCTGCAAGGAGAAAAGCTTTGCTCTTTGAACTCTCCTTGGTGGCCTGGGTCAGTGGAATCTGTCTAACTGTCTAATTGTGGGAGGAGACACCCAAACAGGTAGGCAGGGGCCTTCCTTTGAATTTCCTAGATTTCTTGGGAAACGTGGTAAGCCCATCATACTTTCTGAGATGAAAATAGTTGGCTAGCTGAAAAACTCTCCAAAGTGGATGTCTGTGGACCCAAGCAGCACCCTAAGAATGGCTACACATGCCAATCAGGGAGCTCCATCCCCGGCCGACGGGATTGGAAATCTGTGTTGTAACAAGCCTTCCAGGGAATGCTACTACAAGCTAAAGGGGATAACCACTGCACAAACAGATGTGCTTCTCACAGTTCTTATTGTATTTGGGGGCAAGGGGAGTGGAATCAAGGCTTGGGTGCTGTCTCTGAGTGATTTAATAGCTCAAGGCTGGCACTCTACCACTTGAGCCACAGCTCCATTTCTAGCTTTTTGGTGGTTCATTTAGAGATCAGAGTCTCACAGACTTTCCTGCCCAGGTTGCCTTCCAACCACGATCCTCAGATCTCAGCCTCTTGAGTAGCGAGGATTATAGGCTTGAGCCATCAGCACCCGGCTCACGCACTTTTTGACAGCCTGCCTTTCTGCCACAAGCAGTCAGTAGCTGGCTACCTCCCTTCCCTTGCCCAGGCAGACACGCTGTCAGACCTGCACCTCCTCCTTGCAGGCACAGGTCTCTAGTAGGGTGAGGCCGTGCTTCGGAGAGTGTTTGCACACCGACTGGAGTTCTGACAATCTGACACGGACTGAAGTCCTTCCAAGCCGCCCTGTTAGGGAACAACCCCTTCAATAAAGGCCTGCGGCTATTTCGTGTTCATAAGCCAGTTTATGGTGTTCTAAATAACACAGTAAATTGTTCGGGGATGTGTACCCAGTCAGACTTCACCCAGGGCAGAATCACAGCCTTTACTTGGGAATAGCCAAGTGGAGGAGCATGCCTGTGGCCCTCCCGTGTCTGGGCTCATGGGACTGGGAAACGCTGGAGCGCCGGGTCTCCCTCACGCCCTTCTGTTTCTTGCCGTCTTGATTCAGTGACAAGCGTGGGAAATCCCCCGGGAGATGTTGAAGCTCTGACATTAAGAGTAAAGGGCTTAGACTGGCTCCACTGCGGCCTGGAAGCCATTCATGAGGAGCTAACTCACCCTCCTTCCTCAGCACAAGCGCGTGTCAGCCATGAGAGGGTGCTCTGTGATGTAAGCAGATGCTTGCGCATGGGGGCGTCCCAGGAAGGGAGTTCTTAAGTCATCCATTAAATGATGAGTTCCCTTAGAAGCACATGTTGGAGCGCATTCTTCACTGGAGGAATGAGTGGCAAAGACTAGGTAGAAATACGTTTCAGGTGGTGATCAGTAGGCTTGACTTCTGTTCAGGATAGAGAGACCTGTGCTGCGAGGAAGTGATCACTGCCTCTGTGGAGAGTCCAAGAATTTGGGCTTGGGGACAGAGCTCAGAATACTGTTAGGGTTTGGAAATAGCGCCCCCTCTCCCCCAGTGGCTATGTGCTAAGAGTTGGGTCAACAGTGTGCATCACAGTTGATGGGTGGTTGAACTCTTAGGAGGTGGAGCCTAATGGGAGGAAGTGAGGTCATGAGGTGGGGAGGGGGTGAGCCCTTGAGGGAGATATTGGGAATCCAGAGTCTCCCTCTCCTTCCTCCTCTTCTTCTCTCCATCTCTGTCTCCCTCCCTCCCTCTCTCCTTCCCTCCTCTCTTATCCCTCCCTCCCCCCCATTTCTCTCTGTGTCTGCCTTCTGGGCCACCAAGAGGTGAGCAGCGTTGCTCTGCCACCTGCTCCTTGCCTCTGTGATGTCGAGCTTTGTTACAAGCCCCAAATGACAGAGCCAAGAAACCATGCACTCAGAACCTGGGCAGCCATCTATCAACATCAGTCTGTCTCAGGGTTGTTTGTCCCAGCATCCGGGCACTCACATTTCTAAGCATCCATCGCCAGTTCTGTACCTGAGCCAGCTCTATCATTGCTGACGTGTCATGTTAGAATCCCCCTGCCCTCCAGTGTTGGGATGCATGCACCTTCTTCTGTCCCATCAGTGGATATGGACCCAGCCCAAGAAGGGCTAACTCCAGACCACTGAGAGAACTGAGAGGAGCAAGTCACTAGACTTGAACTGAAGCACTTTCAACACCGGTGCTGAGGGAAGCCTTTGGCTTTGAGAAGCCAGGGAGCAGATCTTCAGAGAGAGAGAATACAGCTGAGGTTAGGGGACCCTGGGACCAGAGAGATTGAGAAAGCAGGTCCTAGTCAGTTTATACCTCGGCTTCTACTTCCTCAAGGCTACTGGGTTCCTTGAGAAAACACACAGACACACACAGACACACACACAGACACACAGACACACACACACACAGACACACACACACACACAGACACACACACAGACACACACACAGACACACACACTCCTTGCCACCTATTTTTCTTCCTTGGGATAAGACATGGCTCCCAGAGCCTAGGGTTGGGTCTTATTTACATACAAACAATGCTGCTATACAACTTAAACTGGAAGGAAGTCCAGGGGCCACCTGATTATCTCAATGGGATGTGGCCAGGCTGCAAAGCTGTAGGATTATTCGACATTTAACAGTGCTCGTTGAACTTGAGGCCCACATGCTTCATCTCTGCTTTGGAGTAGTCCCCTCCGTCCTATGGTGGGTGCTCTAAGCCATTGTGTAATTTGCTCAGGAACCTAATGATGGGGCACCGGGGCATAGCAGGCTTGGCTCAAGGGGCTGCCTGAGAAGGGCCCTCAGAGGTGGCCACTCTGGGCAGTGAAGAGAGGGCTGGGAGTGCAATGAGCAGCCATCCAGAAGACGGTCAGGCAAGCTTCAATTCAGCCCTGTGTTTTAAAGCAACCTAGTGGTTAACCATCACATTAGCAATTAGCCCTGGTGCGCAGGACTACAATGGAAGGCGTAGAATGACAGCTGATCTCAGGTCATGGCATCTCCGCCACCTTTTGAGACACTGTCCCACTGCATAGCTCAGGCTGGACTAGAACTTGCTTGTGCTTCTCCCTCCCAAATTCTGGGATTATAGGCACAGACCACCATTCCAAGTTCAAATAGACCAAAGCTTTTTACAAGCAACCATTCTAACTTACAAGGCAAAACTCATTTCCTAAGACACAGAGACTGGACTTGCTTTCTGATACCTGGCCCACGTGAGGCGTACAGTACAGCACAGAGACTCTCCGACAAATTCCTGGAATGTCCTGCTCGTCCGACAGGGAGTTGCCAGTTCTAATGCCAAGCTAACTTCTGATGTGGGCTGTTATCTTTTCTTAGGCATGCAGGCAGTCTAGAAACTGCCTTCAAAACCCAGAACCATTCCTTCCTGTCCCAGGACGTGGCAGTCTGCCAGGTACCTGGAGGAAGGGCTGACAGCAGCCCAGCCTTCCTGCTAAGAGCCAGCAGTCTGTGAGGAGAGCTCTGTTTGTGATTGTTTGGGGATGTGATTTGCAGGACAATAGGCTCATGATGGTAACCGGTTCCCATCCCATCCTTGGTTAGGAAAGTGAAGGTAGGCTGTCTGTCTGTCTGTCTGTCTGTCTGTCTCTCTCTCTCTCTCTCTCTCTCTCTTTCAAAGTCCCTGTCATTGCAAGCCTTTTTCTTTTTCTTGGAGCTCAGTGCTAACACTCATGACTTGATCTCTGGAGATCAAAGGAGAGAATTTCGCAACTCTTCACCCCAGCATTCCCAGAACATGCATTCATACCCAAGGTCCCGTACAGGCAAAGGACTTAAAGCAGAGGGAATGGTGAACTGCGGAGGTGGAGCCCCTGTTGCTGTCTTTCCTGGCTTGGGACATGAGGGTCTTGATTCTCAAGAGCTGGTGATTCTGCTGCATGGAAGTTCTTGGAAGCCTTTTCCAGAATGTTCTCTGTGCTGCTGCCATTGGGAATGTTGGTTGTATTTATTTTTTTATGTTATAGTTGTTGTGTTATATGATAGTATGCCTTCTCTCTGGTCAGGTTTCTCTTGCCCTTGTTTTACATGTGGTTAGACGGTAGAATGCCTGCTTTCTTCTCTCAGGGTAGCTTACATGTTTGGTGCTTTCCCCAATGGTTAGAAATGAATGCAGGAGTATGCTCTAATAAACTGTCACCCTCAGGAATGTTAAAAGATGTGAGGAGGTCCTGGTGTGAATGACATTGTCCAGTGACACACATTGCACCCCACATCGGGTCTCTTTTGGGTGGATGTCAACTGCTGCCTGTCTCATGAGTGGCTCAAAACCTGGAGGGCTTTTACCGTAGGTGGAGGCTGAGATACCTAGGAGTTGGTGAGTGCCAGAGACAGCTTTTGACTGCGGTGCCCAGACAGGCGCTGACATATCCCTCAGCCAGGGAGGTGCCGCCCAGGAGACACACAGAAAATGGTAAAGCGACACTTGGAGAGGCTGCCGAGCGCACCTTACCTTCTGGCTTCACCTGCAGATTGGTTGAATTCTTCTTTTGCTGGGACACTTGCTGGCTCTCCCCCCCCCCCCCTCCAGAAGGGGAAAGCCTTCCTTTGGGGCTTACCTCTGCCTGAGCTGAGCCTCTCAGTGTATCGCAGGGGAGTTCGGCTCTTGAGCCTCATGAAGGGTCAGGGGACAGCGGAAGTGCCTGCCTCCTGCCTGCCCAACTTCTCCTCCAGAGGGGAAGTGGTGGCTGGCATCGTGGTGAATAATGGGTAAGTGCTGTCTCTGTTCCATCCCTCAGGTACACCAGTACTACAGCTGCCTCCCCGAAGAGAAAGTCCCCTATGTCAACAGTCCTGGAGAGAAGCTGCGAATCAAGCAGCTCCTACACCAGCTCCCGCCACATGACAATGAGGTAAGAGGCTGGAGGGGGGCTGAGATCATCAGAATCTTCTTTTTCATCATCAAGGCCATCATCAGTGAGATTGTGGAAAGCTCCCTCTGCTGATTTCTTTTTAGGGGGTTGCTTCCTTAATTAGAGCCTAAAGGAACTGACCAGCACTTGCTATATGCGTGTTGCCAAAATAGAAGCTTAATTCTGGCCTGGATGTGTCTCTGAGGCTGGCTATTTGTGGTCATCGGAGCTCTTCAGTTGTAAAAGCTTGCATTCTGGTGTTCTGACTTGACAAAGAATGCACCTGATGGCTGCCTGCCTGTGTTGGAAAGAAGACTGGGGCTCCTTGGGCCATTTCAGGCCCCGCAACAATGCAGTAGAATTGTCAGCATCATTTCATAGTCAATGAGTGGATACAAGTTTTGCACGCCAGGCTGCAGGAGTTAGATGTGCAGCTCTGTAACTTTCCACATCTGTAACTTTTTGTCACAGTGAAGCCTGGCTCTCATGAGAGTCCTCAGTTGTACTTTTCAAAGTTTGGCTGGTTCGCGGGCTGTCTTAGTGTCTGAAGCCAGAAGCACAGCCCTGAAGGCAGGTCCTTCTTACCCTTGAGTTCACATTGATCTCAAAGGGGAATTTGTAAACCTGCTTTTTAGAAGAGCATGCTGGGAGGGGTCAGGAGTGTATGCTGGCAATTAATTTTTAGGTATCTGGTTAAAAAAAAATAAGGAATTTTGTCAGATTGAACTCTTTAACTCTGACTGCAGTTAAAATAAAAGTGCAGCCCGGTGCTCATGGCTTACTCCTGGAAGCCTAATTACTTGAGAGGTTGGAATCTGAGGCTCAAGGTTTGCAGCCAGAATGGACAGGAAAGTCTGTGAGATGCTGATCTCCAATTAACCTGCAAAAACATTGTAATCGGAGCTGTGGCTCAAGCAGTATAATTCTAGCCTTGAGTGAATAGCTACGGTGCAGTGTCCAGGCTCTGAGTTCAAGACTGTACTGGCACACCAAAAAAATTTTTTAATGGAATGGGAAAATAATCCACCTTTAAAGAGCTGAACACCAGCTTCCTCCACCCATAGGCTGGATCCCAATAAAACGAGTGAGTGCTACGTAGAATGTCTTCCCACATTTGAATAAAAAGTGATAATATAAAAGCCTGAAAAATAAATTTGAGGGGCTGGGAGTGTAGCTCAGTTGTAGAGTACTTACCTAGCATGCACAGGACCTGAGGTTAGATCCCCAGCACTGAAAAAAAGAAGAATGAATATGAGTAATCAAGGTCGAAGCTTATACAATTATAAAAATGGAAACAACTCCGTAGAAAGAGAGCTCTTTCCTGTTGCTTGTTTCTGACATCATTAAACAAATGTAAATAATGTTTTCTCTTTTCAAGCTAAGGGCAGGCATTATAACCTGATGCCTGGTTCACTAATTTGGAAGTAAAAAATGGAGCTTTATGTCTTCAAAAGCAGGCCCATAAAATACCATTGGGGGAACCTTGTGTTCCCTTTCTGGAACATTCCCATGGAGATTTCTTTCCTTTTTCTTTTCCTTAAACACACACACACACACACACACACACACACACACACACACACACACACACACACACACACTCTGTTTACTTGAGGAAGGGATGTATGAACTGTTCTTTTGTGCTTTTAGTGATTTGTTTTATATTAATGCTCTTTTGATAAACCTTTATTCAGATTATTACCCAGTGGGCTGAACCAGCCTATTTGGCATGGCTCTTTTTGAAGATAAAGGATAATGATGTTCAAGCATATATGTTTTTCATTTTTTTTTTTTGTCCCAGATAAGACCATTTTGGTAGATACAGTTGCCCTGGTTTCCAAACTAGGATATTAGGTTTTCTTGTAGCCAGCTTTGTGATGATCGGTCATCTGGGTAACACCATTGGCCTTTCTCATGTCCAGTTAACTCCTGAGTAAGATAAGACGAAGGGTGGAGGTGGATTTAGACCCGTGTGCTGGGATGAGAACATGGCGGTAAATAGTTCTCACCGATAACAGGGTTACTCCTGTTGAAGCTGCGTTGCATTCCTGGGGGAGGGAAAGTTTCAGTCTGGTGCTAGCAGGTGTCTCTTGGCTCTCTAACACATCCCAGCCTTCACGTGTAGGAGCATCAGCATCCCCTGAGAGCAAAGTGGCCACCTTCCACTGGATTCCTGGTGGTATTTGAGCCATGTAGTTTTGGTCTGTAATTTCAAGATCCCCTTCTAATTATTACAGGTGATTGTTTACTTGTAGGCATGATATACTTTCTTCTTCTTAAATATATTTTGAGGTTTTTTTGTGAACGTGAAATACTTTTAAAACCAGCATTCCTAAATAATAGTTCAGGACTAGCCCAAATGCCCGGGTGTACAGAAGTACCTGGTATCCAGGTAAACCTGCAAGGCCTCCCCACAGGATCACCGCTGCATGGAGACCAGCATCTAGGCTCCACCCATTCTTTGCCACCACTGATTTACGTGGACACACACAGGTGTGGAAGGAAGAGAACCAGCACCTGAGCCACCCCTGGTGACTTGGGTCTGGGTATGGTACATAGGACAGTGGGCTAGTTCCAGAACCTTCAATCTGGCCAAGACTTGAGCTCCAGCGTTCAGAGACTTCAGTAAGTGGTGTGCATTAGCACCATGGTCAGAGGAGACTCACCGAAGTCGCTTCATGCCTGGGGTAGACAAATGCCAGGCAAGGGCTATGCAACCAAGATGGAGAAAACGTGTGGGCTTCACGACCCTCTATTCCCCATTGTTTGTGTGTTCAGGTTCGATATTGCAACTCCCTGGACGAGGAAGAGAAGCGGGAGCTGAAGCTGTTCAGCAGCCAGAGGAAACGAGAGAATTTGGGCCGTGGGAATGTCAGGCCTTTCCCTGTCACCATGACAGGGGCCATCTGTGAGCAGGTGAGGATGGATGGGGTGGGTGGAGGCATTGCTGGACATGCTCTCATTCATCCCTCAGTTATGTATTAAGTACCTGCTGTATGCCTGGCTCCTGTCTAGGCCTTGGAGATGCAGCAATGAGCAAAGGAGAGGAGAGCTTACTCTCGAGGAGCTACGAGGTGGGGGGTGGGGGGAGAGAAGCAGACAATAAATTGAATCAAATAGAAAAATAATATAAACCGGGCACGGTGGCTCACTCCTATAACCCTAGCTACCTAGGCATCTGTGATTCTGCCTTGTTTCTTTCTGAGAAGAAATGTTTGAAAATGAGATGGTAGGGGAAACTGAGAAGAGATGAAAAAGCCTGCCCGAAAGGCAGAGGGAAATGAAAGAAGAGCTTTAAAGGTAGACAGGGTTTGTTTTGTGGTCAGTCCTCCTTTGGTCCACTAAACCCGGCCCCACTAAACTCGCCCTCTCTTTGGGGCCTGCCCCTCCCCAGCCTGGTGTTAAGCTTGGCATTGCATCAGCGTGCAGTGTGGAGTGTCTAGGAGAGGGTGAGCCTCCCTGCCCTCACCCCCACCCCCAGCCGCTCGGCCTCCTGCCTGCCAGGCTCCTATGTGCAGTTATGCAGACCTCCTTCTGCCCCACCTTCCTCTCTTCTTGGTTATCTTATGTAGGAGGAGGGGCAGGGGAAACGCTGCCCTGCCTGGAACACAGAGCAGATTGCATGGTGGCTGGCACAGAAATCACTTCTGCACAGCATGGAGGGATGCTGTCGGTCATGGCGCTGATGCTTGTTTTCCTCACAGTGCGGAGGGCAGATTAATGGTGGAGACATCGCCGTGTTTGCCTCGAGAGCCGGCCATGGTGTCTGCTGGCACCCGCCCTGCTTCATCTGCACTGTCTGCAATGAGCTGCTGGTGGACTTGATCTACTTTTACCAGGATGGGAAGATCTACTGCGGCCGGCACCACGCCGAGTGCCTGAAGCCCCGCTGTGCAGCCTGTGATGAGGTCAGACTCCCTCGAGGCCCCAGCCCCCCCCCCTACCCCCGTTATTCCAGAGCCTGGCCTCTGTAAATTAAAAAACAAATAATCATTGATACACAGTGAAACGCTTTAGATCAAAGCCCAAAGCCTGGGCCTCATCATCCAGAACCAAGTACCTCTATGCAAACCTCCACAGCCCTGGTTGGCTAGAGACAATAGTGGATGGGGCATAATTTGATTGTCTTGCTGTTTTCAAAAGTTTGGAGGGAAAATGCAGGGGGATACTCCTGGATATTCCATCCATCTGTCTCTGCCTCTTGCTCTAGAAGGTGTTTCCATGTGCAATGTCCGCTAAAACAGAAGAGAATGCTGGACCTCTTCCTGATATCCCCCAAGGCTAAGATTTACACCTCGATATTCTTCTAAGATTTTTATCTTTTTTTTTTTCAGGTTTTTAAATTTTGAAAAACCAAAATGTTTTTAAGTAGCTGCACAGCGTGGTTTTAACTTAACATGTCAGTGTAGGAGTACAATGCATCTTTTTTTTTTTTTTTGGGGGGGGGGGGGGTCTGGTCGTGGGGCCTGAACTCTGGGCCTGGGCGCTGTCCCTCAGCTCTTCAGCTCAAGGCTAGCGCTCTACCACTTGAGCCACAGCACCACTTCCAGCTTTTTTCTTTTTGCTTATGTGGTGCTGAGGAATCGAACCCAGGGCCTCAAGCATGCAAGACAAGCACTCTACCACTGAGCCACCTTCCCAGCCCAGTACAATGCATCTTGATCAGCATCTTCCCTTCAGTCTCCCCCCCCCACTCCTAATTTATCCCTACCTCACCTACCCCCTCAAGTTACCTGGTTCCATCTTTACCTAGGAACGTGGAGCATTATGACAATAGTCACCAGTTCCTCCTCTTTCCTTTTGTCTACCTACCCTCACTTCAGTTAGGTTTTTATAGATGGTGGAGGTAGGGAGTCAGAGTGATTTGTTGTTTTTTTTCTGATAAGGGGTTTTGAATTCTTGGTCAGGGGCAATCTACCACTTGAGCCACACCTCAGTCTGTGTTTTTACTTGGAGATGTAATCTAGTAGACTCTTCAGCCCAGGCTAGCTTCAGACTACTATTCCCTGGATCTAACTTTCTGAACAAATAATATTATAGGCATGAGCTGCTGATACCTGGCTCCAAATTGATTCTTTTTTGGGGGGAGGCATCCAGTCATGGAGCCTGAACTCTGGGCCTAGGTGCTGTCCCTCAGCTCTTCAGCTCAAGGCTAGCGCTCTACCACTTGAGCCATAGTGCCTCTTCTGGCTTTTTTCTTTTTGCTTACGTGGTGCTGAGGAATCGAACCCAGGGCTTCATGCATGCAAGACAAGCGCTCTACCAGTGAGCCACGTTCCCAGCCCCCCAAATTGATTCTTTTTACATGAGACTTCCTTTTGTCCCAGCCCCATTTGTTTTAGACTATTTTCCCCTGGATTGTATGCTGCACTCTTCTTGATAATCAGTGGATTGTTATGAATGGATTTAGTCCTAGGCTATGAATTCTGTTGTTAAGACTATACCTCAGTCCTTATCTATACCCCATTACCACACCACACTGATTATTATAGCTTTGTACTGTGTTTTGAAATCTGTGCCTTAAAGTTGAAAACAACTCTATATATTAGAAGTTGAAACATGAACACTTGTGAGCGCCAGATAGCACTATAAATGAGCATGACTCATTGTGAGACACGGGGGAGGGGTGTAGAATATAATCATGGGAGTAAGAGTGGACATGGTGACTCCTTCTTTTGCTTGGTATTATCATGTATGGACCATACACTGTGTTCTAAAGGAAAAGCTAGCGCTTCAGGTGTTGATAAGACATTTCCCACTTTAGAAAATACTGAGTCCAGTGTGCACGTGACCTGTCTCTCCCTTGTCCTGCTTTCTAGTTTGTAGAGTTCTCTTTCTCTTATTTAAATGTAGCTGAGCTCCTCCCTGGTGCCATCTTTAATTTGTTTCAGGCAGGTGCAAACATCAGAGCTACCGTAGCAGTAAAATAAACATCTACATACAGGCTTTTGCTTCAGCACTGTGGGCAAGACTTGCTTTTTTTGCTTCTAGTTTAGGGTAGTTTTCCCTCCTTTGAGGTGTGTCTACGGTAGCCTGCTTTCAGACACTCACCACCTGGCTTCCTCTCTACAGATCATCTTTGCTGACGAGTGTACTGAGGCTGAGGGGCGACACTGGCACATGAAACACTTCTGCTGCTTCGAGTGCGAGACCGTGCTGGGCGGCCAGCGCTACATCATGAAGGAGGGGCGGCCCTACTGTTGCCACTGCTTCGAGTCCTTGTATGCAGAATATTGTGACACCTGTGCTCAACATATAGGTGAGTGCTTGGTACTCTCAGCTCCGTTTTCTGGGATTGGATCTCCCCTAGAATCTCTTTGGTTGCATGTAATAAAAGCCCAACTCTTACTTGCTTAAGTAACAAAAGGGAATTTCCTTGATTCATGTTAACTGGAAAGATCATGGAGACTGTTAGCTTCAGGTAAGGATGGATCAAGGGTTCTAACAAAGTCTTTTATTTTCTATATCCCTGCTCAGCTTACTGCATTCGGGAGCAAGCTGTCTTCACAGGACCCCTCTTCCCCACTAATTATCAATTTTAAATACTTGGATTGTCACACGGAGAGGTCCACAGTGTCGCTTCCAGTTTCGGATCTTATCTTATTTATCAGTCCTCTTTGCTGAGTTCTGTCCTCCTCCATAAGAATAGGTGATACACCTTCCCTCTCCCTTTCCCACCCTGCTTGGACAAAATCAAATCAGCAGAGGAAAGAAGCAGTTGACTCTTTTGATAGATTTGAAACCATCAACAAAAGCCAGTATATCCAGGCCCTGGTGGCTCACACCTATAATCCTGGCTGCTCACAAGGCTGAGATCTGAAGATCACACTTAGTTGGATCTCAGTTAACCAGTAAAAAGCAGAAGCAGAGGCATGGCTCAGGTGGTAGAGTACCATCCTTGAGTGAAAAAGCCAAGTGAGAGCAACTTGAATTCAAACCTCAGTCCTGGTACCAGAAAAACAAAAACAAACGCCAACATAGATCTATTCAGAGTAAGAGACATTGCTCATAAGCTCTGAGCTTCCCAATAAGTGGCAAACCCAAGATGGTAGAAATCATTTCACCTTTGCAAGTAAGAGAGTTGTTCCACCCTTGAACAGTGGGACCCTTGTCTTTTCTGAAGCTTACCTGTTCCTAGACCATCTGGATGTGAACTTGACCTATTTGGGAGCCCATTGTTGTCCTGCTTCAAAGGTTTTGGTGGTAGATTCAGATGAAAGCTTAGCTCTTTAGAGAGCGCTATGTGCTGGTCTAAGCCCAGTGGTGCAGACCCCTCTTAGGTGCTCCTAGGTGACTTGTCCCTGAACCTTCTTCTCCTGTGGTGGGCCTACACCCTTACACCCACGTCCCTTGAGGTCTGTGCCTAGGAGTCAGACCCGCTGTCAGTACCTTTTGTCTGGCTATACTTTGCTTCCTGCCCTTGGGTGATAGCAAGTCCTCTTTCTCCAAACATCTTCCCCTCTCCTTCCAACCTAGGGGTGCCCCCACCATGTGTCCAGGAAGCTAGCTGTCTCGGAGAGTAGAACGGTCAGACACGCAGACTTGGGGGCTGTGAGCTAGGAATAGGGACCTGCACTGCACAGGTGTCTGGACACCTGGAGCACGAAGGAGCTATGGTGTCAGGGTGCTGGAGCTGTGCATTGATCCCCGGCTGCTCACATGGGTTCAAGTGAGCACTTAATGGCTGAGAGGAGCTGTACATCCCCTCCCACGGAGGCTGAACGAGCTTCTTCACATACTACCGTGTAGAATGTTCACCCTGCAGCTTTGGAGAGAGAAAAATCTGTCACTCAGTCACATGCCCCCAGGAAGGCCCCTCTGCTCTGCTCTTTCCTTTCTGCCTCCTTTCCGCTATCCAGGGCTTTCAGCGGAATTCTCCCTTGCCTGCCTCTTAAATCCACTTTAAAAAATAAAAGGCATCCATGTTTTGCTAGCAAAGGGACCGTTGTAACCTGAAGTACTGTGGGCTGTTCTTGTTGAATTGCTGCCTGTGATGTTTCTTTGTAAATCCACTTTTCTGCAAAACATAATTTTCCTGCCACAGCAAGAGTCTGCTCTGTATCTCAGGCACACTTCAGTCGCTGGGTGCCGCACCTCCAACCACACTGTACAAACATTCCATATTTATCCAGCCGCTCAGTGCAGACCCTGCATCAGGCAGCCGTCTCCAGGGCAACGGGACACTTGCCGGCATGCAGCAAAGTAAACAGTCCTGTAAACAGAGTGAGGCTGAAGAGGCAGCAGACTGACAGACACCCTTGGAGAACTCCGAGGGCTTCAGAGAGGGAAGAGAGGACGGCTCGTTCAGCTCAGATGTTGAGCGTAGAGCCCTTTTCCAGATGTCCCAAGTTCAGGAGCAGTTCAGAGCACGGGCTGACATGGTTGATGTTTATCGGAACCATGATCCGCTGCCTGCCGGGGGCCACATTATAACATTCCTCCCCCTTCTTCCCTCTACCCCCGGTCAGCCCTCTCCCTGGAATTGTCCCTTGAGCAGCCTGAGCTGTTTGTTTCCTTGCAGGAGTTGGGGGGGGGGGGAAGCGGGAAGGAGGAGGGGTCAGGCTAAGGACCTCACTTCCCTGCTCTAGGGTGCCAGCAAGGCTGAGGCTGCATGGGAAGTGTGCTGAGCAGCTGCGTGCAGTCAGGGACTCAGGGACCCACGGGCAGCCTGCGCCCAGATCTCAGATCTCTTAGCACATGGCAGAGGAAGTGGAAAGTTGCAGAGGGAAGGCTGTGCAGCCTCAGTGCTCACTCTTAGAGGACATCGGGGCAGTGACCCTTCACGGGCAGGGAGATTCTAGCCTAATACGGCAAAGGAAGAATAGCTGAGACTAATCACCAGCAGCCCAGGGCAAAGCTGGCTGCTTGCACACTCAGTTAATCCTCACACGAATTCTATAAAGGAAGGATGGTTATCTTCCACATGGCACTGCTGGGGAGACCAAGGCATGGAGAGATGAAGCCACTTCCTTAAGATCACACATCTAGAAAGTGGCAGAGCTAAGACCCGAACATCTTCCCAGAAAGGGGTGGAGGAAGGATTCGTTTCCTCTTCGATATGGTACAGAATGGTACATTCCTGGGCCTCCTGCCCCCTCCTCAGAAGGTGGTGTCCATGGACTGTTAACTCTCTTTGTGGTTCTCACCCGCCGCCGCCCGCTTCCCCACACTGTTCCTGGGAACCCTAGGTACACAGGTCCTGGGAACTGATCTGCGATCCTGCAGTGCCCTCGTAGCCATTCCCTCTTGGTCCTTAGGGCCACACTTCTGTACCATGACATTTTTGGTGAGGGGGTTCATCCATTCAGTATAGGAATGAGTGCATCATGGCCTGTTGGGCATCAGGCCATGTTCCAGGTCCTGGAGATGCTGCAGAAACTTCCAGCTGTGTCCTCATAAAGCGTCCCTTTTAGAGAGACAGAGAGAGAGAGAGAGAGAGAGAGAGAGAGAGATGGAGATGGAGACAGAGACAGACAGAGACAGACAGAGACAGAGAGAGAAGAAAGAACACACCAGTGTATGCGTATGCTACTGGTATGATGTCACCCAGTACTGATGCTATAAAGAAAAGCACAGTGCCAGGTGCAGTGGTTAAACGGTAGCCCCAGCTACTCAGGAGGAAGAGACAAAAGGTATCACAGTCTATAACCAGCCCTGGGCAAAGTTAGTACAAGACCCAATCTGAAGTGATGGACAGGAGCGATGGCTTAAGTAGTACAACATTACCCAGCAAGCACAGGGTCTCGAATGCAATCCCTAGTTCTGGAGGTGGGGGTAGGAGGGAAGGGAGGAATTTAGCAGATGAGAATGGAGAGCAGCCAAGGCCCCTATTAGGGCAGACAAGATTTCTCCAGGGAGTTGGCCTACAAGCATTGTGCTACTCAGTTTTCACCACTGTGACAAATACCTGAGAGGAACATCTTAAAGGAGGAAAGATTTGTTTTGGCTCATAATTTCAGAGGTTCCATTGTTTCTGGGCCAGTGGTAAAGCAAGGAGTCATGGTGGAAGGGTATGATGGAACAGACCTTGCTCACCTTATGGCAGACAGGAAGCAGATGGAAGGGGATGGGTGAGTCATGACCCATGTGAGACCCACCCTCAGAGGCCCCCTCCTCCAGTGACTGCTTCTTCCAACCAGGGCCCAGTTCTACAGTTCTACCACCTCCTTGTACTCAATTCGTATTTTGACTCTATCAGTAGATTCATCAATGAAGGCAGAGAGCTTTATCACTAATTCAATTACAAAGGAAAACCTGCACTTCTGAACACTGCTCTTATCAGGGACCAAGCCTTCAATACACCCATGTTTAGGGGAGCAGCTCATAAATAACCACACTGAGCAAACACAGAATAGAGTGAAGGTGATAGGATTAATATGGTACTTAGGGGCAGGATTTCTGGATACAAATTGTATCTCTGATTCCTGGCTATCCTCCCTTAGGCAAGTTGCTTAACTCCATGTGTCTTTTATTTTCTTCAGCTGAAAAAGGAGAAATAATCCTAGATTCTACCTCAAACAGTTGTGTGAACAAATGGTGTAGATAAACACGCAAACCAGTGCTTTATCATGTTAATGTTGTTATAAGTTGAGTATCCCTATCCAAATGTTAGGGATTTCTTTGTGAGATTTTGGAATATTTGTATATCCATGAGATAGTTTGGGAATGGGATGCAAGTCCAAACAGAATTTCCTATGCATATAGCCTGAAGATTTGCATGAAGCAGTTTTTTTTCACATAAGAGTATTCATTGGTTTATTCATTTACTCATTTGTTTATTTTGTCTTTTTAGGGTTTTTTTTTTTTTTGCTTTTAATTTTTTTTTGTTTATGCTGTACTGAGGAATCGAACCCAGGGCCTCAGCCATGCTAGGCAAGCACCCTACCACTAAGCCACATTCCCAGCCTGTAAAATTTTATTATATGGAATTTTCTGTGTGTGGTGTCATGTTGACACTCAAAGTGGTAGCACTTGGGGCATTTTGCTTATTCAGTCTTTGGATTAGGTCTTCTCCACCCCTATTACTGTTGGCAGCATTCTTGAACTGGATGTATTGGGTACGAGTGAATTAGAAGGAACTGACTGGGAGGTTAAGTTGAAATAGCACGTGAGCACCATTTATGTGGGAGCCTGATCATTGATTGATTGACACATCATTCATCTTGTCATTCTGAGCCACACCAAGATGTTGTGCTTTACATGGCAGTGCAGGACTCTGAGCGGCTCCTCAGCCTCTCCTCTGTCTTGTTTCTCTAGGGATCGACCAAGGTCAGATGACCTATGATGGCCAACACTGGCATGCCACTGAGACCTGTTTCTGCTGTGCTCACTGCAAGAAGTCTCTCCTGGGGAGGCCATTCCTTCCAAAGCAAGGCCAGATCTTCTGCTCCCGGGCCTGCAGTGCCGGAGAGGACCCCAATGGTTCTGACTCTTCCGACTCGGCCTTCCAGAATGCCAGGGCCAAGGAATCCAGACGCAGTGCCAAAATCGGCAAGAACAAGGGCAAGACC
The DNA here is from genome assembly GCF_019054845.1 of Dipodomys spectabilis. NCBI lineage: Eukaryota > Metazoa > Chordata > Mammalia > Rodentia > Heteromyidae > Dipodomys > Dipodomys spectabilis. The sequence goes on along the minus strand of NW_024870731.1, from coordinate 25,686,272 downwards.
GAGGAGGCCATGCTGAACCAGCACAGCCAGCTGCAGGTGAGTTCCAACCGCCTGTCTGCCGACGTGGACCCCCTGTCACTACAAATGGACCTGCTCAGCCTGTCCAGCCAGACGCCCAGCCTCAACCGAGACCCCATTTGGAGGAGCAGGGATGAACCCTACCATTATGGGAACAAGATGGAACAAAACCAGGCCCAGAGTCCCCTGCAGCTCCTCAGCCAGTGCAACATCAGAACTTCCTACAGTGCTGGCGGGCAGGGCGCCGGGGCTCAGCCCGACATGTGGGCCAAGCACTTCAGCGGCAACCCCAAGAGGAGCTCGTCACTGGCCATGAAGGGACACGGGGGCAGCTTCATCAAGGAATGCCGAGAGGACTACTACCCCGGGAGGCTGAGGTCCCAGGAGAGCTACAGCGACATGTCTAATCAGAGCTTCAGCGAAACTCGAGGCAGCATCCCAGTGCCCAAGTATGAGGAAGAGGAAGAGGAGGAGGAGGAGGAGGAGGAGGAAGGGGGCCTAACCGCTCAGCAGTGTCGGACCCGTCATCCCATCAGCTCCTTGAAGTACACAGAGGACATGACACCCACAGAGCAGACCCCTAGAGGCTCCATGGAATCCCTGGCCCTGTCGAACACAACAGGTAGGTCCTGGTCACCTCTAGGTGATGCCATGGTCCTCAGGATCTTAGTGTTGTCCGTGCTGTGTGTCCCCTCCTCCGGCAGGCTGTAGAGCAAGGTCAACCTGGGTCTCAGATGGCTTCTGTCTTTGATGGGATTCCCTGTCAGAGGAGCTTATACTGTATGGAGCAGATGGAGGTGGGAGAAGGGGAGGCAGAAAAGCAGGACCAGACCAGACTGGAGGCGGAGTCAAGTGAGGGACATGTCCAGTCTGGAGTCTGGCTTTTGCCAGTCCCACGGGGGCTCTGGATGCTGAATTGCAGCATAGTCTGTTCCCTCTTGTGACAAAGGTGCTACCACCATGTCGGTCCACCTTTGGCGTTGAGCTGCTGCAGAGTGACGAGGATGAGGTCGTGGATATGCGTGTGAGCCAGACAACTCGCCCTGGCCAAAGACGTCAGTCGGGAGAAGGGGCAGCTGTAAGGCAAAGGCAGTATTTGAAGTTCCTGGAGCCAGCCAGCTGTGGCTTGGGATACTCCAGCATCCAAGTTTGTCCTGTACTCTGATGTCAGGGTTCTCTCTCTTTTTTTTTTTTTGGTTGGTCGTGGGGCTTGAACTCTGGGCTTGGGTGATGTCCCTATGCTCTTCAGCTCAAGGTGAGTAGTACTCTACCACTTGAGCCACAGCTCCCCTTCTGGTTTTCTAGTGGTTTCATGGAGTTTCATGGAGTTTCTTGCCCGGGCTGGCTTTGAACCACGATCCTCAGATCTCAGCCTCCTGAGTAGCTAGGATTATAGGCGTGAGCCACCGGGACCCAGCAGGGATCTCATTTTAATGTGCAAGTAAAGATTAGAAATCTATAGAAGGAGCAGATGTAGAAGGCCAGCAGGCTGAGGAGACTACAAGTAGATAGTCACATGCATGTCATCACCAGCATAGTTGGTCACAAATGTGACCACAGTAGTGAAGACTAGATGTGAACAAGATGGCCCCCATGAGGTATAGCCATTGCTATGACATCCAGGAGCACGTTCGGTGGGGTCGTCTTCAGCAAGGTATACAGGCCAGACTCTGTGTGGTAGAATTGTGTGTACCATGTGTCATCACGCTCTGGGGGCCGTGTATCCATCCACAGTGGACTGAAAATAACAAGTTGATCTTTCAACACCAATAGTTTGAGAAGAGTGCTCTAAAATGCTCTGAGCATGTTTGTCCTTTTAAGGGAAGGTGCCAGACACATTCTCCCTTACTGCAGGCATCTGACCTTCAAGAAGGCAGTAGATATTAGGATCAACTTGAGTGCCAGCCCCACCTGAGGGGCAGCCATTGCTCAGCTCCAGCTACCTGTTCCCCGTGCAGGGATATTTAAATGTTCCCTCTTCTTCCTCCCTCCTCTTCCTTTTACTCCTCCTCCTCCTCCTTCTTTTGAAACTGTCCTGGGGATTATTGAATTCAGGTTCTCAAGCTTCTTTGGTAAGAGCTCTACCAGTTGAGCCATGCCCCCAGTTTTTTTTTTTTTTGCTTTTACTTTGCTTATCGGATGGGGTCTTGTACTTTTTCCCAGATTGGCTTCATACTGTGATCCTTCCTGCCTCTGCCTCTTGTATAGCTGGGAATATAGGCATGATTGTCTACGCCCATCTCTCTCTCTCTTTTTTTTTTTTTTTTTGGTCGGTCATGGGGCTTGAACTCTGGGCTTGGGCGCTGTCCCTCAGCTCTTCAGCTCAAGGTGAGCACTCTACCACTTGAGCCATAGCACCACTTCCAGTTTTCAAGTGGTTTATTGGAGATAAGAGTCTCACGAACTTTCCTTGCCTGGGCTAGTTTTGAACCGAGATCCTCAGATCTCAGCCTCCTCAGTAGCTAAGATTACAGGCGTGAGCCACCAGCGCCCGGCAACGCCCGTCTCTTTGACATAGGATCTTGGCAACTTTACCTAGGTAAACCTTAAACAAAGATCTTCCTGACTCTATCTTTCCAATAGCTGGAATTACAGGTTTGCACCACCATACCTATTCTGGATATTAATTTTTTTCAACTAACACACAGCTTTTACCACATTATCAAACATGGTTTGGAGCAGTTCCACAATTATTAGCTTGCTTAATTGTCACAGTACTGTAAGGGAAGTAGACTATTGTCATTCCTGCTTTAGAGTTGATGACACTGAGAAATAAACAGTGAAATCGGAGGCAGTATTCCAGTGCCCAAGTATGAGGAGGAGGAGGAGGAGGAGGAGGACAGTGAGGAGGAAGAAGAGGAGGAGGAGGAGGTGAAAAAAGAGGAAGGAGACCTTCCTCAAGTCAGAGAGATTGCCCAAAGTCACCCAAGTTTTAGGGGGTGGAACAAGGATTTGAACCTTTGCTTATGACCACAGACCCATGCTTATATTTAATTACATCAGTCTGCCAACCTAATATGACCCCTGCCTTGGCTAATATTATAGTTTTTCCAGAACACTTAAAAATATGCATTTTTTTAAAAGATGTGGAATCAATTTACATTTCGACTAGACAAACGAAAGGTGTCTCTGGGCCCCAGGATGCTGTCACGTCTGTGTCTGTCCTCTTGTCCCAGAGGACAAGGGTACAATATCCTCACTCCCATGTTTCAGATTTAAAAAAAAAAAACAACCAGAGTTGTGGTGACAAAGCATCTTTCCTAACATCACAGAAGTGAGCAATTAATGGAGAGTGATGGCTGCCTGGCTTCCAGCCCGGGCTCTGTTTTTCTCCCAAGATTTATGTGCTATAATTATATAAGAGGCCGGCAGGTAACTATGTCCGTCAGCTCTGAGACTGAGCTTCTCACAGCTAGATCGCCTGTGTTAGCATCATCCATTGCAGTACTCATCGATTAAAATATGGCTGCCCCTCCCCATGTAGATTCCCAACAGCAGAAATCCACAGAGGCAGGGCCTGGGAATCTGCATTTTAAATGGCCTCCCACAGATGCGGTAGACAGACATTGCTGGGATAGTCAGTCAGTCAGTGGGTTGTAACTCTCATGGCCTTACATGAACTTACCTTAGAAGGGAATGTGGAGGGGTGGGGTGGGGGGGAGGAACGGGTCTCAAATCAGGAATGTGAAAAGGGTAAGAAAGAACACAAAATCTACTCATACAGAAAAGATCGTGGAATGTTTGATTCATGATTCCCTGTAGGTCCCTGAACAAAGCTCCTCATGACCCTTCACCTTTGGGTTTTAAAAAGCAGCCTGACTCCTAGCTGATAAGACCAAGGGAGGATAAAAACAAACCTGAAGTCAGTGCTGTCTGCAACATGCAGCTGTCGAAATGGAATGAATTACAATTAGGTGAAACAAACATTTAAGGCTCTCTGGTGGACTAGCCACATTTCACAAAGAGCAATGGGATGACATTTAAGATTCATTTCATCTTCAGGGCTAATGGCAGCCTTGTTGGACAGCGTTGAAGACCACAGTGAGCTCATGGGGCTCCAGTCCTCTCACTGGTCTCTTTGGGAGATCTAAGCTCTCAGTGGATGGTTAGGAATCCGGTTTGGAGTTACAGGCTCCTGGGTTCAGATCTTCCCTGCATCAGTTAGAAGTCACATGGCCTCAATCAAGTCACATGAGCTTGAGAGATGAGAATTTGTTCTCCCTTTGTAGGGATTTTGTAAGAATCCAACCACAAATGTATTTGAGTTCATTAATGCAGTCTTTCACACATAGGTCATTCTGTAATGGTTACTTGGTGCCTTAAAAAAAAATTATTGTTAATTCTTTCTCTGCCTTGTCACACTGAAGAATGAATCTAGCCAGTCCATCCCTCAGTGTCTCGCAGCTCCAGACAGATTTTCACTTCAGATTTGAAATGCTCTTGGGGACCCCTTTTTTCATCCAGGGAAAAGGCAGAACAAGAAGAACTCGAGAAATGAGAAATCAGAGAAATTCATTTTACGCTCTTGTATTTCCATGGACCAATCAGATTGGCCCTGTAGCCAGAAGATGGCAGCTAATACTTGAAGCACTGCTTCATGATTTCCTTTCACATCCTACAACAGAGATATCCTGTTAATTGGACTCGGAAAGCTGCCGTTGGTCTTCCTGCTGTTGATCTTTACCATTGCCTTTGAATTTTCAGTAGTTTTCTGTTCTGAACTACATGCCTTTAAATCCTGGAGTCACAGTCTGACTAACAAACATCTTAGTCAGAATACCTTGGTCCCTTGCCAGAGTTAGGGTTCAGGATAATGGCTCTCTTTTCCTCCCATGGTTGGTACCCGATGTTACTGAACAAGTCTGTGTGCTTCACCTGGCACAAAGCGCCATCTTTTTTCTCAATAGATCTGAGAAACCGACAGCTCCAGTGGCTTGCCAGCCTCTGATCCATCCAGGCCCTGGCCCCTCCTGGGTTGTTAAAACTGGGGGAGCACATCCCTTCCCTTCACTCACCACAGTGACTCAGACAGGCTCCGGCAGATTGCACACACCATGCCGTGTTAGACGTGAGAGGCTCTTTAACCCTACTGTCCCCAAATGGGCATCAGACCCAGCTGACAGCCAGGTCATCATGGTCTTCAAAATAGTACCACATGTACACTGAATGCCAGTCATGTCTGGGCACAGCTCTAAGCACCCCACATGACCCAGTACTTAACTGTCACCACACTCTAGGTGTAGATACAACTGTGTTCCCATTTACCAGATGGGATGAGGGAGGTACAGGGAGGTCCCATTTGAAAGCAGGGGGGCATTGTAGCTTCAAGCCTGTGCCTGTGCCTATGACCAATGCACTGTGGCAAAGCATGAAGGTGAGGATGAAGATGCCGCTGCTGTTGATGAGGCGGAGAATAAGGATGATGTTGGTGACGATGAGCACCATAGCAGACCACTGACCATGACCTGACACACAGAGAGGCCTTCACCTATAACTTCCCTCCGAAACCACACAGCAACCCCCTAGATAAGGACTTAGACCTATTTTACAGATGAAGCACACGGAGGTTTATAGAGGTTGTGAACATCCATGCCCGTGTCACAGATGAGTAGGAGGTCACACTGTGGTTGCCACAGGGGCCAGGACTTCACCCAGATGGAGTAGATCTCAAAACCCACATTCCTGACCCACATCTTCTCATCGCATGATCGTCACAGGCTGCATTTTCAGAGTATCCACAGACCCCCACTGTAGCCGGTGTGTTGGCAGGTCTGTCTGGCCCTGGCAGTGAAGTGGGGGGTGTGACGGGCAGCATGGCAGAGCAGCCCTCAGAGGTTATGTGCTATGCTCAGTGGTAGAGAGACAAGACAGGCCAGCATGGCCAGGCGTGGTGCCCAGGCTTCGAGGATGCGACAGAAGACCAAAGCTGCGGCTGCTAGGCAGAGGTCAGGGGTCAGGCCATACCCTAGGACTAGATGTTTATATGGTAGAGGTGGAATAGGGCCTAGTGTGGGGATCATCAGAGGCCTCAGTCCTGGGACAGCTGGAGATGGGGAACGGATGCCTGGTGTGGAATGGTGAGGTTGGCAGTGTGGCCAGATTAGCAATGTTCACAAGGGATGGTTGGATGAGCAAACAGCAGGAGCTGCAGGAAGGGAATCCAAGGGTGGGTGGAGACAGGGAAAGGGAATGATGACTTCTGCTTTTTCAGTGATCCTTCCATTCATTCCACAAGAATGAAGGGAGCGCCTGCCCCCATGGCTTGTGGCGGATTGGAAGAGCATGCGGTTTTAGGTTGGTCTGTTGGAGTTATTTGCTGGACTTGGGGTTTTGTAGCTAAATGATCTTTGTCGACCAAATTTCTCCTCACTGAGGTAGAATGACACCTGTGTCCCACCTTGCAAGGTTGCTACGGAAATTCATTGAGTGAATTCTGGTACTTAATCTCAAGTGGTTCCAAGTACTCTGTAAGTGCTCGTTGAATAGTGGCTGCTGTTAACTTCTGTAGGTATCGTGGTCCGTGTACAAAGCTATGAGATAGTGTTGAGCCCGAGTGGGCCTGGACCTTCTCCTCTTGAGTCTCACTGTCCAGTGGAGTGGATCTTAACCTCCAGTGCTGTGCATTGCAAACTCACATCTGCATAAAGTGAAGGACAGGAAGATATACAAAGGGGAACAGTGGCTGAGTCAAGGAAGTCGGAGAGGGCACCCTGAGAAACTGATGCTTAGGATAAGGGAAGAGGCATTCCCACAGCAAGAGCAGCATGTGGGCAGGCCCTGCTGTAGGAAGATATGGAAAGTAGAAAGGACTGAAAGAAAACCTTGTAGCTGCATAGGCTACAGTGAGTTTTAAGACTAGGAAAGAAGCAAGGCACAGATGGTTCAGAGACATTTCAGGGGTATTTGAAGGGCCATGGGAAGCTTTTAAAATGTTAGGTCAAGAAGAGAACAAAGTGACACAATATGCTTTGTAATCTAATGAGACCGAGGATGTGATCAGAGAAGTGGACAGATGTATGCAGGGAGGCCCTTAGGAAGATAGACCAGGACTGGGCAAGAGGTGAAGGCTACAGCAGTCAAGCCATAAACAGGAAAACAACAGAAAACCTAAGACAGTATCTTAGGAGAGAAATTAGCAGAGGACTGCAGGAACCCTGGGGTCAGCGGCCTGGGAGCTGGAGGAAGAGAAATTTCTAAAGGTCTGGGTTTGCATGCTCTGTGACTGTTGAATTGGGCCAGCAGCAGCTCCTGGCGGCTGTGTCCTTGTGTGTCCTTGGCCTGGACTTGAAGAGGCGCTGTTGGAAAAGAGGTCCAGATGGGCTTCCTGCCCTTTGATGGAGTCAACAGTGTATTATGGCAAGTGTCTGCTGTGGACAATGCTTACCTCCACGTGTTGGCGAGGGAGGCTGAGGTATACAACACTGGGAGGTGGCGGGAGGGAGTTTTTGTGTTGCTGGCAGACAAGAGAAGAATTTGGGAACAGCAGTGTGAGGTTCTGAAGCCAGGGGCTGGAATGGTTCACTTTACCAAGAATGTCTGCAATGTTTTTTTTCTAATCCTCATAATGCAAAACAGTTGCATATTTAATTTGGGGATGGAGTATGTCTCCTGTTCCTCTGCAGGGCTTGGATATCTATCTTCTAAACCCAAATGCTTTATTTAAATAGCTGGGTAAAACCTCCTAACCAGCTGGCGCCTGGTAGGAGGGGAGGCCACCGTGCACACATGCATAGGAACTGTATAGCTGTATAGCTCAAGTTCTCTTTCTTCATCCCTTTCCCTGGGGAAGTTGTGTGGCTCAGCCTAGAATGACAGACTTGAAAGCCTGAACTTGCTCACCTTGAGTCCCATCCTTTGGCCCCAGGGCTTCTCTGAGAAGTACTTGGGAATGCTCTGCAAGTGCCATTGTCTATTGGAGTCATAGAAACTTTATTTGTCAGGGTTCAAATCCTATCTCCAACTGGGACAAAGAAATTGTTGTTATTGTTGTTTCTGTTTTGAGTGCCAAGTCCTGGTGCTTGAACTCAGGGCCTGAACCCTGTCCCAGAGCTTTTTGTGCTCAATGCTAGCGCTCTACCACTTGAGCCACAGCTTCACTTCTGGCCTTTTTTGGTGCTTAATTGGAGATAAGAGTTTCATGGACTTTCCTGCCCTAGCTGGCTTTGAACCACTATCTTCAGATCTCAGCCTCCTGAGTAGCTAGAATTCTAGGCATGAGTCACCAGCACCCAACTAGGTTGACCTCATGATGGGGCTGGTTTCCTTTCTCTGAGGAGCCCAACCATCTGGATTTGACAATGAATACCCATTATGTATACCAGCTTTGCCTTTCTGGAGAGAAAGCTCTGGTCCCTGGGTGATATGACTCTGTAGTGCTCTTAACAAGAGTGTTCAGATCATTGAGATGTTTGGGAAAGGGAAGTGAATAGAAATCTACCCTCTCATTCAGTGTTTTCGAAATGCCAGAGGACATTCAGCTGGTCCCATAGAGTGACTCCCTCTGTGGTCTTCAAGAAGCTGGGTCCAGATGTGCATCTACCCACCCCTGGCCACAGACGGGGAGCCAGATAAAAATCAATAGAATGAAAGTCATGGGAGCATTTCTCCTTCATTTCTCTTTCTGGGTCACGTTCCTGGTAGAGGGACAGCAGGTGACCAAAGAGAGCAGCAGGTGACAAATGGGACAGAGTCAAGCCCAGAGCAGCCTGGACACCCGTGCTACATATCATGGTCTTGCTAACATTTTCTAGGTACAGGGCGATTTTCCCAGTGTCCTGGTTTCTGATATCTGTTGAAGCATATTTATAACTTCCCTGGGCATGTGCAGCCATCCGTGCCCAGGGTAAGTAGCCATGACTGCTGACAGGAGAGAAAAGGTTGCTGATTTTATTCATTTTATTACTGGAAAGACAACGCTGGAAAATTGAGTGGAGGTGATGGTAGCAGGGCCGTGGGGTACTGACATGCTCTTTAGACTGATTGGAGAAATTGGCTTTTTCAAGACTATGTATACATTTCTGTTAGGACATTTGATTTGGGAACTCTCCCAAAGGGACACGAGACAGCTTTTGTCCACTGGAAAATGGCACTGAGAATGGTTTTTTCAATGAATAATTAAGGAAATGTAGGAGGGAAAAATTAAGAGTTAGAAGAAGGAAAAAACGCCCCTAATCTCACCATTTGTTGGTGCTGATATTTTCTTGCTTTTCCTAGTTTCTGGTTCATGATTGGTACACTATTATTTTTTTCCTAGCAGAGTTGTCACCATACTGAGTATTTATCTTTTGAATGTATTCCTGTGTATTGTCTTCTTAGCTTTGCTTCCTGACTTTTGTTACCATCATTTTTGGTGACTGCATGAATAACTCATTGAGTGGGTGTTTCTACACACCCAGAATTGGGCATTTAGGCAGTTTGGGTTTCTTTTGTTTGTTTTTGTTTTTGTTTTGTACTTTGTATTGTTTTGTACTTTGTTCTGTATTGGTGGTACTGGGGATTGAACTCAGGGCCTCCTACTTGCTAGGTACTAAGTGCTCTATAAATTGACCTTTGCCCCTAGTCCTTTGGCTTTCTGTATTTTTTTTAGGGTCTTGATCTTTTTGCCAGGACAAGTCTTAGGCCATGATCCATCCTTCCTCTCTCCCTCCCTCCTTCCTTCCTTCCCTCCTTCCCTCCTTCCCTCCCTCCCTTCCTTTTTTCCTTCCTTCCTTCCTTCCTTCCTTCCTTCCTTCCTTCCTTCCTTCCTTCCTTCCTTCCTTCCTTCCTTCCTTCCTTCCTTCCTTCCTTCCTTCCTTCCTTCTTCCTTCTACCTTCACAAAGACCTGGAATTACTGGTGCATACTACCAAGCCCAGCCCATTTGGAAATGCTTTGTATTTAAAATTCAGGATCTTCCCTTTTCTTAAAAGCATAAGAGACCTTTCTTCAAACCTTACCTCAAAGCTCTCCAGGTCTCTGGTCTTCCACATGGCTGCTTGCACACATGGCAGCATGAATCCTGCCAGCCCATCCATGCCCACCACTGCCAGTCTCTCCTTTCCTCCCAGAGCAGAGGCCTGACTTCTGTGTGGGTGTGTCTGTTCTCTGGCCCTTTCTTTTCTTCAGTTGGCCTGCCTGATCAAAGCTGACCCCGTCCGTGCTTGGCCACCTGTGGGAGTGTAGCCGTGGCAGTGACTCTGCTCTGCCTGGCATGGAGGAGGCAGGCCCTTGCCAGTGTCTCATCCTGGCAGGAGTAGATTTCCCCACAGCTGCCTGTTAAAGCAGAGGTGCCCATTTTAAGAGGTAGAGGAGTCCAGGTCAGACTTTACTGGTGTCTTTTCTTTCTGAGAAGAGAGGCGACCAGACCAGAATAACTCATCTTTTATAGTTGGCTACTAAGTCCCAGGTAAAAAAGATAAGAGGAGGACTTCCCTTTATCTGAGACACATACTCTTCCACAAGCACTCGCCCAATAAGAACAGGGTGGTCCAGACCAATGGTACCCAGTGAGGATTAGGTTAGGGGTTGGAGGAAATGATGGCACCATGAAGGGGACACTTGGCAGGTTTGGGTGTCACTACAGTGGGGTCAGAATGCTACTGGCTTCTAGCAGGCAGAGCTCAGGGACCAGCTGGCACTCTACAATGCATGGAAGAGTGGCCCCGCCCCCACCCAACAAAGAATTATCTAGCACCAACCGTAAACTAGCAGTGCCAATTAAAAATGAAGTGTGACCTAGCCACAGGGAAATCTGCTGGAGATCACCAGTCCCCAGTGTAAATCAATCATTCTGGAGGCAACCAGGGGAGAGCGTGGGGTGGTGGGAGGGGCTCCCCCCTGCATGGTTCAGAAGCCAGCTTTGCAGAGCCGGGGGGGGGGGGGGGAGCAGGGGGGGGTGCCTGGAAACCTGCTTTTATTCCTCTGACTCCAGCAGCACCCTTGGAGGGAGCATTTTGTTGTTCGTTTTTGGGGAGACTAGAGAGAAATGCAGTAGTCCTTGGTCTGAACTCAGGGTCTCACACTTGCTAGGCAAGTGCTCTACTGCTTGGGCCAGGCCCCCAGTCCTTTTTGATTTTTTTTTTTTTCAGATAGGGTCTTGCATTTTTCCTGGGCCAACCTCTGACTGTGACCTTACTACCTAAGCCACCTGCATCACTGGGATGACAGGTATGCACCACCAGGCTCAGTCCTTGAGTGTTTGGGGGTCAAATTGACCTCCTCAAAATCCTGCCACCTCTAGTCATGTGACCTCCAACAGGGCCTACTTTTCTCGGATCCTCAGCTTGCCGATCTAGCATGCCACATGGGGCTGATGGCAATTCAAGGTAGTGCTGGCAGAGATCACTGCCCACCTGATGCCTGGCAACCTCAATATCAGAAAATCATTATTAGTTTTATTATTAGCTACCAGGATGCTGACCTGTCACCCTCCTTTTATTTTGCCTCAGCCTGTTGCTCATTTAACAGGAGGAAGGAAGAGCGAAGGGAGCTGGGGCATTATTAGAAGTAAATAGGAAGCAAGGGGCGGAATCAGTGGGTGAACGTGAGCCTTGGCTGTCCTGGAGCTAGGTCATGATCACAACAGGGGCAGTGCTGACCTCACAACTGTGCAGCAATGTCTCGGGAGTTTTCAGGAGTTTTCAGCAGCCTGAAAGATGAGCCCTTTCTCCCTGGATCTGGTTTCCCATCTTGTCTGAGCTAAAAGAGGCTACTAGAATCTGTGACCTAATTATGCCCCTGTCATACTTATTAATGCTAATGGAGCCCGGCCTCCCTCCTGGGGTGAGACAGTCGATGTCAACTCACAGAGTTCTGATTTCCAGCGCCAAGGCCTCCCCCTCCCCGCCCCCATATCAATTAACTTCTCAGAGAATTCCCATTTGCCACAGCCTGGAGGAGTGCATTTGTTCTTTGAGATGGTGGATGAGAAATAGGCCCACCTTGGGCCCTCAAGCAAGGAAGACCAGGAGACCACACTGTGGAAACTTCTCCAGTGAGTGTGTTGATAGCTCTGGAAATGAGCCCCACCTGCCCCACTTCCAGCTGCACCCACCTCTATAGGGAGAGGCTTTCCATCCTAAGGAGCCACCCATCAGCTCCTGTGGATGCATCTACCCCAAGCCATCCCCTGAGTGATCCAAGATCAGTGGCTAGCCAGGCCATCTGTCACCCTAGCAGTCCCTCCTGAAACCAGGTTTTTAAACCCCAGGCTCAAAGTTCAGGAGCCCCAAGTTAGGTCTGACTCCTCTTCCCTCTATGCCAAACAAAGAGAGAGACATGGTGAAGGAGAGAGAAAAGAAATGTGTTACAGGATAGCATAGGACAGCACTTGGGTACGTCTCCAAGCGTCTTTTGGGGTACAGACATTAGCTTTATGTTAAATAGGGAGAATCAAGTGAGAAAGACATTACAGTTCTGAGTCCCAAGTAACAGAGTGGTGGCCTGATTGACCATTATGGAAGTCTTTGCCTTTGAATTGTTTCCTCTATTATTGGGACTGAACAGAAACAAGATGCCTGGTAGGTGATCTCCCGAGTTTGGGGGCTGTTTCCTTTAAGCTGATGAGAAGGCAGTGCCTGCTTGAGGGGTAGCTCACCTTCCACACAAGATGCTCTCAGTGGATCTTTTTCTTTCCTCCTGGAGGCTAAGGTGATGGCAAAGGGACTCTGGCAGAGAATAGCTCAAATCACAGGACACTGATACAATGTTGCAGCGGGGATGGGGTGGGGGTGGGGCTTTTAGTTAATTCATAGGGGCTGGCAAAAGCATCTTTTAAGTTGCCTCTGACAGCCATAATTTACTTCAGCTGTCCTCTGAGCCCCAGGACTATTCTAATAAAATAATTGTAAAGCATCGTAGTGGGTTCATAGGGTACCTCCCTTACCCCACACTACTGTTTGCAGCAGCTGAGCTCAGGGCCCCCTGAGAGCGCCCATTTCAAATAGCATTTGCCCTCAACCCAGACCCTAATACTGTGTATTTACTACAAGTGCCTGAAACCACGTCTATCCACATAGCACCCTGCCCCCACATCTGTCTCTAGCATATTGGGTTTCTAGAGTTGCCATTCTAGAGGGGCCGGAGCCACCCACCTGAAGTTCTCGCAGCCCTGTGTTGCTTGCTGTTGCTTTCAGGAACAAAGTTATGGAAAAGCAAAAGATTTTCTGAAACTCTTGATGCTGGGTTGTTTTGCACTGGTTTATTAAAGAAGCACTGAGTGCTTATTGTCTGTCAGGTACTCTGCTAGTCTCAAAGTAGACACTAATGAGTATCAGATGCAGTCTCTTTGTGGGCCAGGGCCCCAGTAGGTGGCACCTTCAAGGGTAATTAGAGAAAACCTCAGGTTATGCCTGGGGTAGAAAGCCACAACCATTCTGTAGCCTGACATGTAGGGGATCCAGGGCATTAACCTTGACTTCCAGCCTCTGTCATCTGCCCTCTGACCTCTTCCATTGGTCACCAGGAACTAGAAAACAGAGGGCCAGTGAGCCCGTAGAGCTGCTTTCAGGACAGAACAGAGCGGAAAATGGCTTAAAATCCAGCAGGGAATGAGTGTTCACACAGGCAGAACAAATTATGGTATGAGGGCAAAGAAAGCAGTAAGCCTAGGAAAGAGTGGAGAATATTGAGGATCAACTCCCATCAAGAGAATGACCTAGGAAGCTCTCTGAAGGGTTGTGTAAGCTAGGACTTCAATCAAAAGGACTTGACCTCCCCAAGGAGGGAGAAGGGGAGAGGAGAATGTGAGCATTAGCCTTAAGGCTAAATATGCAAAAGCCCTGGGGCAAGAGAGAATCTGTCTGGTTCCTGGGAGCCTAAAGGAGGCCAGTGTGGTGAGGGAAGAGTTGAAAAGGATTATATTTGGAACTGTGGCCCTCCCTTCCCTTGCTGGCTCAAACATGGCTTCCTGGTGTCCCTCTGAGGACACTGCCCTGCTCCCCTTTCTTAGTGGGGTGCCTTAAAGTCAAAAAAGCCAGATGACTTACAGAGGGTGCCAAGGAAGCAAGGACTGGGCTAAGAAGAAGCAGGAGATCCAAAATAACACCAGAAATCTGTGTACTGGGCTGAGAACTTATTTCAAATAGAAGCCAGGGGGAGAAAATATCTACAGACTCTTGCTGGGGACCTTTGTATTCCTCAGGGTTATTTTTATTTTTATTTCAGGCCTAATGTTTGCCCTGGATTTCAGATGTACAATGTTCAGTTTTACCCCAGCTATCCTGACTTAGCCAAGCAATGAATAGATAAATGGGATTCAAGCCAAAGTTTGTAAATAAACAGTAAGGCCTTGAAATCGTGGTTGAACAGAAATATGATTCACAAGTTCTCTCATTTTTTTTCTTTTCTTGAACAATAAGTCAGTACGGACAATGGCAGGCCAGTTCCAGGGCTCTTTGGAGAAGTCTGGTGGTCCTTAAGAACAAAAGATGAGACAGTTGACATTTTCTCCATGTGGGTATTGCCACCATTACAAAAGACTTTCACTTACCTTTCAAACATTTCTGTCTGTCTTTCCACTGGTTTTCAGCACCCCCTTCCTAATGTTGAGGTCCAGGAGTTCAGCAGGAAAGTTTTATTTGATTGTGAAGAAGTCATTGCATCATTACCATCCTAGAAACCCCATCATCTGCGATGAAAGAGGCCATGAGACCAACTGAGATCATAATTTAGGGCCAATTCAATGACTGGCGACTGAAACTCGGCCTTATAAGTCTCAAACTTCCTTCCATGTTGGAAATCCAACATTGTTCTGCTTAAAGTATAAAACAGGACTGGTGCATTAAGGGATTTCCAACACAGCCTCAAGTCTCAAAAGGTTTAGGATGATCCCAGCACCAGTGGCTCATGCTGTAATCCTAACTAGTTGGGAGGCTAAAATCAGAGAATTGAAATTCAAAGCTAGCCCAGGCAAGTAAGGTTGTTAGACTCTTATCTCCAGTTAACAAGCAGAAAACCAGGAAGTAGAGCTGTGGCTCAAGTGGTAGAGTGCTAGTCTTAAGGGGGAGGGGAGAGCCAAGGGACAGTGCCAAGGCTCCTGTGCACATGTGTGGGTATGCATGGGTATATGTGGGTATACATACATACATACATACATACACACACACACACACACACATACACACACAACATTTAGGGTGAACAAAGAATGAATACTTGACACCAGCTCATCTCCATCTCTCTTAGGAGAACTCTTGATGAGCACTCACTGGAAAGATCAAAGATAGATGCTGAAAATACCCAGGCACTGACTCTCAACATGGACCTCACATAGAATAATCTGAAATGTTCAGAACAAAATCCCAAACCCAGTTTAACCAATTTGCTATTTGGCCTGGACAAGAAACCATAGGGAAGCCACCCCATAATTCTATGAGGCAAACAAGATGAAGAGCCAGTCCATTAAAACAAATTGAACTTGCTCTTCCAATGCCCATCTTTCTAACTTATGGGACAATGTGTGGGTAGTTCTACTTCTGGTGGGATAGTTTGCATGCTCTCTCTCTCTTCTTCTCTCTTCTCCCTCTCCCTCTTTCTCTCTCTGCTACTCTCTCTCCTTTGCCCTTTCCTCTTTCCCCTACCATCTCTCTCCTCATTAAAGTAACCATCCAAAGAGTCAGAGAGACCCCTTCTCCACTCCCTCCTCTATCTCGTACAAGCTTAGTGAGCTTGGACAAGTTAACTAACTCCACAAGCCCAAATTTCTTCACTTATAAAACTCTTTCATTGCATGAAACACTTGATATCATGCCTAGATCCTGTTAAACAATTAAATGTGTGTGCATGTGTGTTTTAAATCAACAGAGAAAAGAGATCATCCCAGGACCCCAGATGTTGATAATGTAATAGTCATGTCACAAAATCAAGTAAAGTGCAATAAACCCTCCAGATTGTAGAGCTTATCTTCACTTTAGAGATGAAGACCAAAAGAGATCAGAGTTCAAGGTCACATGGCGGGTGAATGCAGTCTGTCCTTTGAATCACTGCTCTGTGTTTCCCTCCATAAAAATCAAAGCTGTTGGAGGAGGAGGGTCTCTCAGTGACTTGGCCCTTGATCTTGGCTGATAAAAGAAGCTGACACGAAGTTCAGGGCTTTCTCTGACAGGAAGGGTTCTCTCCAGAGATGCCAGCAGATGAAATAAAAATGGGCTGAGTCTGCTGACTGCCAGAGGGGGCTTTAAATCATCTTCGCCGTCTCACACTTGGCTGTCCAGCTCCCATGGCATCCCTAGCAGGAGGGACACCAGCCCTGCTCTGCAGCTGCCATGATGCAAAATAATACCTCCTGGGTAGATGGGTCTTCCATCTTCTTCCTCCCGCTCTGGCAGAAGCTAGCTCCTCTGCAGCTTCCTTTCATCGGCCGTTATTCAGCCCAGCATTTCTCAAGCCTTTAAATATAATAATTAGGCACAGTTCCGTTTGATCATGGTGAACATGACACCCTCACACTCCCGTCCGTCCAGAGTTTCTGATTCTCTTTGACTCCCACTCCCCTAGTCCACACACCTTCCCCTGCCCATCCCCAAGGCAACAGAAATATAATGTCACCAACAGAACAACTGGGAAGCCTTTTGAAGTGGGACATTGTGTTATCTATTAATGTATAATTATCCGGGTTGCTCTTTGTAGTAATGCTGCACGGCGTGTGTCTCATGTCAACCCCGTTTCACAAATAAAGACACGAAGATTTGCAAAGTAGCATGGTCAAGATCACCTGCCAGCAAGTAGCTCACAGCAGGTGTGCCAGCATTAAGCCCTTCTCTTTTTAACTTTAACTCTACAGTTCTCAACTAGGATGGCTGTATACTCACCCTCTCCCAGGAGGACCTGGACAATGTCTGGATATCTTGTTGATTGTCATAAGAAACAACAGGACAAAGTCAGGCATGCTCCTTAACACCATGGAATACCCAGGACACACAGAGACAGGATGGGCCAAGGAGAAGACATGACCTTCACAGATGTGCCTCAGTGGCCTACTTTCTCTAACCAGTCTCCACCTCCTAATAGCTCACTCACACTGCTGGCTTCCGTTCCCCATGGCTGTCCAGACCCCATGGTATCCCCAGCAGTACCAGCCCAGCTCTGTAGCTGCCTCCCAAGATAAATACATCATAGGTAGATTAGCTCATGATGCAGTTCTCAACCCCATGATCCAATCACCTCCCCAGAGGGCTGCCAGATAGGGATTTAACCTTGAACACTTGAGCCTCTGGGATCACTTCAATGCTCACCAAGCAGGAAGTAGTGGCAGAAGACACTGTAAGATGACATCTCCAGTCTCAGGACACACAGAGGCAGCTCCAAGCTGGGTACTTACTACAATCCTGCCTGAGAGGCAAAAGAGCTATTCAGCTGAGAGCCAAAGCCTGAATATTCTCAGGGTGCTCCGGGCAGTCCTGAGCTACAGATTGCTCTTTTGCTAAAGGAGAAACTCAGTCTTATGTGTCAGAGGGTCAAATGAAGTTGGAGGTGGAAAATTGCCTAGCCCATGGAAAATATTTATAGTACCAAATATTCATAGTAATACCAAGGAAGGAAATGTTACAAAAATAGTTATTGTAGGAGAAGCCTATAGCATTATGTTGTGCAAGTGGACTTTGTGTGTGTGTGTGTGTGTGTGTGTGTGTGTGTGTGTCCATGTGTGTGCCAGTATGCCAGTACTAGAGCTCGAACGAGGATCAAGATACTGTCCCTTAACTTTTTTGGTCCAAGTCTGGCACTCTACCACTTGAGCCATGCCTCTACTTCTAGCTTTTTGCTGGTTAATTAAGAGTCTTATGGACTTTCCTGCCTGAGATGGCTTTGAACTTGATTCCTGAGATCTCAGTCTCATGAGTAGCCTCCTGAGTAGCTAGGATTACAGGTGTGAGCCACTAGTGCCCAACACAGCTGGACTTTTATTCTCTCAATGTGATCCCAAACATTCTTACCTTCTTATCTCTTCTTAGCCTTAATCTGTCTGTGTCACCAGCACCATTTTGTATTATGCATATGTTTTCTTGTCTTCTTGGAATCAAAGTCCTTTGAGATCAGGATTTTCATCTGGTTTTGCTTTAGCCACCCTAGCAACCAGAGCACTCCCTAACCTATAGTCAGCCTGTAAACCCTGGTGATCATTCCCGACTTACTTGTTGCATGAATGGATCTGAGTAGAAAACAATGGCTAAGAGAGACTAAGAAGTCTGCCCAAGATCACATGGCTAATAAGAAGCAGCCCAACTCCAGAGCCTTTAGTGGCTGTAGTGAACTACCTCACAGAACATCAGCCAGTAGTGATGATCTTGTGGCAGAAGGCCCCAGGCTCCATCCTTGAGTTCAGAGCTTTGGAATGTGGGTAGAGATGGAGTGGTTTAAGACACCTACAAAACCTGAAACCACTAGCTCTGGCTTCTCATCTCTCCATGACTGTCAAGATGCTTTTGGCCCTCAGAACCTTATCCCAGGACTTGGGAAGGAATTTCTTCTATTTCCTGAACTTCACAATGTCTGAGAAGTGGCACATCTGATCCCAGACATCCTTGGCCCGTAGGTTTCAACCCGAGACAGCTTCCAGTTCTCTTAGGAGGTAGGTCAAAGTGAGAAGGAGAGGCTGCCAACTTTTTCTGTGTAATTTAACTGCTTTCTCTACTTATAGCCAAGAACTGTTTGCATCAAAAGATTACAAAGGCGCAGAAATACACACACACACACACACACACACACACACACACACACACACACACGTATGTATAAGTTGAAATTGCCCCATAATTTCCCTTCCCCCCCTGACCCTGTGGCATTTGTCTCTAAACCTGTAGTGGCGATTGCATAGAAGGGGGAAAGTCATGTTTCACAATTTCCTTTTGTTGTTTTTGGTTTGTTGTTGCTTAACCATTGACCTTATTCAGCTTTCTCTGTTGCATACATCCCCGAGGCATCTCAAATTGTGTGTTATTTCCTTGATTCTTTTAACCTGTCCTCTATCATTAGATACTTGGATTTTTTGTTTTCCAGCTATAGTTTATGTTGTCATTTTTGATAGCTTGTTTTTCCCATAGCATAAATTCCTAGAACTAGAATTGCTGAATGATGGAGTGTGTACTTTGTAATTGTGTACAGATACAACCAAGCGTTGTATCTGTATACAAACGACATCCTTGGAGATGTTGTACTAATTGCCCTTCAACCAAAGGATGGGGGCTCTGAGTTGGCTACTTAGCAGGACCAAACCCTGCTTCTGGCTGGACGTTCCATAGCACCCACGTATCTCTGGGATTGGGAGTTTTCAGCGGCAATAGCAAAGAACAGCTCTGATGGCCCTAGCTGAAGCCAGATCAAGTCCAGTGCTTCCCTCTGTGCCAGATCTCTGGTGTCCTGTGGGGGTTCTCGGGTGTCAGCCATCTGAATGGTGTCCAGGGGAGATCGGCTGCCATCGCCCTAGCTGAGTACATTTTTGCCTCTCTTGGTGGATTGGCACAGGGACCACATTTAGTGACAGGAGCTGGGGAATTAAGTCATCAGTCTTCCCCAGCCAAGATCTGGTGGGATGGGTGGCACAAATCGTCCTGGAAATCCTGTGTCTGACAGAGGCCCAGGGCTTGGCAGTCACAGAATTCTCACACCTTGTGTGGCGCCAACCAGGCAGAGTGTCAAGCAGACAGCTTTTCAGACTCTGCGTCCTAAGGTTAGCCACAGGGAGAGGAACTGGTTCTGGGGACTTGATTATTTCTTGACAACCACGTGCCTTTAAAGCAGTAGTTGGGGTTTTTAAAGGCATCCAGATCAACTGGAGAAATCAGGGAAGGTGCAGAGTCTTGGCTCACTTTCCCACAAGGTGTGATTCGGTGGGTCTGGGACCAGAAGCCCAGGACCCTGCATGTAAACCAGACTCCCATGACGCTTAACAGCCCAGAAGTGGCACGTCTGTACCCCATGCTGAGCTTAGCCATTGGGCTAGAAATTTCAGGAGGAGGCCAGGTACAGTCTGCCAGCCACTGTCCTCACAGGTGGCCTGGCTTGGATTAATAACTAATAACTACATGATGTAATACAGCTTGGGTTACAGTTTCTCTTTCTCTCTTTGTCTTTTCTTTTTTTCTGTCAATAAACAAATCTTCAAAATGTTTCCTGATGGTCTAGGCACCTCCTAAAGGTTTTTTTCTTTTGCCTTCTCTGGCTTCTCTCTCTTTCCCTATCCCTAGTTTTGTCAAAAATGAACTGCTGGTTACTTTTCCCTCTGGGGGTCATGCCCCTGGAGAGAGAGAGAGAGAGAGAGAGAGAGAGAGAGAGAGAGAGAGAGACACACACACACACACACACACACACACACACACACACACACACACACACACACACACACACACACACACACACACACACACACTTCAATCCTCACTGATTCTGGGAATTGGAATTCCAGGCTGGGAGATGTTCAAAAGTCTCTGGTGACAGTTCAGAAGAGGATGCCAAGCTCAGAGGGGGTAACAATGGATTTGGGATCTTACTGGGTGTTTTGTGGCAGAGTGACCTGCTTTCTAAGCCAGACTTTTTCCACTACCCCAAGAAGCACAGTGCATAGTAACCAGACAAGGCCTGGAATTTCACAAATGCAAGTCAAAAATTGGACTTCAGAAGAAAGGGAAATAGCCCATCTGGCAGAGTGGGTAGCAGGAGACCAACCAAGTGCCCCATGGCTACATAGTTTAAAGGCCCAGTGTTCAAGAGTCAGAAAGATCTCAAGTTTGAGGCCAGCCCGGGCTATATAACATGACCCTGACTCAGAAACAAAGGAGAATTAAAGTGTGCACAGAACTCAGGAACTGAATTAAGGTTTGTTTTAAGGCAATATTTTAAGTATCAAAATCCACCCCTCCCCACTTGCCAAATCTATGATTTCACGAAGTAATGATTCATCAGTGAAGACGGGAGTTCGTCTTTTTTGCTGATTTTTCCCCGCTTTGGCCTTGAGCTCTAGTTTGGCTCTGTTATGGTAACTGGGGCAGAGAGTGTAAGCAGAGATGACTGGATTAACAGCAATTGGGGGGGGGGGGGCGGTAAGCCAGTATTTCCCTCTGTATCTTTTAGAGTTAGGATGGGGCTGAGTGGGGAAGGGGTCCTATTTGTGAAGAATGGGAAAGTGAATTTTCTGTTTTCTTTCTGGAAATTCCTACTGCACTTAAGGAAGTGGGAATGGAACCCAAGGCTTTGCACAGACCAGACATGAGCATATCACTGAGTTCACCCCAGCCCCCCTTTTTTAAGTGGTCCTGTAGGAATTCCCAAACTTATTTGCTGGCAGTCTGTTTCCTTCCTTCCTTCCTTCCTTCCTTCCTTCCTTCCTTCCTTCCTTCCTTCCTTCCTTCCTTCCTTCCTTCCTTCCTTCCTTCCTTCCTTCCTTCCTTTCCTTCTTTCCTTCTTTCTTTCTTTCCTTCCTTCTGCATGCTCCAAAGAGAATGCTTTGAAAGGCTTCTTTCGCTCATAGGCTACAGCATGGAGAGGGCTGTAGGGGGACCTCCAGGTTTCCAGCTCCCACCAGGTAAGCAGCTGCTACTTCCATCTGTGCAGAGGCTGAACTGGTTCAGTCCAAGTTGCCTCAGGAAGCAGTCAAAGAAGGACACAGGCTGCCACAACAGGAATCAGAGACTGAAAACAGCACAAAGGAAATCTCCTTGGCCCAGTTCAGTCTCTTTATGCTTTCCAAGAACCCAACCCTGGCTTGGTTGTGTCTTGGCAGAGGGCAGGGCGGGGGAAGGAAGGGGGGTTGATGGCAGCTACACCTCTGTCAACTAGAAGGAGGAAAAAAAAACAGAACAGAGTCAGGCCCTACCTTTTCTCTCCATTTCTGAGGTTTCCGGTCCAGAAGCCTGAGATGCTACATGCTCTGCCCCTTGGTTGGCTGCTATGTCTAGCTTCGAGAGTGTTTTGAGTTTTCCTTCCAAAATCATGAGACATAAGTGTGTGGTCCCAAATATGGCAAGGTGGAACAACTCTATTAGCTTCTTCTAGGAGCTTGTTAGAAATTCCCAATCCTGGGTCTCGCCTAGATATAATGGATCCAGGCTTTGGTTTTTAGATGGTTCTTGGATGATTTGGGTGTCTGCTGACACTTGAGAAGATGGCACCTTAGAACGTCCAGAGACCTCAGTTCCATCTTTGCAGCCATCACTGACCCATGCCTTTGGGCCCATCTTCTTTCCCATTTTCAGTTGCTCCTCTATCAAAAGAAGGATGGACTACTGCCCAGAACTCCAGAACTGGGAAGGCATGATCTGTTTTATGCTCTTGAAAGGATAGAGTTCCTGAAAGAATAGCGTATTGACAATGCAAATGAATAGACACAGTAATGATGATCAAAATGTTTAATTCTTACCCAAGAACTCTATTCCATACCCTACATTTTATAAGGCAACGAGCTTTTGAAAGCTCAGAGCTGTGTCTTTCCTCTTACATATACCACTTTGGCGTCCATTAATATATCCAGTCTTTTGTCTCTCCTGCCTCACTTTGATCTGCCTGTCCTTCCAGCCATCTGCTGGTCTGTTTAAAAACCATTCCATCTCACTGCCCAACATGGTACCCGTTCACCCTCCCACATCAGTCAAGCCTCTCATTAAATCCATCACAGAGGTCATCAACTACATGGGAAGAATGATACTTCAACCCTGAACTATGGAAAAGTGGGGGCTTGGGAAGCAAGAATCTCAAGCTCACATCACGCTGCTTCTTCAATCTGTAAACCATGTTCATACCAGCTTCTATTAGCAAGCTGCCTGGCAATGGCCAGAGTGAAAATGTTTGAGGGTGAAGTGAGGAAGGTAGGTAAGCAGGCAGGTATGATAAATGAATAGATTTGTCCAGGGATAAAATAGGGCAAAGGTGATGAAAGTCCTGTGCATCCCAACTTAAAAAGGAAAAGAGCCAGGCACTGGTGGCTCACGCCTTTAATCCTAGCTGCTCAGGAGAATGAGATATGAGGATCTTGGTTCAAAGCCAGCTCTGGCAGAAAGTCCGTGATACTTATCTCCAATTAGCCAGCAACAAAAAAAACAGAGGTAGAACTGTGGCTCAAGTGGTAGAGTGCCAGCCTTGAGCAAAAAAGCTAAAATATAGTGCCCAGGCCAAGTTCAAGCCCAGTAACAGAAAAAAAGGAAAGAAGATAAAGGGAAGGAGGGAAGAAGGAAGAGAGGGAATGAAGGAATGGAAGGAAGGAGGAAAGGAAGGAAGGAAGGATGGAAGGGAAGGAGGGAGGAAAGAAGGAAGGAAGAAAGGAAGGAAAAGAGCTAGAGTTGGAGATCAGTGGCAGTGTGCTTGCTTAGACTACATGAAGCTATCTATGAAGGTCAAGGTTTAGCACAAATGAATGAATGAATGAATGAGAAGGAAATGTAATCCTTCCAACCAAACCAAGTGTAGTATATTGGCCACCAGTTTGAGCTATGTTACGTAGACATGCTATCCAATTGTGTGTGTATTAGGGTTGGGGGAGTAGGCTGTCTCTATTCACCTTTTAAATCGCCATGGGCACATTCTGCTCCTCTTGGGGGTCATTTTAAATAAACAACTTACAGATGCATAAGAGAATCATGTATAAGTCACACACTGCAAATCTGAATTCATATAGTCACCATACCATGTCCGGAACCAAGGAGTAATAGACCATGACAAGTACCCTAACAATTCCAGAAATATTTTCTCCCCACTTCCTTCTCCCCCCACCCCATCTCCAAGGCAGCCCTCCTCATGACATCCAGCAGCATAGGTGGGCTTGGATATTCCTTATGTAAGTTGATATTTAAATGTAACTGTTGTTTTGTGTCTGGCCTCTTCTACTTCATTGTAGTTGTGACAGTTGCCTATCCTGTGCATGACAGCACATCATTTATCCACAACATGCAAAGGACTTGTGAGTGGCTCCCACTGGTGAGGGCCTGGCATGTGGCAGTAGACAGGCTTTTCTGCCTTTGTCTCCTGTCCCCCAGGTCTCTGAGTATTGGCACTGCAGCCATGTTCTCTTCTCCTCTGTTTACAGGACAGAGGGCCAGATGTAGGGGGAAGTGCCACATGACTGGACAGACAGGTTATCCCCGCTCCCTGTTACCCAATTGAAAAAGTGTGTGTGTATAGCATCATGCATACAAACGTTCAAACATAACAAATCTGGGGTGAGTTGAATGTTGTGTCACTTGGTACAACCGCTCTGCTCTGAGTTCTCTGTGTAATGGCTCAGTTAATGCCTTCACCCCCTTATGGTGCCATCGGGGGAAACCAAGGCACAGAACTGGAAGGTGACATCCACAGCTGGAGTTCTTCATTTGCATTCCTCTTGTTGTTCCTTAGATGTGGCCCACAGGGGCCTTGACATTCACCTTCTTTCTGCCTCTGCCTTCCAACTGCTGGGATTATAGGTAGGCCCCACCATGCCCAGCCCTGCAGAAGGCTTTATGAAGTCATCTGTGTGTCCACAAAGGCTACTCTCCAAACTCAGAGGGGCCCAAGAAGAAGTTTGTTTGGGCTGCTGTTCACTTCGGCCTTGCCATTTCGCTTCTGCCCTCCTGCTACTTCTTAGGGTGTGTGGAACTTTCTCTGGTACCAAATGTGCCTGTTCCACCCTGCCCTTCCTTGGCTGGTTCCTCCTTGCCCTTTAGTTCTGAGTTCTTGGCCATTACCCCTTTAGATGGCTGTTCCCCCAGCACCCCGGGCTTCCCTTCCTAGGGCTTGTTCCCTGCTCAGCCAGCAGGCTGGCTGTCTCCTATCCAGGCTAGCATGATTGTGAGGTGTCATCTCCCAGGTTCACAGCTGGACTCATACAGTGCCTAGAAGGAGCAGGGCTTTGTCAACCATCTCTGGAGAAACTAAATGGGTCTCCCGACTCCACCACTCAGATGATTGGGGGAGGGACGTTTAGCTTTGTTTTCTGTAGTCAAGTCTTGCCTGAGCCAAGAATCCAGTTTGTTCTGCTCACTCACTTGGGCTAATAGATTCTAGAAAGTGGCATGGGGGCTGGTGTAAGGCCAAAGCAAATTCTCACGTAGACTTCTGCTAGTTTGAGATCTCCACCCTGCATTTGAGTCTCCGAGACCATTAAGGTCAGGTTTCTTGGGGTAGAAACACTACAAGTTGCAAAGGAAGATGTCCTGTGTAGTGACTTTTTTCCAACCCTCTCGTGAGCATGGGATTTCCCAGGGATCTCATTCAAGTGCAGGTTCCCATGTAGCGAGTCTGCTCACTGCCTGGGTCTCCAGGCCATGCTGTTGAGCTGGTGCACAGATGGATGAGTAGCAGGGACTTTTATTTTTTCTTTTTGCTCTGGTCCCCAGATGCCATCTGAGTAGCAGAGACTTTTCTGTGTTCACAGTCTCACTTTCCTCTCCCCCCCCCCCCCCCCCCAGCCTTTCCTGTCAAACTCAGTTTGAACCATTCCGCACCTCATCATCAAGAAACACGTGGTAGTGTTTCGGCTTCGGTGCCCACATGGCTTTCTCTCCAGCTGTAGCCAATTTGAAGTTCAGCATGTTGATGCAATCAGTTGACTTGGTTGGAATAAAGGTCCCCAGGCATCAAACTAGGTGCCCTCCCCCCTCCACACACACACACCATGGTACCTCAAAACCCTTCTTGCGTGGTCTGAGATAACCCTGAAGGGTCTAGACTTGACTGCAGTGCTAAAACCGGTCGATGATTTTCCATTCCATAAAGGGGCAACAGGTAAGGGTATTTTAGCCTCACACAAGTCTTTCCCACAATTCTTCAACTTTGGAAAGCAGCGCCGAGTGATATACAACTAAGTGGGCATGGCTGTGCTGCAATCAAACTTTATAAAAAGAGATAGATTTGACACTCCCCACCCCCTCCCCAGGCAGTCCTTTGCAAACCCCTGTTCTAAATAGCTCCAGCATATGTCTCCATGTAGACCCACTTTAAAATAATTCCTATTTCTTCAGGTCTCTGGTTCAGCAGAGAGAGAGAGAGAGAGGCTAAAAAGCATGCTGGAGAAACTTGGCTGAAAAGAAGCTAGATCATCTGTATGAGAGAAAATGTCCAGAGGGCAAGGAGGAGAGGTTCTATTTCTTTCCCTGCACAAAAATGTGAACTGTAGATGCATCTTTTAAGTTGGCAGAAACAGAGCTCTCGGTCTTCCCCATACCATTCTTCTTTTTTTTTTTTAAGACGTGGGACAAGACAGGATAATAAATAAAGAACAGAACACTGTGCCCACAGGGCTGCCTTTAAATTTAAGTCTGTTTTCTTGTTTCTGGTCTTGTGTGCATGCCTGCTTCAAGAGCTCAGAGTCAGTCGGTGGGGGGAGGGGGTAATATAGCAAAGATCCCCTTTCTTTTCCATCAGATCCTGGGCTTTCTTTAAAGGACATCGATTTTTTTTTTCTCACTGACAGATTCTGAGTGTTCTCCTCTGGGTAGAGAAGGGGACATAGCTCAGACAGAAATGCTGCTGTCTCTTAAAGCATCCCAGCTGTACTGGGAAATTGACAGTTGAACCACAGAGAATGGTAAGCTAAATTGGATGCTGACCTCTTCTTGCTGGAGCAAGGCCAGTGGGTCTGCGGAAAGAAAGCCACACACATCTGTGTGGTACATGGACGTCTGTGTAGCCCCGTAGTCCCCTAGACCCCTGGGATAAGAATAAATCAAGGCCCTTAACTCTGCGGTCACCACCAAACCCTTTCAAAGACTTCATTATTTGGACAGGAAAAACCATCTGTCTACGAAGAAAGCAGAGTTCCATGAAGAGGGAAAGGCCTGAAATCTTTTGTTTCCTTGCTGTTGCTGGCTATCCTGCCATCAGGCTACCCAGCATGCCAGATCTAAGGTGGGATCAGACAGCATCCCAGCCAGAGCTCTCTGGAGCTCTCCGTGAGCCACATACCATGGCTCAAGTGGCAAGGAAAATGCATGTATTACAAAAGAGCGGATGGGTGTTTTGGAGCCCTATTTGATGAGACTATAGATTTTCAGTATTTTCACAGTGAGTGTGTGTAAGGGAAGAAATAAATCACCAGCCTAGCCACAGTTTGGAGACAAATCGGTAACAGTTGCTCATAGCCAGGAGAATATTACTGTGTGGATCATATTTCTTATATCCATGAATAGAATCATGACACTCAAGTATTTGTTTTTATTTATTCATGACTAGGTGTTAAATTCTTGGAGCAGACTTTCTTTTATTGAGGTTTTTCAGGCAAGTTTGTTCTGGCCTTCTGTGAGCTTATAGTCTAGCCAGGGAAACAAAGGTAAAACAAAATAACAAACTGTAGGACATACTATATCACAGCCACTGTAAAGCTTAGATACTGTTTTATACTCATTTGATGATAAGCATTTAGACATTGCTCCACAACCCCCCACCAGGAGGTGGCTGTCCAGCGCTTGTGCATAATTAGGGAAGAAGAGAGTATAGCTTGGATTAGGGTGTGAACTGTTATGTGATAACATAATTCCATCTTGGGAACCTTGAGGCTGTTAACTCCAGTGGATCTCCAGGGCTGTGGTTAATCAGATCGAAACACTTTTTGCAGCTCAGGGAGCTAATTAGAAACTATACCTTCTTCAGCTTTCAAATTAGAGAAGCCCCACTTGGTGGGGGACCCTGTAATGATCTGCAGAGACCATGTGATTGGCAAGCGTGATCACAGTATTTTATTCCTGGTGTTTGGAATCTCTTTATCTGGGATCTAAATCTGACCCAGTGTGGATCTCAGAGCACTTTGTTTTATCCAACTCTGGGTAGCATGAGGATTCATTTGTCTTTATTCTGGAAATATCTGTTGTGTGTTGAAGGAGTTCTGTAAGAGTACAGAAGGCCAGGGACACAATTTCTGCTCCCACATAGATTCATGCAACTACACATTTATGCTGAGATGTAATCAAATAAGACAAGTGGGTAGCTTTAAAAAAAAAAAAGTCAAGTACAAGAGTAGCTGGGTAGCTCATAAACAACTAGCTACTTTTGCTACTTTAAAGAAGTGGTATGGCACCCCTGAGAAAGTTCCACCTGAGAGCCAATCTTAGTGACCAGAGATGTCAGTCAACCAGAGGAGCGAGTTTTCTCAAGGAGGTGAGCAATGCACTGGTTGGTGTCTTGGACTCTAAGCGTGTCTGAAGCACAGTAGGTGAGGGACAGTATGGAGCTGACAATTCTGGATAGGATGTGGGAGGGGGGAGGGAGAGAGAGAGAAAGGAGCCAAGTCACGTAGAGCCTTGAGATCTGAGATCTGCATGTAAAGACGCTGGGTTTTACCAATAAAAAAAAGTTAACTAGAGAACCACCCTTTTTAGGGGCAAGTACACACTTATTGCTCATCTTTGAGCAACATTAACCTTTCTATTCATGTCCCTGCAAGCAATAAGACTGGGAGGAAGATGTAAGTTAATGAATCATAGGAAACCTCTTTCTCCCAGGAAAGGTAAAGTTTCCAATCTCTTCTTGCATCCTCCAGGAGACTAGATTTCCTCCAGGGAAAACTGATAATAGACCCTGGGCTTGAGCAGAGAGTCTTTCTGCTCCTGCCAAAGTACTTTTCTTCTCCCAGGAGATGCAGAAGGACAGTTTTGGAGGAGTACAATAGGAGCTGTTCCTTCACATTTCCCTCTGCGTGCACCATGTCGTCAGAAAGGCTTCACTGCCCAGGCTGACAGCAGGCAGGTGCAGCAAAAACTCATGTCTGGAAGTTTA
Source organism: Dipodomys spectabilis (assembly GCF_019054845.1). NCBI lineage: Eukaryota > Metazoa > Chordata > Mammalia > Rodentia > Heteromyidae > Dipodomys > Dipodomys spectabilis. Next base: position 25,657,608 of record NW_024870731.1, on the reverse strand, counting down.
TAGCACAGGCTGGATTGTTGATGCTAACATCAATTTGGTTCCACTAAAGAGCTTGGGTGGAAAGTCCAGCCAAGATCATGGTATCCACCTAGAGAGCGCTTGTTTCTCCATGTGATTTGGAAGATATTTTCCCCCATCCTTACTAGAGTTCATCCACTCTGTGTATTCATTCATCATCATCTCTTCCTGGTCAGGTTGGGGAGGCTCTGGAAGTGATTAGATGACCATAAATCAGCTTTTATGAGTTGTACGTTACAGATAAGCAACAAGAGAAGCAGGACTTGGAAGATCGGACTCCTTTTACCCTGACGATGGGGTCAGGAATGAAATAGGATAGAATAACTTCATGGGTGTGTGTGATGCTTAGCCAGATGCACTCGGGCCTCCCTCCAGACAGGTCCCTGTCTGCGGATGCAACCAGCCTCAGATGGAACAGGGTTGCATCTGTGGAGAACATGTACATCCTTCTGCTTGTCATTATTCCTGCACAAGACAGTAGAGCAATGGCTTGTGGTGTATCCAGGTTGCATTAGGCATTGAGTCATGTAGAGATGACTTATGGTACAAGGGAAAGATGTGTCTGGGCCTTCTGCAAATCTCCTTATATGACTGACTTCACACCTGTGAATTTTGGTATTTCAGGGGATCCTAGAGCCACTCCCCTGTGAATACATAAGGATCACTGTAGTTTTATTGGTAGACTTTTCCATTTAAAAATGTGATTCTTCCACAAGCATCTCTTTGCTTTTAGACAGTTTTACTAAGGATCGCTTCCATAAAAGGAGGCAAACAAATTACTGAAGATACAGCTCATGCCAGGTGCCAGTGGTTCATGCCTCCTGTAATCATGGGAGGAGAGGCATCCTAAGCCAGTCTGGGCACAAACAGGACCCCCATCTCAATCAATAGCTAGTCACAGAGGCACACACCTAGCATCCTAGCTACACAGGAAAAATAAATAGGCAGATCACAGTCCAGGCTAGCCTGGGTATACACCTGAGAACTTATTCTAAAAATATAACAAAGGTAAAAGCAACTGGAGGAATAGCTCAAGTAGTAGAACACCTAAGTAATAAATACAAAGCAATGGGTTTAAATCCCAGTACTGCCCACCCCCTCCCAGAGCCCCACTACACTCAGCAAGATTTACACTCACATGTCCTTCGATATCCTCCATCCAAATTCAGCTGTAGAGCTCAGTTCCAGCCCTGGGAGTTCTGCTCATGCCTCCTGCCCCGACATCCGTCAGCATAGACAGCCTCAGTTTGCTCCTGAGCCTCATGTGAATGGAGTCCTCTGCATCGTCTGTGAGACTCATCCACGGTGCTTTGTGTTGGAGTTTGTTCTCATATTCTATAGATGTCATTATGTCACTGACTTGGGTAAGGGTGGGGTTGTCCTGTGCAGATGCGCAACAGCATCTGGATCTGCCTACGAGGTGCTGGTAGCACCCATCCCAGTCATAGCAACCAACACTTTCTCCAGGCATTTTTGAATTTTGCCTAGAATTGAAAAGCATTGCACCCTGCGGCTATAACCATGATTTTGTTTTTAATTCCTCTTCTTTATTTGAGTAGCACTGGGGTTTTGAACTTAGAGCTTCACACTTGCTAAGCTCTACCGCTTGAGTGATATCCTCAGTCCTTTTTTAATTTTTTTTTTTTTTGTGCATCGTTATGCTCCAGATAGGGTCTCATGCTTTGGCCTTGAACCACAATCCAACTACCTCTGCAGGAGGTAGATATTGCCAAGTAAGTGCTTGTGACATTGTTTCCGGCAGGAGAGGCAGGATTCATCAGAGACCAGGGTGAGTAGGACATTGACATCTGAAGTCTGGCTGCCTGTGATCAGAAATGGCGAAATTGCTGAACCTTTTCCTTTGTAGTGAGTGGAGATGTTAGAGTTTTGCCATCTTGCCCAATCTTTAGTGTCTCATGGGCATGGGGTACCTTTTGTCTGCCAAATGACATTTGGATATTTAGAACATTAGTTGAGGGCTAAACAGAATTATCAGTGCAGGCAGAGGTCCACAGGCAGCCAGCAAGAAGCATTCAAGAAATGTACATGTCTATTGGTCAGGAGTTTCCTCGCCCTGCCGTAAAGTGAGTAAAGCAAGTCACTGCAGACTGCTTCGCCTCCTCCTTCCTTCTGAATGGCTTTTATCTCTGGGTTGCTGGGAGCTCATTGGACAGCACATAGGAAATGGGAGTATAGCCCCTCCCCTCTCCTCTCTCCATTTCTCTCCATCTCATGTAGGTCCTGGGGCTTGAACCCAGGACTCAAGGGTTGCTATCCCTGAGCTTTTGTGCTCAAGGCTGGCACTGTACCATTTGAGCCACAGCTCCACTTCTGGATTTTCGCTAGTTTATTGGAGATAAGAGTCTGGTGGACTTTCCTGGCTTCAAACCGTGATCCTCAGATCTCAGCCTCCTGAGTAGCTAAGATTACAAGTATGAGCCACTGGTGCCTGCTTGGTACACCTCTTTTAAGAGATGACCAGAGTCACCGGCTTAATTTTGAAAGTGTCTCCCCAGGGGATGGAGGGTATATGAGAGTTCCCTTCCCATCATCTAGCTGCTATGGACCCATTTATAACCCCACAACAGCCACTCCCTTTGTGAGCCAAGAGAGTGAATATCTCTTTGTCTCCATTTAGAGAGTCACTTAGTGCCCTAGACATTTGGGGTCACTGGCCACTGGGGGACACGGGCTATGCAGGCTGATGAAGGAAAAAGTTAGCTGCTGGAGAATGACAACTAGATCATAGACTCTGGGTATCAGGAAGAGTTCAGGCACCGTCCAGTCTGTAAACATCAACATTTCTTCATCCAAAAACGTAGAACTTCGTATGCATCCTTAGAATCAGAGAGGTCACTGAAACACTTGGCGAGCAGAGAAAACACCTGCATTAGAGGTACATGGGCTGTTCATTCCCCAGGGAGCATTTGGAGGACCTGGGAACTGGGAACACTCATCTCTTTGGGTAAGCATGTGTCTTGTTGCCTGCCCCATTAGGGGGAAGACACACCCTCCACCCCCCACCCCCACACACACATACAGCATCTGCCAAAGACTTTGTGCATTGCACAAAGTGCTAGAGATCAAAAGAGTCCACCCCACGCCGCCCCTTACTGTACATTTGTATTAACTCCATTGGTTCTCTCTCCCTTCCTTCTTCCCACCCCCTTCTTCTCCCTCCCTCCCTCCCTCCTTTTGTGTCCCCTCTCTCTCCAGGCCTCTCCACTGAAGGTGGTGCCAAGCGCCAGGAGCACCTGTCTCGGTTCTCCATGCCGGACCTCAGCAAGGACTCGGGCATGAACGTCTCGGAGAAGCTGAGCAACATGGGCACCCTGAACTCATCCATGCAGTTCCGCAGCGCGGAATCGGTGCGCAGCCTGCTGTCGGCCCAGCAGTACCAGGAGATGGAGGGCGGGCTGCACCAGCTGGGCAACCCCCTGGGCTACCGTGACCTGCAGTCCCACGGACGGCTGCATCAGAGCTTCGATTTTGACGGGGGCATGGCGAGCAGCAAGCTCCCGGGGCAGGAAGGCGTGCGACTCCAGCCCATGAGCGAGCGCACCCGGAGGAGAAACACCTCCCGAGAGGACGCCCGGCGCTTCCGTCCTCACCGCTCCAGGCGCAGCCGGCGCTCGCGCTCGGACAACGCCCTGCACCTGGCCAGCGAGCGCGAGGCCATCTCCAGGTTGAAAGAAAGGCCGCCGCTGCGAGCCAGGGACGATTATGACCAATTCATGCGCCAGCGCAGCTTCCAGGAGAGCCTGGGCCAGGGGTCCCGGAGGGACCTGTATGGCCAGTGCCCACGGACTGTGTCGGACCTGGCTCTGCAGAACGCCTTTGGGGAGCGATGGGGACCCTACTTCACCGAGTACGACTGGTGCTCCACCTGCTCCTCCTCCTCCGAGTCCGACAACGAAGGCTACTTCTTGGGAGAACCCATTCCTCAGCCCGCGCGCCTGCGCTATGTCACCAGCGACGAGCTGCTGCATAAATACAGCTCGTACGGGGGCCCCAAGTCCTCCACGTTAGCGGGCAGAGGACAGCTGCACAGCAGGAAAAGACAGAAGAGCAAAAACTGTATCATTTCTTAATGGGTCGGGGCGGGATGGGGCAGGGAGCTGAGAATGTACCTGTGGAGAGTTGCACTGTTGGGGATCGTCAGAGCTTTTTTTTTGGGGGGGGGGTTGCTTATGGGGGAGGAAGGGGAACCTGCTTCCAGACGATTAGAGACGAGGGTAGATAGTCCACATTTCTCGGCATGTTCAATATTCTTTGCACATTTCACTTTGGAACCGCAGTGGGCCCTGGGTCCCTGCCCACGAAGGTCTATGGAACGGACGGCTCAGGAGATGGCACATGGTTTCTCACTTGCTTGTGGTGTCTTTTCTGGTTCTCTTGACTTTTAGGACTTTCCTCTCCCCCCCCCCCCCCACAGCCCCATCCCACCCCAGTAAGTAATTTGTTTATTAACCAGGACCCCCCCCCATTAAGTTATTTACATGTCCATTGTAAATGCAAATGTAAATGGAGAGTTCTGATAAAAATAATATTTTTGTATTTTGTAATATCAAAGGGATTTCTATATCGTAGGACTCGGTGGGGACTTGCATGCCTGTCCAACATGGTCTTGGAATAATAGCCAAAGGTGGCCCAGAACCACCTTTTTCTTTTCGTTCCTTTTTTTTTTTTTCCTATCCAAATTTGTTACTTGTCAGTGAGACCTTTTGAAAGGAGTATATTCAATTGGCTTTTTGTAGCTGAGACAAACAAAAGAAAAAAAAAAACACCTTAATTCTATCCAAATCATTTTATGCTCTATTCCATTTTAAGGAACTATCCGTAAGCCCCCTTCCCTTCTTAGTAGAATTTATTCTCTACAGAGTGATAGTAAAAAAAATACTATTATTATTATTATTGCAAATGTAACTTTTGCCAATTAGAAAAAAAAGAAAAAACAACCAGTGTCAGTACAGTTCTGTGGGAAATGCCATCCCTGCTGGGGACATTGAAGTTGTTTAATGTTTATCTGTCCTCTTGGGGACAATCAAAGTGACCGTGAGTGGTGCCGTTCTGTGCTTGTCAGCATGACGTTGTTCTGAATGTGGCATTCTTTTCTGGTGCTCATGTTTCCTGGATTGTATTATCTGCTTTCCTTTTCCAAGGCAGACACAGCTGCTGCCTTAGCCTGACAACTCGTTGTCCTCATAGCAAATGAACTTGGGCGTTGGCAAAGGAGGGACTGGGAAGTTCTAGGGGGGCTCCAGGAGTCACGGTGTGTTGTCTGTTAATCATGGAGAAAGAACAGAAAGCAGGTCAGGGTGGATGTGGAAGGGAATTATGAAGAAGGAAGGACGTTCAGGGAGAAACTTCTGGAGAGTAAGTGAAAAAGAGGTGACCACCACTGTCAACACCCCTCCATTGCTTATCAAGAGGGTCCCTTAGTAAGTTTAAAATAACCAGGGTGACTGGCTCGCTTCTCAGGAGGGCCACGTGGCTAAGATTTCAGGGTGACCACCTGGAAAAAAATCTGACCCCTCTGAAAGGAAGATTTCCATTTGGAACCTTGAGGACTGTTGATCAGACAGAAATGGGCTTACAAGTGAGTTTGCATTAAGGCGACACTTAATGGTTATGCTGTTTATATAGTAAAATAAAAACTTCCTGCCTTGCTTCAGTCTCCAGATGAAGCGCTTGCCTTCTGTCCATTCTCCTCCTCCCCTTAGTGGATTGTGGTGGTTGAAATAATCCATCGGAGGACCCACCTTTAGTGAGCTATGCTGTCCCCGTGGTACCTGGTGTGTCTCAGTGGCCATCTGCTGTGGTGAGGTGAGCATGGTCTCTGTTCAGTATAATAGTTAACATTTTCTAGTATTTTCTAAGGAATGGGAAAAGTGGCTTTACAGACACCATCCCAAATGGGTCTGGCAGAAGGAAGGTTGTAAAGGATGTAGTGATGGCACCCTATTCAGGATGTATTAAAAAAAAATTGCTCTTCAGGTATTAATAAGACATTTGTCATTGTCACTAATGTTTTTCTTTAAAAACAAAAAAAGCAATGCAAATGTTGGTTGTGGCTGTTTTCCGCATGCTATCTTCATATCTAAATGCTACATTAATTATCCAAACCTCTGGAGAATTAACTTTATTCTGTTGTATAGTAAGTTTGTAAACTGCTCGGCAAACTGACTAAGAAATCATTCACTGCACCATGCTACTACAGTGGCCGGTTTCTGATAGACATTGGGTGAGTCCAAGCTGGAGTTTCTTGGTTAGTCAGAATAAAAAATGTGTGTACAGGGGGGAAAAAGGGAGAGAATGAGAGAGTGGGAGAAAGATCATTTTATGGTTGAAACAATGTCTGTTATCTATGGCCTCGGATGCAATGAATGAAATTCTCCCAGTAAAAGTTGATTTCTATCTTTGTCCTTCCCAGAGTAGCTCCTGTGTTTCTTAAATAAAGCTAGAACTCCTCTATCTGCAGAAAGGAGAAGGTGGCCAAGAAACTGATCTAAAATCAGAACCAAAGGGATATGAAGGTTAAGTAATTTTAGATCTAGTGGTACAGAACATTAGGAGTCATCCTGGCCACAGCTTAGCATATAAGGAGGTACAGGCCTCAAGGTCAAAGTGCCTACAAGCAAGTTGGCCTTCTTCTCTACCACTGCAGATCTCTTCCCCCCCCAAATCAGCCCAGGCACCTTATTGGGAGCATCAGTAGCAGAAGGCCAGTTTATGGAGTGACTGAGTGAAGGAATGCCATAGAGAGAGGCAAGATGTCATTGTATTGGGACTTCTATCTGGAAGAGATAACGTTCTCATAACATCCCAGAATCTCATTCCCAAGAATTCAATGCAGTCTCTTCTTGAGGCAAAGACCTAAAGTCCTCCCCTGGTTTCTGCATGCTAAACATGAGTTCCTGTGGCCAAGGAATCCCCCATGAGTAGAATAGGGCCTGTATTCACCTCTTCATCATTTCATCTCTGTAGACAGTTTCAGAAATTCTTTTTTCCTCATTTTCATATGCCCTGATTGGTTATTTTTTTCCCCTGCCTCTCCTATGATATCCAGCATGACTTTTGCCTAGAACTCCAACTTTGTAGTTCATTCCACTGCTTATTGCTACTGAACTCCATAACCACAGAACTCAATTAAGAATTGAGCATTCCTTGCATGGTCCTGCCACAGTACCCTCGGTGCTATGAAAAGATGTCTTAGTGACCTGTGTGCATTGAGAGTGGCTTCTGTGGGCCCTAGCTTCCTGCTATAGAGTTCTAGGCTGTGTCCCAAGTGTGAAGGTGAAGAAGGTGAGGAAAATCAGATCCTCCTTCCTGGAGTTGCACATGCCCAACAAGAATACCTGGTGTTGGTTGTCTGACACTTCTGTATTTCTTTCTATTTCCAATCAGATGGGCAAACTAGCAGTTAGGTTTTTTCTTGCAGGATGCTCTGTACTACAGCAAGATTTTTTTTTCCTTCTTCTCCCACAGCAGGTTTTGGCTTCTTGGGCCCTACTAGCCATAGTTGAGGTCAGCTGGGACCAGTAGTGGCATAAACGTTAGTGCCTGCTCTGTTCTCCTAGCCATCTGAGCAGATAATAAGCAATAGATTACTGTATCTATTCTCTCCCAGAAAATGAGGGCACAGCCCTCGAAAAATTTATAACACTCCAACCAGCCAAGACCAATTGGTCTTCTTTGTCTGATAACAGATCTTCTTATGAGCTGATTTTTATCTGTCATTTCATCCTGAGCTCTCTTGCTGAGAACAGCAGATATTTAAGAGGCATCCATCATCAGTAATTGAGAGACTCTATTTCCTCTGTTCTCTAGACTGTGGGATGCTAAAAGAAGCTGATCTCCTGAACTAAACAAGGACAGGCTTTCTTGGTCTCCTGCTCCATTCTCTTGGTCTGGATGGTCTCCTGTTCACCTTGTAGAGATTAAAACATCCCGTCTGATTCCTGATCAAATCATTCCTTCTAGCAAGAATAGGAACAAATATTTGCATTCCAAGGAGAAGAGCTCTTTATGTATCTCTAACAGAAAACAGATGCCAATGCTTTTTATAAGGAAGACCAATCCAGGGCCAAAGAAAATGGAAAACTGAACGAGTTATCTGAATATTTCACACCGAGAGAGTTGCTATTAGCAACTGTCTGGCACCTTCAGGGCTTTCCAATGGGTTCTGCTCATATATTCCACAACATTCACTCCTGCTTTCAAAGGCAACTGCTGATTGCCACCTTTTGAAAGGTCCTTTCCTTTAGGTACAGCAGAAATAGAATTAAAGACACCTAGATGTTTGTCCCACTTGGGCCTTTAGCAGATGTCAGAGTATAGCTCTGTGACAGCGTTGGAAGTCAGTATCAAGGTCAAGAGTGGGTTGGATTCTTTTTACACTTTCCCATACCAGTAGCACACCATCAACACAAGAACCCCATACAATAAGACTCCTGGCCCAGAGCTGTACTATTTTACAAGCTTACTTCCTGCCGATGAGTGAGCTTTCCTCAAGGGAAAAAAAAAGGAAGAGGAAAAAGTCCCAGTAGTGGGAAACATGTTTACATTTTAGATGTGAGGCCTCTACAGGACACAAAACCAGAGTAGAGTTCCTTTCTGCAAGTTTCCTGGAGAAAATCCCTTTACCCAAGCTGACTTTTGGACCTTAATATTCAGTAGGCTGGTGACCAAGCTTTTCTAAATTGGTCACAATTACTTACCTATAAGATCTGTTCTCCAGCCTATCTATCTAGTTCATTTCCATCCACCAGGCCTTCTGCTTCGATCATGAGCCTCACTTAACATTCTAAGGCTCGTGAGTTCTCCATTTTCTCTAGCAAACTAAAACTTGACTTTTATTTTTCTCCCCTTCCTGCACAGACTGCTTTGCCCATCTCCTGCTTGAATTTTGTTCGCATACACAAAATCAGAGCGGGGCTGAGAAGGTTAGGCAGGCGGGAGTCTGTGTTCTGTGTCGAGCGTCGAGCTGTTTGTTAAGAAGGCCTGCCATGGGCCTTTGGTGTGGACTCTTCCAGAGACTCTTCTGAACCCTTTGCCTGAGATCCGTGCTCTGTAAAATGGATAGGATGTTTTACTGCTGTCTGTAATACATTTGTAAACTTCCAATAAAATTTGAATAAAAGAAGAAAGGCCGTATTTCCCCTCAGTCCTCTCTCGCCTTCCAGGTTTGGGGTGAAGGGGTCTTGGTATCTATCATCTCAACAAAGATGAGAAAGACCATGTGGCTATGGGAAGTGGAGCCTCGTTATTGACCTCTGAGTTTCTTTACCCTGGTATGCTGGGTGTTCAGAGCCAGTTAATTCTGTGTTGCCACACATTTCCCTTGTGTGTCCTGGGATCCAAAGGTATGTGGTCACATGACTGCCACACCCACCTGAGTTGCCTCTGCTCAGCTTAATACCCAGACTCCCCAAGGACAACATCATTTCTGAAACTAGATGAGATTCTTTTATCCTCCTAAGCTGCAAGGATCAATGGAGGCCTTTTGTCCTGTGATGTCACAGGCTGCATGAATTCCAACCAGCCGGTAACCACCTGCCAGGTAAGAAATCACTGGGGAAGATTGTAGCGAGGAGGCCCCAAATCCAATAGGCATCTTTGTGGTAGAAAAGGTCTCATGTCTAGCACTTTCTGTCTCTCTTCTTGGTCATCACCACACACACAACACACACTAACTACTGAAAAGCATGGCATGATGTTCACGTGACAAATGAACAGCCAACAAAAAATTGAGCTTTTAGTTCCTCCTCACAGACCCTCTCTGGCTTAGATCTTTGCAGCTCTTGAGGTTCTGCCCACGGAAAGCACATTCCTATACTCGGCTTTTTAATCTCTTCTTTCCCTGGCAGACTAGTCCTCATTCCTGGGTCTTGGCTTAATCATGCATCCTCTAGGCTGCAAAGTCAGGTCCCAGCAAGTTGCAAATAGCTACCTCTACCCTGGACTCTCTTGGGATTGAGCCTGTCTCCCGTTTATCTTGTCATGGGAGTTTCCTTTTCTCCCTTTCATAAGCCCAGCTGGCTCTGGGGTCTAAAACGTGACAGGTGCTCACAAAATATTTTGAAGGAATGTCAGAGGTTCCTAAAATTCCTGATTCCATCAATTCGAAGGAGGAAGAGGGAGGATGCTTTCCACCTTTGACCTGTGTGAAGGTTCAGATCTGTCTGTTCCCATCACTCAGGAACCAGCAGGTGAGTGGCCTTCTTGGCTGCACCATGAGCTACTGCCTGGCAGGACTCCACTGTAATCCCACAGGTGCCTGTGTCTGAGATCACGTTTTCATTGCTGAATTCATCTTTTTTTTTCTTTTTTTTGCATTCTTCTAGCTTGGCAATCGTTCTTTCCAATCTAAAGGAGTCCTGTGGCCCTTGGCCTCCGTAATGATGCTACCAGCATTTCAAGTGTTATCAACTGCAGACACAGAGAGCAAAGTCAAGGGTTCATGCCACTGAATTATAATCAGATGATTTATAGCATAATGAAAGGACCATCACTAGGAAATGAAGACTTAAGAATAACCAAACCCATGTGGATTGGGAAAATGCTACTGAGGAATAAACTTCTATTAGCAAATGGAATACATTATCATATTTCAGCATGCTTGTTTCATGGGTCTAGTACTAATTATAGTGCCATTGTGTATTGGAAAATGTGCCTAAGCATGCATGGACAGAATCAGGGCACACTTCATGGATAATAGGAATCTGAACTGAATTAAAAATAAGTTGGATGCTACAGCACTTAATTTTTTTTTAATTAGGGGGAAAATACAAGAGCAGAAAGTAAATACAAAGAAGTGATGCTTCTTAAACAGTAAGACTGATTCTAGCAAAAGCCATATTACCCTGGTAGTTCAGATGCAATAAACTGAATATTAACAGTGAACGTGAATCCAATGAACAAAGGTTTATAAAGACATTCAAAATGTACCTAATATTCCCTCCCACAAAGGTTTTACAGATATTAAAGCTCATTTGGGTAAAGGAGAGAAGAGAAACTGGCCACATTGGACAAAAATAAAATCTACAAGTACTTACTCCAACATCAAGCTAGACATTGTGGTGCAGGCCTGTAATCCCAGCTATTCAAAAGCAAAGGTAGGAGGATTATTGTTTAAGACCAGCCAGCAAAGAATGAGACTATCAGAAAAGAAAAAAACAAAACAAAAAAAAAGAACTAATAGTGTAAGCTCACGTGGTAGAGCACTTGCCTAGCAAGCACAAATACATAAATTGAAATTCCAGTACTACACCCCCCCCCAAAAAAAAGCCCAAATAAGCAAGCAAACAAAAATAATTGTGCTCCTGTCTAGAGTTTCTTTATCTCTTTTAACAAACTGGAAAAAGATTTTGGCACCTGAATATAGCACTGTACAATTGATTGTTGGAAGAAATAAGAGAATTACAAACATATACCAAAGTCAATAATAAATTTCCCTAGACTCAAAGAACTAACTATATTCCTTTCAAAATTAGTCCCTGAGAAAGAGAAAGAGCCCAGAAAATAGATTGGAAGTTTTTTTGGATTTTTTTTTCTTTGAAAAATTGGAAAAGTTCTTTATGTGAAAAATCTGTTCTGTAAATCTCACCTATCAACTGTTTCAGGGATGATGATGGGAGGTGCGGTTGAGTAATGAATAGGAGATGCTGAGAAGTTTACTGCTTTAAACATGTTTAGTGCTTACTTCCCAGCCCTATGCAGTCAGGCGAACTATGACCAGCGGACTGAAGCAGTGAGCAGACAGTGGGCATTGTCCCCCCATTTCTCATCCCAAGCCATGGAACCTAGATGCCGGTGTTGAGATGCTAAATCCATGGGTAGAGACAGATCGGATCTCGCCATGCATGGGAGGTTTGCTTAAACAAGAAATACAACTTCTTTGGGTTAAGTTGAAGAGATCTCAGGGCTGGTTGTTTACTACAGCATACACATAGGCAGTTGTGACTAATATTTGGGTTCTTCCTAAACTAGGAGGATTAGACAGGTGTGTCATCTGATGGCCACAGAAGTTCTGAAGCCAGTGCTTTCTTTGCATTTTGGTTTGCTGGTTTGGTTGCTTACTTGGTTTGGTTTGGTTAAAGTAGTCAGATAATTATAGCTTGCACTGGAATGATGTCCTTGGACTTGGCACAAATTGGTGCCCCCATATGTGCCTACCTATTCTATTTAATGTACTATGTTTAGTAGAGAGCGAAGGCTCAATAAATATTTGCCAAATCCAAGGAAGAAAAGAACCAATTAAATACCTCAAGTGAGCCATTCGAAGACTATATAGATTTCATGGAGCCCTTAGTGATCCAGATGCTCTACCTGAACCACGGGAAAAGAGTTCCCCACCATACAATTGCCAAGCTTGTGGGAGAAAATCACTGCATTGCAGCCACTGGCCAGCAAACTCATCCCTCAGATAATTATTGATCACCCACTCTAGACAGTAGTCTAACACCAAGGATAAAACAAGTAACAGAGATAAATTTCCTGTCTCTATAGAGCTTTGCTTTTTGGATGCCCTTTTTTTTTTTAAGCCAGAGTTTGGCTTACAAGAAAATGTTTCAGTTATCTGGTTACCAGAGCTATCTGGTAAGAATTAAGGCATAGCAGAAAATCCAAACGCACCAGCCATGTGTCTGCTCAATAAACTCAACTTGCCTGGAGTCTTTATTTCTAACTCACCTACCTGGTTTCCCCTCCTGCTTCTCCTTGGAGTTTCCACCTCCCTCTGACTTGTTTGATGTGAGCACATGGCTCCTGGCCTCCATCCTGTCCCAAGCTCATTCTTCAGAAAAGCTGCATCTCAATTTCTTGCTGTTTTTATTAGGAAGGAGATGACCCCATGCTACACATCCCTGGCAAAGAGCTCAGAACCAGTGTCTCCCGGGGGGCGGGGGTGGGGGTGGCAACTGGGGAGAATCTCCCTGGTCATCCCCTCCAGTTGGCCCCAAGCTAGCCAAAGGACTCAAGGGAATCGCCTGCTTACTTGTTTTCTGGATGGCCTGAGCCCACACAGCTGTGTCTAAGGGAGCATACTGCGTAAGGGGGAGGGGCGCACAGCTGTGCACCCCTCCCCTATCTGGTCAGTGCTTTCCTGCCCCTCCCTACCCAGGGTCACTAAACAGCTGTGAATACAAGCTGCCTATCCTGGAGACGCTGGGGCAGAAGGAGATGACTTCCAGGCAGCCACCCCTGTCTTTCCTCCCCTTGCAGAGACTCTAGGCCTCAGCCCTGCCCATAAGACATATGTCCCACAGGCCATACAGTCTTTCTCCTGACAGCAGACAGGAGCCGGGCAAGCCTCAGCCTCCTCTTTCCAGCTCTTTGTTCTACAAATTAATGCCATGCAAACAGTCCTGTAAAGGAATTGTTGTTGTTGGTGGTGGTGTTTATTGAAAGGTTGAAGACAGGGACTGGGCACAGAAACCTAGGGCACAAAACAAGATTCCAGCCTCCTGCGCTGACAATTACACATAGAATCCTTGTGGCAGGCTGTGAAGTGCCCAGAAAAGGACCAACCCTAGAGGAAGCCTGGAAAGAAGCAAACTCTACAAAGCAGGGCAACGGGACTCACAGCTCCTCTTTTGTGTCCTCCACAGGACCTCTATTTTTGCTTCTTATGTCTCCTCACTGTGAACGTTGACAGTGCATGGAGAAGAAACCTTTGTGCTTCTGCCTCCGGGCAAGAGTGTGCCCCTTGCAGGACCTCTAAGCAGGATTCCAGGCAGTCCTGGGGGTCAGCTGGACCTATGCTGGGAGGGGAAAGCACCCAGGCTATTGCAGTTACAGGCATTACAGATCTCCAGGTTTGAGATCAGCACAGGATGAATGAAGTGCTACATCCTCTGATGGGTCTTGGGCCACAGTAATAATAGCAGGAGAAAAAGTCCATCTTCTAGTTCATCTTCCATCTTATACTCACGAGCAAACATCTAAGCAGTAGGTACTGCTAATTTTGGTACAGATCATGAGGAAAGGAGAGAAACTACGGAAATGGTCTATATCTTTTGTGCATGCTAACCAATACTCCTCTAGGGTTTCTGTTAGGAATTTGTTTTTCCTTTCCCTTCTCTGAGACAACACCAAGAGAAAGAAGTAGCGCTGTAAACACTTCTTCATTTCCTTTCATCCACTGCCATCACAAGCAACAGTAAACAGCCAAAAATAATCCCTCTTGATCGAGACTCTGCATTCAGCACCACCTGGATTCTGGAACCATAATGAAGCCTAGAGCCTGCATGCACATTTATTCACCCTCTCTGTCTGTCTGTCTGTCTCTCTCTCTCTCTCTCTTTCTCTCTCTATCTCTCTCTCACACACACACTATAGATTTCTAAGGATCTATTTTCAGGAGTTGTATGTATCTGACAAAATAGATAGGCCTAATATATTGCAATAAGTCTCTACTCCATGTTTATTTCTTTTAATTGACTATTTCTTAGAAACAAGCTTGTAGCCAGAGTGAGGCATGCATGCCTGGAAGAGTATATGGGGAAAAGAGCAGAGAGGTTGGTGATAAGAGGCAGATTTGTGTGTGAACAATGGGAAGACAGATCTGGAACCACCCACCAGATAGGGAAGTTCTTTACCTGTATGCATTTGCACGATGCTATCAGGACCTTTGGCCTTCTGGAGGATGCAGGATCCCTTTTCTTCTCTTCACTTTCTTGTGTGTGTGCTGGTGTTGGGGCTTGCCCTTAGAACCTGGTGCTCTTGCCTGGCGTTTGTTGCTGTTGTTGAAGGCTGGCACTCTACCACACCTTCACTTCTAGCATTGTGGTGGTTAACTGGAGATAAGAGTCTATGCCACATATTCAGACTTCTGCCGTTTGAGGCCTTGGCTCCCCTCCTTGCCAAGCCGGGTGCCTTGGACACTTGGTGGCTCTTTGTGACCCAGATAGAAAATGCAGCCCATGAGACCCCAAATAGACGCTGTCCCCGATGAGCAGGTGAAGCACAGACAGAGAGAGACACACCAATAGTTGGCTGGATTGACTCCAGCCGCTTCTTCCTTGCCTGCTCCTTTATTTCAAGGTGGCAGGCATCACTCATCCCCTAAGCCTGGGGCCGGCTCAGCTGGGGCCAGTGAAGGAGATGAGGAGGGCAGAGGGGTAGGCCTCTTCTGAGTGGCCGCAAGGAGAAGCCCCCATCTTTCCCACCGAAACTCCATATTGTCCCCTCTGCTGTGTTCCAGTAGATACTATCTAGGAAAAACAAAAAAACAAAACGGGGGAGCCCAACATCAAGGCTTTGGATCTGTTCCATGTGACAACCCATCTGTGAGTCCCAGGAGATGTAAGTCAGCCAGTGCTGGGGGGCCAGTCTGTATTTAGACCTCTTCCAGATGGTTGGCGTTCAGCAAGTCTCTGAGTAAGTTTACTTTCCTTTAAAATAAATTGTATCTGTTCCCCACACTGCTTATGAATATGCTTCTCACGAGATGAGTGCACGTGGGTAGACTTGAACTGGGTTCATCGGAACCTGTTGGAAAGGCAGGGCTTTGGGGAATTATCTTCTGGGTCAGGCGGCAAGGCCATGGTCCTGAAGGAGTGGACGTAAGTCATGTCTGGAGAAGGACAGATTTTCTTCACTATGGGGCTGGGACGAGTGGGGCCAAGAGGCTTGGGGGAAAAAAAAAATCCAAGTTGCTGAATAAGCCATGTCAGGGCTGCGGTGAAGCACATTCTCTTATTCTCAGAGAATAAACACAGAGAATGCAGCCCTGCTGTGGGGCAAAGGTGCTAAGCTTCCTGGGTCGTGAGCTGCAGAGGTGGTAGTTGTGGCCTTTGGCTTTGTGGGTGCTTTATTTCTCCTGTGCAAGCAGGCACTGGGTATAATTAATTACAAGCTTCTCAGATAAAAAAGGACCAGAGGAGGGAGAGGGGCTTCCTTGACTAGACAGAGACCAGGAGTCTAGTTTGAGGTGAAGATGTTTGTACCCTGAGCTGGTGGGTAGACATCCCTGAAATGTAGGATCTTCCTTTAGAAAAGTGATCACATGGCTGTGATTTTTGTGTCTGCTTGTCTGTAGAGATGCTGATTCATTTTACAAAGAGGGTGGATTCCAGTGTGTTAGGGATTGTTGTGGGTTAGATTCTTATTACTCTCCCAACATAAGCCTCAAGTCTTCATCACACAGTGTCTGTGAATATGTCTTTAAGGTCTCTGCAGATGTAATTTAGTGAAGGATCTCCAGATGAGTTCATATTGAATTTAAGGCAGACCCTATTCTAAGAGAAAGGAGAGAGAGAAACTATGTGAAGTCTTACTAGGCAGCTATTTGAGGTATGGAACTACAAGCCAAGAATGCTGGCAGAGTTCTCTTCTAGAATTTAAGCTGGGAGAAGGGCTCTGCTGATTCCCAGTTTTTGGACATCTTTCAGTGGTGAGAGACAGCTTTGGACAGCTTTCAAATGGTAAGAGAAGACATTTCTGTTGTTCAGAGTGATCCACTTGGAGATCATTTGTAATGTCAGGCCCAGGAAGTGAGGACAGGCCTTCTCCACATTGGCTAATCAGAAAGTAGATGCCGGTGTGTGGTTTCCTGCTGCTTGCCCTAATGGGAGAGGCTGCAAACTTGGTTGGTTGCACGTGGCTGGTTCATCACGTGTTCTCAGTTGTGCATGTGTGGTATTAGATCACCTGGGGCCTTATCAACTGGATTGCAGTGCCCAAGAATGGGAATTCCCGACAAGTTCCCATCTGTTATGGATGTTACTGGCTTGGACCACACTTTGAGGACCAATTGAGCTAAATTTTGCAACCACACCCTCCACCCCAGGGCAAAGGAGTGCTTCTAATTTTAGAAAACTGGCCGATATTCTGGGGGGATAGAATCCCAGCTGGGATAAGTAGATACTGAAAAGAATAAAATTTGCTTTTTACTTCGCTATGTTCACAGCAATGTAAAAATCAAATTTAAGAAGCAAAACAGAAATTCTTCTCTGTCCCTTGTGTGTCTTTGAAACAGGGGCTTACTGTCAGCCCAAGCTGCCCTTCAACTCTCATCCTCCTGCTTCAGCCACCCTAGTGCTGGGTTTACCGGTGTGCATTACCTCGCCCAGCTCTAAAAGTTCTCTTGTGAGTCACTTTGCCTCTCCTGTAGGTTGAGCCCCTGCCATTCTTCCTGAGTGGCAATATTACCTTGCACTGAGCTGGTATTCTGTGGAAGCCCATTAAAGGTCTCAATGCAGCCGTGACAGACATGGTTAGAACTGTAAGAAATGCAGGGTCATTTCTACTCTCTGCTTAACTGCACGCACTTGCCGCTGTGTTGATGAGGTCACCCCCCACCCCCAGCTCCGTTATCGGCTTGAACTAAGGGCCTAGGCACTGTCCCTGAACTCTTTTGCTCAAGGCTAGTGCTCTACCGCTTTGAACCACAGAACCATTTCCGGTTTCCCCGTAGTTAATACATAGGAGTCTTACCCTCTTTCCTGCTGGGGCTGGCTTTGAACTGAGATCAGCCTTCTGAGTAGCCAGGATTACAGGCACCAGCCACCAGTGCCTGGCTCACATTTTTCATGTGAATATATCCTCATAATCCCTTCCCCCTATCCCTGGGCCACCAACAGGGAACTGAACTGAGGGGTAGATACTTCCCTTTGTAGTTCCTTGGCCAATAGTCTGGCTTGTCAGTCACATGGCTGGTTGAAATCCTACAGGGGTATTTATTGCTGTTGAGGTGACTAATTAATCATTATGAGGACAACTTGAGTATCCCTGTCTGAAGTCTGAGGTTTTGTATGTGTGTATATATTTGAATCGACATAATGAGATATCTTGGGAATAGGACCCCAATGTAAATACAAACTTTATATCCCGTATATACATTGTACATGTGTAGCCTCAGGCATTGTATGCACTATCTCCCCTGTGCTTTTTTGGACTTGGATGGGTCACGTGACCTCAGGTGTGGAACTTCCCCCTAGAGAAAAAAACCACCAGAGTTTGGAGATCTGTTTCAGATTTTCACATGATATATGTTCAAACAATATAGTCTTTTCATTCCTTCTCTGTTTGTCCATCCCCCACCCACCACCCACCTCACTCTGCCTCCCTGGGGTGAGTTTATAAACAAATCCTCCTACCCTTGAGCTCTGCCTCTTAGGGAGCCCAGATAACACATGTGTGTCCCCCCCCCATCCCCCAGCATCTGGAGATTGAGGCAAATCAATGCACTAGAGGTGCTGGTGAAATGTGCTCACAATTAGGGTACACTAGAACCCTAAATTGCACCCTATGGTTTGTTTCAGGGCAAGAAACACATCCCTCTCATATCCCAGGGCTTATTGTGTGACAATGACACATCTATCACATGATGTCATCTGACTTGAGCAATGCCATTCAAGCACTGTGGCTTTTTTAGCTTCCGGGATTTCTATAACCACAGGATAAGCTAATCGACTGATTCTACAATGCTGCTCTCTGAACAACTGCCTCAAAACTATAAAGGGAGATTGTTTGCCTTTGGAAAAAAATATATTGTAGCAACGTAAAGCTCACCATTTACTCTTTTAAGTGTGCAATTCAGTAGTGTTATGTCTAGTCACTGTGTTGTACGACCATTACCGATTTCCAACCCCTTTTACTTACCCTCAACTCCCCATCATGCAAGACTCTCCATTCTTTCTGTTCCCCAGCTCCCAACACCTCTAATCCACCTCATTTCCTGTTCTGCATTCCTAATGAAAGCGGGAAGCATGACTCAAATGGTAGAGCGCCTTCCTAGCAAGCATAAAGCCCTGAGTTCAAGCTCCACTACTGTTACCAAAATGTATATACATATGCGTATATACATATATACATTTGTATATACATATATGAGCAGAACCATTTGAATATGTCCTTGGGTTCCAGCTAGCTTAATGTCTTCAAGCATCATGGTTGCAGCATATATTATTAGGGCTGCTTCCTTTCTCAGGTTGAATGCGTTGCATTGCATGTGTATACCATATCTCATTACCTGCTTATCCGTAGATCCGTAGATACTGGGTGGTTTTTACTTGTGGGTGCTGTGAATAATGCTCCTGTAAACGTAGGCATCCTAGTATGTTTATGAGTCTCTGCCTACAATACCTCTGGGGTATCATTAAAGCCGGCTCATTCTGTGCACACATTTGGGAAGACCACACAGTTCCACAACAGCACCACCATCTTCCATCCCTGTCAGCATGCACAGATGTTCGTTTCTCCGCATGCTTTTCTTTTTTAACCTCAGAATTATCCTAATAGCTTTCCACATATGGCAGTAGTGAACTGGAACCTTATCGTGTGGTCGCACTGCCTTTAATGATTAGGGAGCTTTTCAACAATCGCCTATTTTGAGCTGCAGCTCCAGCTATGTGGTTTGTGTCTGGATTTATGATCAAAGACCCAGGCTTGACTCCTACCTAGAGTAGAAATATACGTCTGAAATTCCCAAGTGTGAATTTGGTCACTGTGTGCCTCTCATACATGGAACTTGCTGTTGCCTAGGTAAATCCATTCCATGTTCATAGTTTTAGTTACTGATGTGTCTTCTAACTAGAACTTGTGTCATTTATAGCCATTGACCTAGTTATGCACAATGTATTTCTCCTGCCTGAAGTGTCCCGTTCCTCCATCTCTACTTCACCTGGATGCTTCTCTCTCTAGCTCTTTCTCCTGGAAGCTTTCTCAGACCATCCCCATCACGTGGCTGATTGATAAGAGCCTCTGATACTGCCAGCATCTTTTCTTACAGCATTTCCATGTGTGATGTCATTTGCTGTGTACGTGTCTCTCTCTCCTACAACACTGAGCCACAACTGTCTACCATCACATTAGTGGCTCATTTTTCTCCCTCTGCCCACTTCCTAAGTTAGAGCTTGATGAAAGGCCCTTTCTGTCACTGGCACTGAATGGAGGGAAGGTTTATTTTGTCTCATGACTTCTGAAATTTCAGTCCATGGTCACTTGGCTGCGCCATTTTGGGCTGGTGGCAGCACAGTACATCATGGTAGGAGCACGTGGTGGCGAAGATCTCATGGTGGCCAGGAAACAAAGAGGGAAGGGGACCGGGCTGGAGTTCCAGTATTCCCTTCAAGGCATGCCTCCGATGACTTCTTCCCACCAGGCTTCACCTTTCAAAGTTTCTACCGCCTGCTAGTGACGGACACTTACTAAACCACTGCGCAGTTGAAGCACGTGTCGCAACACATAAGCTCTGTACCAAATGCATAAGACTATATTTCGAGTACTATCCGGAATATATTTTGAGTGGAACTTCTCAGCAGGTATGAAAGAATTTATAGACAGATTCCTATCAGGCAATGGACTTCTAAATTGCTAATAAACAGCAGCTGAGAGCCCAGGGAGAGAACCGGAAAAGCTGAATAGTTACTCACTCTCCATTTTTCTCTCTCAGACACACTTCCTATAAGCACGTATTTCTTCAACCTGCACTTTTCTGTGTGCTTAAGGAAAATAAAGCACCTTGGGGTATACTTAAACAACCACAGAGTCATATTTTCACTTGTGCATTTTACCTACAGCACTGGAAAAGTAATTTTGTCCTAATTAAGGTACAGCTTTTCAACTGCTGACACATGTTTATAGGAGCATCTGAATATAATCTGATGTGAATCTGGGGTAAGGCTGTGAGATGCTCTCCTCTGAGGTCTCCCATGTCAAAAGTCAGTCATAAATTTGCACTGGTTTGGACCATCCCAGGTTGACATCTGCCATTGGGTCAAGTCATGTGATCATCCCATCCTATAACACACTGCCCAAGTTCATCTGGACAGAGTCACCTGAAATGCTAAGGCCTTACTTTAATTGGGAACAGAAAACTAATGTCAGCACTCTAGCCTGCACCAGCATCCTAACAGTCTCCTCTTCTCTTTATCTCTGCACACCTGAGAACCAGCACGAAGTGCACCACCTGCACACCTAGAGAAGGAAAGGATCCATGATTGATCCACCCCTCACTACCCCAGCAGTAACCATGTTATCTTCCCTGGGGGATTCTCCATTCATCTTCAATTTGTGCTCTGGGTTAGAGGAAACACCTTTCCTGTTTGAGATTTTACTTTTTTGCTTGTTTTATTTGATTTGTTGGGCTTTTGTTTTGTTTTCATTTCGATTTTGCAGACAATAGGCTTAAGGGAAAATATTTGATGAACATACATGCATATTTTACAGGGTAAGGACTGACATCCCAAGTTGTAAACAAATGGGAATCCTCTCCCCTTCTGCCAGCAAGCCCCTCATTATTGATGTTGGCTTAATGCATGATGTTGGACTAATTAACTGAATCGGGGATGGGGAAGCAGTCACTTCACATTCCTCCCCCAGCACAGAACAGCTGAACCAGGGAGACTTGAAAAGGCCATTCTGTGCACAAAGAAAGAAGGGGAAAGGAGGGGTGGGCTTTGAGGCACTTTAAGTGGCTAGCTGGGAAGGATCTCATTAGTCCCAGATCCATAACTTTCTGGGCTGCATTTACCTATGTAAGTCCTGCAGGGTCAAACAAATACATTTGCTTTAAAGATTTGGCCATTGGTGTTTTGTTTTCTTTCCAATTTTGACGATGTTGGAGTTTGAACACAGGGCCTTGCAAACCTTTACCAATTGAACCAGCATACCCAACCTTTCTTGCTTTTATTACTTTTCAGGTAGGGTCTCATGTTTTTTGTCTGAGCTGGGCTGAGACTGTGATCCTCCTATCTCTACCTCTCTTGTAGCTGGGATTACAGGTGTGCCCACGACAGACAGCCTTCACCTCCCACTGTTGATAGAAATCAGGTCAACTCTCCGGCTTTGGAATGACTGCCCAGCATGCCAAAGGGAACACCTGTCTTTACTACATTCAGATGGGAAGTGGGGAAGACTGTCAGGAAGAGCATACACCAGGCAGAGTCCTGCTCAGTGAGAAGGTCAGACAGTGGCAACTGAGGACTTGAGGAGCTCTGGCTAAGGTGGTGAGCAGAAGCCCGTCTAAAGATGTGACACGTGGAGGCCTGAGTCAGTCAGGGGCAGAGAGTCAAAAGCCAAGGGACCATGTTGTCCGAGGGAGAGAAGGAGCCTGAAATATCAAAGAACTGCACTAATGCCCCTGTAGTAGAGCCAGAAATGAGAGAGAACGAGTAAAACGTGATCTGAGGAGACAGTCAGGCAGGGCCAAGTCAAACTGGCATTTGAAAGCAAGTAGTCTTGTGCTAGAGATGGTGGAAGCCACTTACAGTGTTTCGCATGGTATAATCCAACTTAGAAATCATGGGTGTTTGGACTATTCATTTTGCAGGCTTATAGGAGCAGAGAAAGCAAGTAGCAAATATGTGCATATCATTTATTGAGCTGAAACAGGTTTCTTCATCTGACCTTTGCAACCCTTTAGAACCAGGCATTTTGTGCATTGAATCTTTCCATAAAAAGACTGAGGTTCAAGGAGGTGACCGTATTAAAATCGTGTAGTAAGTGGCAGGGCTGTGACATCTCAGACCAAAGCTTCTGTGAATTTTCCTTTGGGCCTGGTTGACAAAAGATAAGTATCTGCTGTGTTTCAGGAATGAAGTTGAAATAAAAAAGAAATGTATATGTCAGAAATTGATCTTTTAAGACGCTAAGCAGGATTATTCCATTATCCTCCAAGCCCCACTAATCTTCCTCCCTCAAAGTGCTTCTATAGCTGTCTTAATTATGCACATATGTCACTTTCTAAACTCCTCCCCTCCTACTTCATTCCCATTTGTTTCTCATGCTTACTCTTTTCTTTTTCCCTTTTTTGTCTATGACAGTCTCTCTCTCTCTCTCTCTCTCTCTCTCTGTCTCTCTCTCTCTCTCTCTCTCTCTCTCTCTCTCTCTCTCTCTCTCTCTCTCTCGCCTCCTGTATCCAGGAAAGCCACCAGCCCACCGCTACTTGGTGAGATCGCCCCATGTCTCACCTCTCCCTCGCCCCGGAGCCCACACACACCTCAGGCCCCATCACTTGGCCCATCTGGAGAGCTCACTGGGCTGCCTGACTCTGGCAGGATGATAGGAACCACCCAGACAGCTCTGACCTCCAAGGAAGGTCATCCACCATCCACAGCTGCCCAAGGCATCCTGGTCCAGGATCTGTCCACACCGGCCATCAGGAAGTTTTCTTAACAGCTCACCTCAGTCATACCATGCATATTTGGCAAGGACGGTGGCCATTCATGCGAGGCTCTCCCGTTGCTCTCTTCCTTTCCAGAGACAAGAAGCTTGGCCTTCCCCATGTATACACCCCCTCTACTCTGCTCCTCCAGGGAGTGAGAAATTTTGGCTCAGGAATGGACTCAGGGCTTCCAGCACCAGTGGGCCATCTGGCGTAGCTGCTGCCTCCAAATTATGCTCACGTCTGTGAATAACCAAGAGGATTGCCTCCAAGAATCATCTCTGTGAGAAGAGAGGAGGTGGAGAAAGTATTCAGTTCTGTCTTGCCTGGAAAAGACCGCTGACATCAGCTATCTCCCCGCACTAGTGATCAACCTGTGAACGCCGCTCTCAAATGCAAAGTCCAAACCAGGCTTGTTAGTGTGCAAGGAGAAGGGCACATGGGGGAGCCAGCGTTTCCAGAACTGGCGCCCACTGCAGTCTGGCCCGGGTCACTGCAACCAACAGGCCCCAGCTTGAGGCAGGTGGGTGAGGATTCAGTGCCCCTCAAATGCTTCTCTGCCCCTTTAACCAACTCGGGGATGAGGAAGACCTGGTACCTCCATTTCTGGTTGTCCTCCCTTTATTGACAGTCATCGAGAAGAGGAAATCTGAAGAAGCTGATAATTAGCCCAAGCAAAACACTGCCAAGGAGGCAAATCTGGGAGAAACGTAATAACTTGCTGGCAAACCTTAGCATAATTAATAAAACCCATATCAGTGTGTGTGTGGATAGAGAGAATCTCTGTCCAATATACTCAGAAAATACTGCTTTTCCTTCCTTTCTCCCAGAACAGCGGTTCTCAGGTGTGACTCTGGGCTCCGGGCATTGTTTGGTAATGTCTGGCAGTGATTTTGGTGCTCCGATCTGGGAGCATGGTGGCTACAGGAGAGAACCCAGGGGTGCAGCGAAGCATACCCCACAATGCACTCTGGAACCCACCATCACAAAGAATTAGCCAACAGGTCAACTGTGTCACTGTTGAAAAACCCTGCCTTAAATCACTCTTCTACTTCCAGCCTTCCATTTTGCTTAGCCACGGGATTAATGGGGTATTGACCCAGGGTCCTACCTCAGTTCTAGGGTCTTAGGTTGTACCCAGGCTGGGTGGTGCGGGGAGCTATACTTGAGATGTGCCCTGTTTGGGGAGCAGCCAAAGTCTTCCTGCCTTTGTCCTTCTTTCTGCAGCCCAGGAGAGCATTATGGGACCCCCGCTGTCTCTCCTCTTCTTCCCTGGTTAAAGAGCCTGTATGCTCCTCACCCAGGGTTTCTCGGGGGTACCCAAGCCTTCTACCACAGCTCTGTCCTTCCTGTGTGAATTTACTCATGTGCTAAATAAGAAAGGTTGAAGATCCGAGCCCTGGAAAAAGTTTCTTACAGACACTTCCACAGTGATATAAGACAAAAAACGTTTCATTTTTGTACATCTGCTAATCAAAGCCAGAATCACGTTCCGAACCATTGAAACTCCATTCAGAGGGAAATCCAACAACATTATAGCGGTCCATCAGAGCGTATCAACAGCAAAATAACTACATCATGGAACCTCTTCATCCCTTGGATTCTCTGAAGAAGAAACAAAAGAATGTTGATACTTGAGCTTTGCTTATCGAGGCAAAAAGAATACAAGGGAGAAAAAAACCTGTAAAAATCCACTAATAGATATATTACAAAATGAATGGGCTGGATAGGTATCTGCCACGTGGGAGTGTTCATTTCATGTATCAGCCTGCCTGGGCCTCATGCCCAGAATTCAGTCAAACATTCTGGCTGATTCGGTAAAGATGTTTCTTTTGGGTAAGACAGAATGTTTAAACTGGTGGACTTTGAGTATAGCAAATTACTCTCCATGATGTGGAGTGGGCCTCTTCCAATCAGTTGAAGGCTTGAAGAGTGAAGAGTTGACTTCTCCAAGTTAAGAAGGAATTTTCTCAGCAGATTGAGACCTTCTCCTGGGTTTCCAGCCTGTGGGTCTGACATACAAACTCTAGATAGCCTAGGACTCACCCCCAACTATAAGAACCAGATCCCTCCCCACCCCGACACTCAAGATGTATGTGTAGGTGCTGTACATGCACTTGCATCCACATGCATGCGCACGCGCGCACACACACACACACACACAGATGCATCCTGTTGGTTCTGTCTCTCTGGAGAAACCTGCCTGATATACCACACAATGTTAGGTACCTGAGTTCTGATTCTACCTAGGAACGTGGGAGGATTTCCATGGTGTGTTATTTAGCAGGGAAAAAAAAAAGGCCAGAAGTGTGCCTGTTTATATCAGTATGTTACATAAAACCAGAGAAATATGTGGGAAAAAGCACCCCACGTTAACAGTCCTTACCTAGACAGGAAAGCAGGGAGGTATATAGTTCAGGATCTTTGGTGAACATATTTCTTAAATAGTGTTGATGAAAATCGCAGATTCTTCATTTCTCTGACATTTTTTAAAGCCAGAATGTTGTGCTCTTAGAGATTAGAACATGCAGATTAGAACTGCATGTTCTAATCTCTAAGAAAAAAGTGAATATTTGGGGATTGGCAAGGAGGAGGGCCTTATTTTCTTGGACTGCTGATACCTTAACATTGTGATCATTTTATAAGATTCCTGAGCCCCGGGCCCAGCTGTTGGGTTCAGTGAGTCAGGAATGGCTGGAGATTCTAGGTAAGATGAGAGAACTCGCCTGTGACGTGGTGGCTCACAAAACAAAGGCAAATGGAAAGACAAAGGACTTGTGCAGATGACCTTCTGAACATCTCAACATTCCTTGAGCATGCCTTCCCGTGTGGCCAGACTGGGAGCTGTGCATCTTCCACAAACCTCATCTCACCCCTGATCTCCACGCCAGTGCCCAAAGCTTAGCTGTAGCATGACAGGCTTAAGGACAGTAAGGGTGGTATTAAATGAGCATCTCAGGACTGAGGCTTAGACTGAAGCCTCCCTAACATCCCTGGACCATTCTGGCCCAGGCCCTTACTAGCCTTCTTTATGGCAATGGCTTTGGATTTTGGAGAAGACAGATGTAAGGTGTAGGTGCATCTGTAGTTCCAGGCCCTAGTGTGCATAGACTCCATCAGCCTTGCACCTGTGTGTGTGAAGCCTGAGTGTGCGCAGGTGCAAGGGAGATGGAGAATAATGTTCATGGAGGCCGGAATGGGCTCCCACTCTTCCTGTTTTCTTTTGCTGCTTCTCTGCATTTCCATTTCTTTTGTCAGCTGCGCTACTTCCTTCTCAAGCCCATAGAATACACAGGCGTAGTTGTTTCCACCTGCTATTTCTCCACCTCAGGCCTAATCAAGGTCCAAGAGAATCCCAGTGCATCCACATCACCTTCACCCACCCGCCCACTTGTAAAAGCAAAGGTGCCCCTAACTCTTGTTTCCAGGAGGGACACGTTTGATTTTCCCTGGAAACAGGAGGGAGGCGCTCAGTGTGAGTAGAGAGGAATCCCAGGGCCTTAGCGAGTTTTGCCACTGTACCCCCACTGAGAAATGAGGGGCTCCAGAGAAGAGGTGAAATCAAAATTCAGACCAGTACAGATCAGTTTCTCTTGGTTGCATAGCACAGTCTGTCTGTGTGTCTGTCTCTCTGTCTGTGTGTCTGTCTGTCTCTCTCGTCTTTTCAGTGGCTTAGTTTCACTTCTGAAACACATCATGCAGCATAGTGACTTCCAAAGCATGATCCTCATTGGTTCTAGCTTAGATTCAAAGCTTCTGTGCCTGTCACCACCATCCATCTACCCAGGGTGACATAAGAGCCAATTTATAAGATGCTTTGGCTGTGTCCTGTGAATTAACTGAAGATTCCCTAACTTTGTATCTGTGCCCTTTGATCTGAGCTATTCTCTGCTGCACTCAACTTGGCAATCACCATGAGCTCCAAGAAAGACCAGATTCACAGATAAGCAATCTTGTGTGGAAGGTAAACTTTCTCCTCAAGCATGCAGTGCTGCTGCTGCTGCTGCTGCTGCTTCCTCCTCCTCCTCCTCCTCCTCCTTCTTCTTCCTCTTCCTCTTCTTCCTCTTCTTCTTCTTCCTCCTCCTCTTCCTCTTCCTCCTCTTCCCCTCTTCCTCCTCTTCACCTTCCTCTTCCCCCTCTCTCTCTTTTTGTCTCTGTCTCTCTGTTTCTGTCTCTGTCTCTGTCTCTGTCTCTCTCTTTCTCGCTCTCTCTCTCGCTCGCTCACTTGCTCTTGCTTGCTTGCTTGCTTTCCTTTTTGGTCTGTCATGGGGCTTAAACTCGGGGCCTGGGTGCTGTCCCTGAGCTCTTTTGTTCAAGGATAGTATGTTACCACTTTCAGCCACAGTGACACTTCCAGTTTTCTGGTGATAAATTGAAGATAAAAGTCTCAAGGACTTTCCTGCATGATGTGGCTTTGAACTGTGATTCTCAGATCTCAGTTGCTGTGTAGCTAGGATTACAGGCATGAGTCACTAGCACCCAGCTATCTTCTTCTTCTTATCTTAAAACACAGTCAGAACTCAGCAGATTACCTTGCTCCTGTTGTGTTCCAATAATTAAGTGATAATTGTTCCAGAACTCCTTCAAGGACAAAGACTGATCTAATAGTCAACCAGGTCACACCTTCAAACTTGGTACTGTTTTAAATCCACAAACTTTATTCTCACCATTGCTCCACATTCTCCCTATTGACCCTGAAACCAATGTCTATCCCTCTGAAGATGTCCTGTCTTCCCATGGCTGCCATATAACAAATCTTTCTCTGCCCTTTACCAGGTCTCTTTATTTGGCATATGGGGGTGATCTGATGATCTGCAAAGATGCAATGAATTCGCGGTACCTCTTATCTAGGCAGTCAAATCCCAAATTGAAATTTGAAATTTCTTGTTTCTCTTATCTACTACCAACCACACTGCCTTCTTGCCTTATTTAAATTAAAAATCTATCCTGGGACACCTTTCCATCCTTTAAATAGCCAGCCTTTCGTCTCAGATGACTAGATGTGAGAAAGCATTCCTATGAGTAGGACTTGACGCATGCTGTTTTATTTTTGTGTTTGTTTTCATTGTTAGCTGTTTTGCATCTGCTGTCATTAGTCATTCAATGTGTATGGGGGGGGTGTTCACTTAAAAGCTGTGTGTGCATCACAGATTGTGCAGGGCAGAGAGTTTTGCAAACATGTTGGAGACAATGCGCATTGAAATTGGCACTATGTATTTTGTCCCTGTAAATGGAAACTATTGTTGAGTTGACAGAATGGCTTGTCTGCTTCATTCCTGGGGCATGTTGGACAATGGGTCTGAAAGTTGTTTCTGATAAGGCAGAAAAAGCAATAGCACACCTGAGAATTAAAGCAGAGAACCATCTTGACGTTTAGGAGAAGCTCGTAGTTCCCTGCTTAAAGAAAAGTCTGGTTTAGAAGAGGGTGGTGTGCAGCTGAGCCAGGCTGGCAGGAGGTAGACGCTGTCCTCACTGCCAGCAGAAGCCTCTGGACTCTGGAGCTTTGTTCCTAACAAAATAGAAAGGTCTGATTTCTGCTCCTGGAAACATTGTCCCTGGAGAACATCCAAGTATATTTTCAAAGTGTTTGCCAAGTGTCAGTGACGTTTGAGATGAAGGAAACAATCCAGCTGGGGTGGCTCAAGCTGTAATTCTAGCTCTTTGGGGAGGTGGAGATTGGAGGATTGTGGTTTGAGACCTGGCGAGGCAAAAAGTAGTTCAAGACACTCCATCTCAAACAATGGCTGGGCTTAATGGTGTGCACCTGCAAGAGTAGCTACCAACGAGACATGATGGCCGAGCATGGTGGTATACACCTGTCATCCTCAGAAACATGGGGAAATATGGATAGACTCACAAACCAGCCTGGCCTAGGCATAAAGCAAGACTCTGAAAATAATGAACATGGCTCATTAATAGGCATGGCTCAAGTAATAGAGTACCCGCTGAGCAAGTGTGATGCACTGAGTTCAATCCTTAATGAACAAGGAGGAGGAGGAGGAGGAGGAGGAGGGAGGAGGATGAGGAGGAGGAGGAGGAGGGGAAGAGAAAGGGGGAGAAAGAGGAGGAAGTAGGAAGGACAACTACTATATAGAGGACAAGAGGGAGGGGAGGAAGAGGAAGGAAGAGGAAGAAGAGGAGAGAAAGGAAGAAGGAAGAAAGGAGGAGGAGAAAGAGGAGGAGAAGGAGGAGGAAAAGGAAGAGGAGGAAGAAGACAAAGATAAAACTCAATAATCAACACTAGTTGAAGTGACAAAAGGCTTCACATTAGGATTCCCACTTGAGCAGTTTTGATGAGCCACAGAATTGTGATGATTGTCTAATGAGTTAGACAATATGACTTATTATCCAGACAGAATGACCTATTATCCAGACAGAACCAAAGAAGATGAAACGTCCTGTAATGAACTGTGAAGACAGCTGCCCTCATGACCAACACCGATGAACAGTCATGCTACCGAACTCAAAGTGCCCTTGAACATGACCTTGGGTTTGGCCTGCCCTGGAAGCGCTGGGAAGGTGACTGTGGAGGCCGTGACACTGCCAGTCCCCTCGGTCCTTCTGTCTCAGGAAATGGCCTGCTTGAGACACTTCACCAGCCTGCAGGGAAGTCTTCCCTTCGTGACTTGACAAACCAGAGCCACCCCATGGCCTCCTCTCCCTCCTCCCATCACCAAAGACATTGAGTTTGTGTCTTAGTCCTTTTGTATGGCAAAGCCTGGGAACAAAGTTGAAGCAAACATTGGCATGGTGTAAGCTCATATCATTTGCAGAAACGTCAGTATCCTTGAGTTGAGAGTCAAGCCATTGTGATGGCCAAGTCAGCCTGTCTTGCCAACAAGGAACAGAGCAGCCTTTCCTTGTGTGTGTGTGTGTGTGTGTGTGTGTGTGTGTGTGTGTGTGTGAGAGAGAGAGAGAGAGAGAGAGAGAGAGAGAGCATGTATGTGCACAGACAGGGTATATTAATCTGACCTATGGGTGACTCTTCAGCTTCTTATCTGCCTCACTGGCATTACTGACTTATTGAGTCATCCAGCTTCAACAGTGAGCCTCTCAGAGGAACACTGAAAGTGACCCTAGCTTCATTTCTCTTTTATCTATGTGTGGCAGACAGGAAGATAGCCCCTTGCAGTTCTCTCCTGATTGAAGAAGAGCCCTCTGAACCCACTAGTTTCTGCCTATATAAACAACAGATCACACTAAGAAGTAGGTCCAGTGCCTGCTACAGAACTGGCTATAATTGGAATGTTTTGGCACATAGCTCTGGTTTCCAACAAAATCACCATGACTTTTTCATTGCTTGAATTTCCTGGAGCATTTGCTTTCAGTATTAACACAGGAGCAGTTCAAATGCATTGGTATTAGCATGAGTGCCAGATTTTTCCTGCCTGACTCCAGTTAGATCTAAGTTAAAGGTGGCATTGTGCCCTGCTTTATGGCATGCAGAAGACTTTAACCTGTATGGTAACGGGGTCCTCACACGAATTTCACAAAGAGTGGTATTGTCTTTCCTAGTTGACAAATAAAATCACTGTCTCATGGGAGCACACAGTTTCTCTGACAGGGGGGTGAGGCAAACTTTGGTCCTCTTCCCCTTCCAGACTGGTCACTTAACACTGTAGCTCATCCACTTTATGGAAAACTACCACTTTTTAAAAAAAGAGACAAGAGCCAGGCACCACTGGCTCACAGCTGTCTTCCTAGCATTTCAGGAGGCTGAGATGCGGGAATCGCGGTTCAAAGCCAGCCCGGGCAGGAAAGTCCATGGAACCCTTATCTCATTAACCACCAGAAAACCAGAAGTGGAGCTGTGGTTCAAAGTGGTAGGGAACTAGACTTGAGAAAAAGGAATTCAGGGATTATGCCAAGATCCTGAATTCAAACCCCAGGACTGATTGGGACTGGGGAGGGGGGGAAGGGAGGGAGGGGGGGAAGAATACTCTATTGTATACTAACATAGGAAAATCTCCACACTGCAGGAGAAATATTGTGAACACATAAGCGTGTGTATTTCTCTACATGTGATGAGTGAAAAGGTTGCATGCAGGCTTGTCACAATAGTTACTTCTGTGGTGGGGTGTGTGATGAGAGTTAGAGTAACTTTGCTGTATTTACACCTCTGTGTATGCATTGTTGAGCCCTATGATGGTAGGGTTGTGCTACATTTGTAATATGACCTTCCTTTACCAAAGACACATCACAGAAGTATCTTCCCATCTCACATCTTTTTTCCTCTTTCTCCCTTCCTCAAGACCTGTGCAAAAGAGCATCTTCTTTTTGTTTTTCTCCATGTTCAAATGAATCCATGACACCAAACACGGCTGCACATGCGCAGTGATCTACCTGTGTGTGAACTGAAAACCAAGAGCCGGCCAACGGCTTCCTTGAATCTGCCTCCACCTTGGCAGAGAAGGTCTAATTAGGTTCCCCTTCACCAAAAGTCAAATCCAGAACTCCCCAAGTCTAAGCCACCAGCCCACGACCACACAAAACATTTGCGGCAGGGATACCCCTCTTTGGGTTCCATGACACCTCTCCTGCAAACCAGCTTAACCAAACTGTGTTTCAGTGAAGCGTATAAGCTCCGGAATAATGATTATCTGGGTTTGATTTCTGTTTTTATGAGACCGTTGAGTTTAATCTCCCTTGGCAGGAAATCTCTGTGATCCTAGCTTATCACAATGAGGGAAATCTCCTGGGAGGAGAGGACGGGCCATTGCACAGTGTGATTTTGTGCGATTGAAATTTTATAAGCTAGCAGCCTTCTTGGTAGCAGAAGCATTGAGTTTGGGTTGATGGCTGAAGCTCTTCTCGAGTCTCCAGCTGTATCGGAATGCCAAAATAAATGTTCATTTATATGTTGTCTTGCTTTCCACCCTCATGCTGCAAAAGTTGGGACTCCAGGATCATGGTGGGGAGGGGAAGGGGAGAGAGGTGTTGGAACTGCTGGGCTGCAACTCCAGAGGTGTCTTGGTTCCCAGACAGCACCCTGCTGCCTCCTCAAGAGTCACAGTAAAAATAAATGTCAGCTGGGGGAAAAGACATCCTCTTTATTTTTATGAAACTTCCAGACTTTTCCAGGGGTATTTAACTTAAATCCTGGTTAACTGGTAATTGGACACTTAAGAAATGACCCAGTTCTCTCAAGTCTACAGCTTTGCTAAGGACTAAGAACAAGGAAGGCTCAGGAAGGAGAGTCACCAATATATTAACTGTGACACTGTTGGTAGTGATTTTTACATTTCTTGCTTCATATTTTTCTGGGCTTCATTCCCCACTCTCTCACCCCAAGGTTTTCTACAACATATACAGACTCGTTTCTTAATCTGAATAGCACATCATTATTTTTCCATTTCTGGAGAGCAGGATGTAAAGGTTTGCCTGCACAGTTTCTCCTAGCTCTGGAACAATGTGATTACAAAATAGGGAGCAAAAAGCCAAAATACATAGAACACTTGTTCCTAGGTAAATGTGTTTTAGCTCATTCTTACTCATGTTTTTATATATCTTTCACATGTTCTCTAGAGTCTATAGAGGGTTCATAATCCTAAATAATGAACAAAGTGTTAAGCCTTGACATTTGATGAGGACTGTGGGAAGGGAAGGTTTTTATTCCTAAAGTAATGACATGTCCCCCTAATTCTTAGAATAGTTGAGATTTCTCCTAAATGCCAAGTTTTTATACACAGGTAATAAAGTATCTCCCACACAGAATGGGGCCTCAAATGTCCTGATTCCTCCTAAAATAACTTTAGATTCTTTCACTCTTAAAATATCTAGCTAGTGAGCTTTCCACAGGAGTGGGAAACCTCTGTTCTATCAAGGGTCATTTGTTTTTTATTTGTCTGTTTGCTTATTATTATTAACCTTAAGCATTTGTATATGGGAGATTCATTCAACATGTCAATTTCTGGGTACAATGCATCTTGATCAATATTACCCCTTCTACTGTTCTCCCTGAAATCAATTCCCAACCCCACCCACCTCAAGGGCCATATTTATAACATGATTTGAGTGCCAGACAAAATCATCAATACAAGCAGAAGGTCATGGGTAATCAGTAAGAAGCGTTAAGTGTCTGTCCTGCTTTGTATTTGATGAGTTCAATGGCCTTAGAGGGCCCATGGGAGGGGCCTTCCCCAGACATCTCATGTGGTGTGCGATGCTTGCTGTCCTTGTGGCTTGGTCTCCCTCATTTCCTTCACTTCCTTCCTGGACTTGTCCCAAGAGCCACAATTCCCCGAAGAGACCTGGACAGATTCTGTGGCCTTCTGTGCTTTCCTCTTTTTCCTATGCTCCAGAGTTAGAGTTATTTTTAAGGGTCTGTACCCATTCTCATAAATGAGATTTCATATGTGGGATAATAGAGTGATCTTTTGATGTAGCAAATCCCCAAATAAATGGCAGAGTTGGTGGTGAGAAATTGGCTCTGATGAGAGACGAGGCCTGCCTGGTTCTGTGAGTCATCAACTTGTGCGTTATTAAAATTGTGACACATCTTACACATCAGCCCTTGCTTTCGAAAGAATGTTGCTGTGACCAGCTGCATCCAGTTTTGGGCCTTGATGGCATGTGTTAAATCCAGTAAAAGTTTTTAGAAACCCAATGGATTCATCTCTTATGCCAGATTATGCTTTTAGACTTCCATATTTAGAATTCCAAATTTAAGACTTGGTTTAAAGTGGAAATTGTTTTGCTTTAAAATGTAGACAACAATTTAAAAACAAGAGGGGTTACTCTTTTTTTCCCCTCCAGGAGAAGGAAAATGCCTTTGTAAATCAGAGACATTTAGCAACATCAAGAAAACACAAACAATCCCTAAATCTGTTTGTGGAACTAAACACTCCTCCTTTGACACAATACAGTAAATGCAACATGGTGACGTGAACCATGGAAGTAAATACTGGCTCTAATAACAATTGTGCATCAATTGGAAAGTATTTTTGGACTGGGTGCACTAGCTCTTCAGCCATGGCCTTTAAAAGCAGAGCAAATTGTGTGATCATTCTCTTTCTGTTTCGGAGAAAGAAATGATTGATTGTTTGATCCTTGGGACACTGATGTTGCTTAATGGGTCCTTAGCATTAAAAATAATGGAGGAAAAGTCCTGTGTGTCATTTGATAAGACCCATGGCTAAGGAGGAGAGTTTGGGAAAGAAAGGTACAGAGTGAGACAAGAGAAATTTAATTCACACCAATTAATCTCCCTGTGCTGCTGATGTCTTCCAGGATGGCACAGAATATGAAAAATGGAAATTCTCCACATTCACATTTCCTCTTCTTTCCTGCCTCCTATCCATCTCTGTCAGGCTTTCTACAGCATCAGAGTTCTGCCAGAACTTCTGGAGAGAGAGAGAGAGAGAGAGAGAGAGAGAGAGAGACAGAGAGAGAGAGAGACAGAGAGAGACAGAGGGAGACAGAGGGAGAGGGAGAAGGAGAGGGAGAGAGGGAGGGAGGGAGGGAGGGAGAGGGAGTCCATAACTCCTTAAATTTTTACCAAGTTTTTTATTTTGCTTTTTTCTCAGTCCTGGGGCTCAAACTCTGGGTTTGGGCACTGTCCCTGAGCTCCTTTGTGCTCAAGCACTCTACCACTTGAGCCACAACACCACTTCCAGATTTCTCTATGATTAATTGGAGATAGGAGTCTCTGGGACTTTCCTGCCCAGGCTGGCTTCAAACCACAATTTCTCACATCCCAGCCTCTGAGTAGCTAGGATTGCAGGCATGAGCCACTGATGTCCAGCCCATGAATTTTTATTTTCCATTTTTACCTGAAGTTCAATTCTACCTAAAGTCTTGGGAGATTTCGGGTGTTTTATTGCAATTGTTTTCCATATTCTTCTGCTATCAAAGGTCTCCTTTAGAACACGAATGCTGTGTCACTCCCTGGGGCATGAGTTGAATTTGATGTCTTCAAACTAATAACTGTAGCAGAAAGGACAGGAGAAGATTTCTAGAAGTAGGTCATCAAAAGCCTAGGGGGTTCTCTTGCCTCTACTGGATCATTTAGCCTGGAGGCAGCCATATTGTGAGGACCCTCAAGCAGTCTTGTGCAGAGGAAACTTGTGCTGAAGCAGCAAGGAACTGAGACCTGCTGTGAGTAGCCACACCAATGGGCTATCTCAGAAGCACATTCTCCAGTCCCAAGTGATATATCAACTCACTGTAGAGCTAGTCCATACCAAGGCTGCATCCTAGACTCAAATACAACTTCCCAGCTAAACCCCACCCAGCTTGTAACCACAGGAAGCTTTGTGACACCATGAACATTTGTTGACCTGACCCCTCCATGTCTGGGTGTGTACAGCTGAGTAGTAATGCCTCCACCTTCCCTCCTGACCACACAATGGAAAACCTCAATCTCAGGCTTGTTATTGATTTTCTGTGACGGTTTGCATGCTCTCAGGTTTGTGAATCTTGTCTTCTGTAGGATTCTCAGACCAAGTTCATGTTTTGTATTTTGCTGCTATGCTGTGGTCACATACGGAGTAGCAGATAATAGTGAGTGTCTGTAGGTAAAACAAAGCGGCCTGGGAGAGCTCAGTGTTAAGGGCTGCGAGGCCGGCATTCTGGCTAGCATGGAAGGTGTGAATAATTTAAACATGGTTGTTTTAAAGAGTATTAGTAGAAGAGACTATAACTCCTCTTAACGGAAAAAAAAAACAAGCAAATTATCTCTACTACAAAAAAGCACTTTGAGGGCTGAGAAGGTGGCTCAGTGGTTAAAGCACTTGCCTTGCATGCCTGAGGCCCTGGGTTCAATTCCTCAGCACCACATAAGCAAAAAGAAAAAAGCCGGAAGTGGCGCTGTGGCTCAAGTGGTAGAGCGCTAGCCTTGAGCTGAAGAGCTGAGGGACAGCGCCCAGGCCCAGAGTTCAGGCCCCATGACTGGACCCAAAAAAAAAAAAAGCACTTTGAAGTGACCTTTTTCCTTGGAATAAGTCCAGAGCAGTATAGAGTGGGCAGGATTAAAGGCAAGACCAATTGACTAAACATTATGGTATGAAATATTCCAGAGCTGAGCATGGTGATATACACCTGTAATCCCAGTGATTCAGAAGGCAGAGGTAGGATGATTGTGGTCTGAAATTGGCCAAGGCAAAAGAATGAACACCCTATCTGATAGAGGAGCTAAAAGTAAAAGTGGTAGAACACTTGCCTAGTAAAGCATAAAGTTCTGAGTTCAATCACCAGTACCACTGCAAATAATAATAATAATAATATAAATTTAAGAGTCTATATCACAATAACAGTTGTGGAGAGAAGATGCTAAATTAAAAAAAGAGTGAGTATCCAGGAGAGAAGCGATACCTCAAGTTAAGACTGTATATCTTTAAGCAATGGACATTTTTGGAACTGGATTTGAGTGGTTTGTGTTTCATCTTGAATTCCCAAGGCTTGCAGGAAAAATACTCGATGAGATAAGGGTCTCTGGAATGGAGCTGTGAAAGAAAGCCCCGAGGAGCCCCCCCTCTCCAGTCTTCACATGGTAGAGAGCTCAGACAAAGTGAAGCAGGCCCACTGTCAAGAGCACTAACGTCCCGTGAGGACCCCACCCACATGATGGGATGGCTTTGCAATGGCCCCATCTCCAAATACCATCCAAACTGTGAAGATATAAACCCGAACTTGATCATCATTCTGTCATCGTTTTATAGATGATGGAAGAAAGACTCCATTATGTAAGTGTCTCCAGATACACAGCTAACACGATCAGGATTCAAAACTGGGTCCGGAAAACCAAAATTCTTTAGCATCCTGCCATGATACCTTTCTACTAAAAAATGGGTGCAATTTTGCAAAAGAATCCCAAGGGGAGAAAAATAGTCCTGACAGTAAAGCAATGGCTTAGAGAGTCAAGTAAGAAGAGGCAACAATAATTCAAATAGGCAATGTCTTAGATAAATGCAGGATTGGAAGAAATCCGTGTCACCTAGGGTCACCCAGAAAGGCTTCCTTGAGGTGGTGTGAACTGAGATGGGTCCTGAAAAATAGAGAGGTCTGCGGGGGATAGGGAAGTACTTGGGGGTGGGGGTGGGGGAGATGATGGGTGATTATAGCCCAGAGAAGGTGTTTGTAATGACCTACCAGAAGCTTCTGCTTTCTTTTAAGGGTGGAGTCTGTTTCTTACCCTTCCTAATGCAGGCCCCTGCTCACAGCACCATTCTCAGCATACAAAAGGCACCCCTCCCCCAAACACACACCTTGAATGATGAGTGAGTGAATAAATGAAAGATCAAAGGGAAGAGGGGCAGCCTGGAGCTGAGGAGCAGCCCTGCCCGCTTCACTGTCCACCGGCTCACTGGCTCTCTGTCTGGGTGCCTTTGGGTCTAGTTTCTCCCAAGCTGGTTTCCTCATCCATAAAAGGGAATTCATAACTGTGTAACCTCGCTGGATTTTTTTTTTTTTTTTGGTGAGGGTTAAACCAAACAATCTATCTGTAAAACATTTAGCACATAACACGGGTGGAATGTGTGGCAGCTCCACAGAACACATTGGTGTCGTAAATCAACTGCAGCAAGTAGGGAACAGGTCACAGAAACTTTGTGAGTTGGGGAAAAAAATCATGGAGAGAATGTTAGACCAAGCTAGGGGTTCTGAAACTTAAAAAGATTAAAAAAAAAAAAAAACCCTGAAGATAAAACTTGGATTAGGTCTCAGGGGACTAGTTGACCTCAACTAGCCTCTGGACTGTGATTGGAGAAATTCTTGGGCACATGATTTCGGATGGCCTTGACATCTCTGCTAAAGCCCGCCCGCCACCACCCCCCCCCCCAAGCAGTGACACATCTATATACATCACACAAAGGTTGTTCTGACGATCACATGGTTGATATTTTAAACCCTCAGACTAGACTAGTCATTGAAAGCCTCCTGCACTTGTCCTAGTAAGAGTGATGGGAGCTTGAATTTATGCTCTCAACTTGAGGATGGAGACCAGAGGTTATACGTTAGAGATTTCTAGATAAAAGCTAGGTACAGGGCTCACCTCTGTTATCTTAGTTACTCAAGAGGCAGAGAAAGACACTATGTTGAAAACAAACTTTACAACTTTTCGCGAGGAGGGGGGGGGAGGAGTTGGGGAGGTGGGGAGGTGGGGAGGAAAGGGATGGTAGGGGAAAAACAAAAGAGGAAGCAAAAATGCTTGATAGGAAATAGACTCATTACCTTGTTCACGTAACTGTAACCCCTCTGTACAGTATCTTTACAATAAAAATGTATATTTAAATTTTTGAAAAGAGGCAGAGAATGGAAAGATTACTGTGTTGAGGCCAGGCCAGGCAAAAAGTCAGTGAGACCCCGCCCCCACCCCTCATCTCACCCAATAAGCTGAGTGTGATGTTATTTACCTATCTGCCCAGCTATATGGGAAGCATAAAATAGTAGGATTGTAGTCTAGGCCAGCTCAAATAGACATAGCCAAAATGAAAAATAGGGCATGACTTTGGTTTTACCTATTCACAAGTAGCTTCTTTTGAGAATTTATAAACACCTAGACACACAGCAAATGCCACCCTAGATTGCCCAAGAAAGTTTCAATGGAATCCATTTCTTTACACTCCCACTTTCATATAAATATGAAAGGCAACTTTCATATTTATATTTCACTGGATGACCCATCTACCCTGTATTTCACCTTTAGTCTTGAAAAGGAAGAACGTAGCCTCTGGGAAGCCCATAGTTGGGAGAGAACTGTGTCGTGGCTCATCTTCACACCTCTAACTGATGACCGACTTAGGAGTAACCAGAGTTCACATAAGCAGATACTGACATCAAATTCCTACCCCCAACAAGGGAGTCACAATGTGGATTTGACTCTGTGTGTATGTGTGTGTGTGTGTGTGTGTGTGTGTGTGTGTTGTGTGTGCGTGTGCACACACGGGCACTTGTCTGTGCGTTATCCTCAAAATATACCCAAGTAGGAATATACATTCATCTGAACATGGGCCTGCAGAAGATGCTTTAACTGGAATTGCTGTCACCATGGTAACGGGAGCAGAACAGCCCTCATCACTTAGAGAAAAGCATCGCCTTTGCGATACCCACCCCTGGGGAGAGTTTTTGCTGCGGTGTGTAACATTGTAACAGGCGATGCTTGGAATAGCCTCCTGGGTTCTGTTTATCTCTGATTGCTTCTAATTTTTCTCCTGCCTTCTATTTCTATTAGTTTTCTTCCACATGAGAACAGTGCCATTCTCAGTCACACCCTTCCTGCTGGAAGAGTCTCACTCACTAGCTTCCTTCAGCCTTGGGTATGGAAATACTCAATAAGCCTGAAAGTTAAAGTTCATTGAAGTGATACAGCACTAAAAGCAGATAGTACCAATGACCAGGCTATACAATGCCAGCCAGGGGCCTTCTCTATGTAAGCCTTCATGGAAATGCTGTATGTGTGAGCTACAGACTGGAAATGCCATGTCAGAAAGCAGCTACCTGGGGTGAGGTCTCAGAAATACCCACGGAAGTCACTGCAGAGGGAAATCAATCTAGCCTTTATTGTTTTTTCTTAGGAGAATTGAGAGGGGTGGGGGAGGAAGTGTTCATTAAAGAAACATTTTTCCCTCCAGCTCCTAAGGGATTTCAAATTTTCCAGCTGGATTTTAATATTGTGTCTGGAGTAATCCTTGTCCCTAGATAGCCCCACCACCACCTTCTCTAAAAACCAGATTTATTCAAATATGCTTCAAAGGCTTCCCTATGCTGAAAGTCATGTCAAAATGGAATTTGCCCAAGAATTCCTTTTTGAGTGATACATTATTTAAGCGATACATTATTTAAGTGATATATTATTCTGGGTTGTCTGTCTGCCATATCTGTAATATTTTATTCTCAATCTTTATTTTTTTTGGGGGGGGGGGTGTTGAACTCAGGGCCTTGAGCATTCTCAGCTTGCTTGGTGATCTACTTGAGCCAGTTCACCAGCCCTGCTTTTTTGCTGGTTATTTTGGAGACTGAGCATCATAGACTTTCTTGCCTGGGCTGGCCTCAAACTGCCATTCTCCAGATCTCAGCCTCCTGAGTGGTTAAGATTATAGGCATAATCCACCAGTACAGCTTGCTCTGAATCTTTAAGCAAGTGACTGGCTTTTTCTTTTCTTTTTTAGCAGTGTTAGGGTTTGAACTCAGGGCCTTAATCACACTCTACCCCCTTAAGCCATGCCTCCAGCTCAGTGTTTTGCTTCAATTTTTTTCAAGTAAGTGCTCACATTTGGGTGGGGAGGGGGGCTGTGGGCTAGTCTCAGATTAAGATCCTCCGGCCTCCTGCATAGCAGAGCCCCACAGACCTGTTGATTGAAATGGGGTTTAATAACTTCTTGCCTGGGTTAGCTCTGCACTGAGATCCTCCTGACCTCTGTCTCCCAAATACCTGGGATTGCAGGCAAGAGCCAAGTTGATGTTTTGAGTTTCAGCTGGGTATTAGTATTAATTGAACCATTACTGTAATCATGATTTATGTGTACATGCATATAAACTTATACGTACAAATGCATATGTCCTCATGTATGTAATAAGACAGGAAGTGTTGTATGGAGTGTAGAGGGCTTCAAGTCTGGGTTTTGGATCCCAAGTCTCATATGCATCTTCCTCCTGGAAGAGCCTTTCTGCCTCTTTCTTTGTTTGCAAAATAGGAGCAATTGCCGTGGGCACCTCACAGACCGGTTGTGATGGTTAAATTGCTTAATATATGTTGGGTGCTTGAAAAAGAGAAGGTATATAGGAAGTGCTCAGTGAAGGGCAGCCACATCTAGTAGAAATGATTTGTAAAATAATTTGTCAAAGTGGAATGAGCCGTGAATGGGAGACCGTGTTGTTAGCGTGTTCCTGCCATGTGCAACGTCATGGCCACTGTGTTGTATAGTTGGGATGATTAAGTTGCACTGCTCTGGTACAGAGGACAGTGTGGACTTTGCAAGGCTGTCTCTGTGGGCTGAGCCCCACTGGGGTGGGTGGGGATCATCTTTTCAGAGAGCAGGTGGAGTCCATGTGGGCAGGACAGGGTGGGGAATGGGTTTGCTCACTGTTGCTGCTGCTGGTGTTTCTGGGTGTGTGCAGGTATTCAAACAGAGCGGGAGTTTCAGAAAGGGCCGGAGAGGGAAGCTGGTCAATGCGCCTGCTGGGTTTGTGTTCAGGGTGAGCAAGAAGGTTAATGAGAATGGCAGTGGACAGCCTGTCCAGGGTTTGCTGTTGTTGTTTTGTTTGTTTTGTCGGTCATGACGCTTGAACTCTGGGCCTGGGTGCTGTCCCTGAGCTTTTCAGCTCAAGGTGAACACTCTACCACTTGAGCCACAGCGCAACTTCCCATTTTCTGGTGGTTTATTGGAGATAAGAGTCTCATGGATTATCCTGCCTGGCCTGACTTTGAACCGCGGTCAGATCTCAGCCTCCTGAGTAGCTAGGATTATAGGCGTGAGCCACCAGCGCCCAGCTGTCCAGGGTTCTTTAAATTATATTTTTATTGTCTTTAAGTAGTTATACCAATGGATTGCCACTCAACCAACCCGCTTCTAAGTATACTGCATCTTGATTGATGTCACCCTCTCCATCGGTCTTTCCTATCCCTCTCAACCAACCATCTCAGAAGAGGGAAGAGGCTGAAGAGCGAAGAAAGGAAATGGAAATGCATTCAGGGCTCTTCTGCTGTCTTCTACACCCGCTGCCCCTCTGACCAGGAACCGTACTCAGCACCCAGGGGACCATGCCCAGGGGACCACACCTGGGCCACAGGTGAAGGCCCTGCCTGCGCAGCTATGCCTGGGTCTTCAGACGCCCTGACAAGGTGCCAGCAATGTAAGCACGTAGGGGCTGCTTTTTGGCCCAGGTCTAGCAGGTTTTGCTTTTCAAACAATTTTGACTTACAGATTGATAATTCATTAACCAGTATCCCTGCTTTAACTGGAATCAATCATTTATTTAGATCCACAGAGTTTTAAATCGAAGATCTCAGCCAGGACATCACACATGCTGAGTTGTCCTGACTCCTTCAGGTCCTCTTGGCTGGGCTGTTCCTGGAGTTCCATTGTTGCTTCTGAGTCTGGTAGGATGAAGGAGAGTCTGGTGTTTTCCTCATGATGAGCTGGGTGTGAGGGCTTTGGTGAGGAGGATCTCAGAGGAGAGCTCCTGTTCTCATCACATCACATCAGCGTGTCTAGTGGCTGTCGATGCAGTCCTCCATCGCCCGGCTGGCATTCCCGGGATGTAACTCATTAGTAGCCCATTTTTCTTTCTCCTCTAACCCTTAGCCTTTGGAAGGACACCACCACCGGAAGCCAGGTTCAATGAGAAGGAATTTATGCCTCCCCCCTTGAAGGCAGAATATTGTACTGTACCTACACAAATTATTTGGAATTCTTCCTCATGGGAGATTTGTATAGTTCTTTTTTCAAGAAAGAAATTAGGTCAAAGAGAAAATTACAGCCAACAGATGTGTAGTGATAAAGAATCAAAAAGAGCAAAGGAGAAAAAAAATCAGCGAAATAACCTTTTTTAATCTGTTTTTAATAATTTTCTGAATTATCAGACAAGAACTTAGAAATATTTCCAAAAATGTTTACAGCTACGTTATCTATAAGACTTAAAAATGAAAGCAAATGGAATATCCAAAGAACCCACGCGGCATTTGTGTAATTGTGACAACAAAAGTATTTTCATGCATGTGTATACAATATATAAGTTACTATCATCAAAACAGCTATGTTATGCTGGGGAATGAAGTAAGGTAGAGTATCCAGGAACATGCAAGGATTATTTCTTTACAAAACAAGTATATCATATATATGTGTAACCATTGCAATATATAATGACTGAAATGTTATAAAAAATGACTATCAAGACATTCAGCTGATCTGGAATCCTTCTTAGTGCATAAATGCTGTGTTCTTAATACCATTTTAGTTATCTAGCTCTCTACCACTGAGGCATGTTCCCAGATAAGCCTTGCACTGGGTTTTTGTCTGTCTGTTTGTTTTGAGATAGGATCTCACTTCTTGCTCAGGCCTACATCTGGACTGCGATCTGCCTTTTTCAGACTTCCTGTCATTGCTAGAGTGGCAGGCAGACACCACCACACCACCACACCCAGCATCCCTCTACTGGGATAGAGTGTCATGGACTTTTCTTCCCTGTGCTGGCCTGGAACTGTGATCCTCCCAATTTCAACCTACATGGATTAGACTAAGAAACATGCATCACCTCATTTACCTTCTTCTTCAAGAAGGAGATTCCTGAGCTTTTCTGCACAGGGTGGCCTCTAACTCTGATCCTCCCATTCCCTGCACACCAAGTAGGTAGGATTATAGGAATGAGTCACCATGTCTAGCTACACAACCCTTCTTGATGAGCATCAACACTACCAGGTGGTTAGAATTGGTGATCCAGTTATGAAAAAATGCCACCGCTGAGACTTGAAATGGGGAGTTGAAGGGAAGAATATTAATAGTGCTTTTCACAAGTACTCTGGTAATACCAGTGCTTGGTTTAGACAAGTATCCCCTGGAGGTCCCAGGGTGATGCTATCAAGAATTTTGTGGAGGGGAGGGGGCTGTGGGAATTCCTTAGGTGGGGGGGGACATGAGACAATGGATCCTGGCCTCCTCCTCTTCCTCTTCTCTCATTTGCTTCCTGGCCAGGATGTTAAGTGGTTCTGCTACCATCATGGATTGCTGTGTCTCCACAGGCCCAAGGCAGTGGGGCCCACTCAGTTATGCACTGGAACTTCTTAAACAGTGACTATAAAATTAACCTGTTTTTTGTTACCCCATGAATTCACTCAAGCCTTGTGTTACGGTGACAGGAAGTTGAGTAACTCAACCAGTTATTGATTCTGGGACATTGGTCTTAAGACCCCTTTGTTAGAGATGTCACACCAAACCCATCCCTTTCAAACTCACCAAAATTCACCATCCTGTCTTCTGGCCTTGCGCCCCTCCGTATTGATCCCTCCTCTTTGATTTACTCACCTCCATCCTACTCCTTGCAAGTCTTGCACGGTGCTCAGTCTGTGCACCGGGTCCTTTAGCGTCCTGTCAGGACAGAGCCTCAGCCTATCTTTCACCTGCCATCAACCTCCCCTCACTAGTCAACCAAGGGTCATTACAGCAAAACGAAGCCTGCTCTGTGCAGCCTTCCTACCTGGCCTCTCTCTTCC
Organism: Dipodomys spectabilis; assembly: GCF_019054845.1. Taxonomy (NCBI): domain Eukaryota; kingdom Metazoa; phylum Chordata; class Mammalia; order Rodentia; family Heteromyidae; genus Dipodomys; species Dipodomys spectabilis. The sequence goes on along the minus strand of NW_024870731.1, from coordinate 25,613,335 downwards.
CTCTGCATGTGAGTCTACCTGCTGTCCCTTACTAACGCTACTAACTGCAAACACCTGTCACCCACACAGTGGGTTCATCCTGGAAGCAGCTACCTTGGTCTGTAATATTTGCATGATCTTCCCTGAGAGCAGGGCTCGTTTTCTCATTGTCAGCTTCCCCTGGTGCCATGTGTGCATTTGGCTCTCTGTGAATGGCTACTGATGGCTGTGGCTATGAGCTGATCATAATGAGAAAGAAGCAAAGTTACAGGGAGTGGGTGTGAAGTCAGGGGAAGTCAAAGGCTGGAGCAGACCTCAGGCCTCGGCAGCACACTGCCTCTGAGCTCTGTTGTGCACAGCTGGAGCTGCTTACCTACCTGGCTGTATCTCTCCTTGGGCCTAAAATGGGAGCCATGGCAAGTCTGCCTCAGAGAGAGCCGGGGTGAAGGCACAGTGAGCTGTCACGGGAACTGCTCATTATTTGCCAGCAGTCAAACCACATTCGCTGTCAGCATCATTAGCTGCTCTGTGGAATCAAGATCACACAGGCCGTAATGTCCAATGTACTTGTGTGAAAATGGAACTAGGTAAATGGAAGGGGTGGGTGGGGCTGGGGAAGATGGCGGGGAGAGTGATGGAATGGATGCCATTGATCAAGATGCTCTGCACTCAATGTCAGACTTGTAAAATTGAGACCCCCCCCTTCCCTTGTGCAGCTAATTAAATATAATAATTTCTAAAAGTCAGTTCAAAAAGAAAAATCACACAGGCGATCTTAGAGACCATTGTGACGCAAACACGATGTCGGCACGGACTCCCAAAGGGTGCTCTGGAGCTATTTGCAAAAATCACTCCAGTATTTTAGGCTGGCAGACTGAAGACCACTGCCTTAGGAAGAAGAGTTTCTGATGTACAGTCCTCAAGCGGAGAGAACACACTATCCACTGCCGGGTGGGTGAGAGGCAGAAGGCTTTAGAAGCCCGCACAAGCAAGAGCTCTGGTTACTCCACTGTGGGAAGTTGTGAGGTAGCACTGTCCCTTCTTGGACAGGAAGCAGCTGCTGGGGGTGTGTGTGTGGGGGGGGGTGGTCTGAGGGCTTATGGTGTGATTTCCAGGTGTCTGAAGATACACAGGAAAATAGGAATGTAAGAAACTTTAGCCGTGAGTTTGGACCACGAGTTCAAACTCCAAACTCATCAACAGCAGACTAGCAGGAGGGATCATGGCAGTATCCCAAGGCAACATCTCTCTGCGGCTGCTGTCTCCCGTGCACCCATCCTTGCCAGTGATTGGTGTTCCTTGATGCAGGCCCCTGGCTGGGCCTGGCTTTTCCTTGGGTCATCTCTTTTTTGGTCCATTTTAGTGGATTTCTCCCCGTCCTGTCCCCCCCGGCTCCCTCCATACTCCTCTCCCACTGTTTTCCCCCTGCCCTGTCTCAGAGTCTGCGTTTATTATCCCTGAAGGAAGTCTGCATGCATTTCTTCCCCATGGCAGTGCTGGTGCTCTGGGTGGTAAATGAGAAGCTAAGGCTGTCCTGGTGACCTATGCGATGGCCAGTTCCTACACAGGAGCCATCCTTGGTGGTTTCTGGCTGGCAAGGTTCTGTGTTTCGAGTTGGGATGTTTATGTCAGGAGAACCTCAGCTTTGGAACCTGAGGAAGACTACGCTCCGGCTTGAGTGAGCTCCCCAGTGAAGTGAGGGACCATTATCTTCCAGCTACTACAGACCCAACCACAGCCCAACACCCTCCTCCCTTTGCTAAGGAGAGACTCCACTCCCAGGCGGCCCACCACTGCATGATGACTGGAGCCCCGGCTCCCCACAGCTGACAGCGGGGCTCCCTGGAAGGGACCACACCCTTCTTTTATAGGCTGGTCCTGCGTCCTGCTCTTCATGGGGAAATACTCTACCCTTCCTCCCTCCCTGCCGCCTGCCCCCACAGATTCCCAGATAAAAGAGGTCTGTCCTATACAGTCATTCATTTTGAATAGTGGAAACTTTACAGTCTTCATTTTACTAATTGATTGTGTGTTTTCTTTTTTAAGGTAGGAAAAGCTTTGGGTTTGCTGTTTTTGTTTTGCTATTTTTTTTCCCCCAAACTGTGAGCTCCTTTGGCTGTACCGTTTGAGCCACCGCGCCACTTGCCAATTTTTTTCTGTGATTAATTGAAGATTCTCATGGATTTTCCTGCCCCAGGTTGGCTTCCAACAGTGATCCTCAGGTCTCAGCTTCCCGAGTAGCTAGGATTACAGGCGTGAGCCACCGGTGCTCATGCATCTCTTTTGCTTGGAAAGTGAGGCTGCAAGTCATAGCAAAGGAGCAGCCCAGAGCAGAGGCAGACATGCGTGGAAAGGAGACTCACAAGGACGTCTCAGGCCTGCTTGAGGCCCCGTGACAGAATTATGCAAGTATAGGTGGCAGCCCGAAAGACAGCTGCACCCTGCCTCATTTGCTGAAGCAGAAGCGGTTGGTTTGCATTTTCTCTGACATTTATTATGTGATTCTCTGACATTTATTATCTCGGAGAAGGGAAGAGGCTAGCAGAGGAAGGGCATTAGCCACAGACATGACAAGGGTAGAGCGCAAGGGCTCTAGTTCGAAGCGTTGCATTCAGACAGCTCACATCCAAGCTTCGGCGATCAATATTATTGACCTAGCCACACTTCAGATTGAAGTCATTCCTATAATATTTCCCTCACACTACAAAATGGTATGTGGGGCATAAAATGCCTGAAGCCGATGTTTTTGTGAGGTACATTTTGGGAAAATATTAATTGTGTGTGTGTGTGTGTGTGTGTGTGTGTGTGTGTGTGTGTGTGTGCGCATACAAGTACTGGGACTTGAACTAAAGGCCTGGGTACTGTCCTTGAGCTTTATGGCTTACAACTAGTGATCTACCACTTGGGCCATAGCTCTACCTCTAGATTTTTCATGGTTAATTGAAGATAACAGGTTCATGGACATTCCTGCCCGGACTAGCTTCAAAGTGCAAGCCTCCGATCTCAGCCTCCTGAGTAGCTAGGATTGCAAGCGTGTACCACTGACATTCATCTACGACAATGGGGATTTTCAGAAGAAAATGTGAAGTGTGCTGGGCCTCTTGGAGGAGTGCTGGCTGTTCAGATGACAGCTAGAAGTGTCTGAGGCTTCTTGCAGTTCTGCAGCTAGGGAAATGTCCTGTCTGTGTGTGCCAAGGCTGAGACGGCCCTGCTGTTCTAGGCCCTGCAGCCTGGAGGGCCAAGCTTGGCACTCACGGCCCACTGTGTCGTCCCCATCTGTCCCCACCGCTCCGCTCTCAAAGCCTAAGGCAGTCTTAAAAAGAGCCAGGTATTCAGCAAGGGACTGCGCACTCAGCATATGGCCAGCCAGACCCCACCTCCTGCACCCCTGCTCCTCCTCTGCTGATGAATTCCAGGCCCTGAGCAGTATAGTAAGAACAACAAGGACATGGAGTAGATATGAATGGACATAGCTAAGAGGCAAGAGGGAAGGTGGAAAGACTCTGCTAGAAAGACTAAGCAAATGATAGGACCAAGATCCAGGAAGAGAAAGAAGACAGGGGCCCAGAGCTAAGATTGTTCTGCAGTTTGGTTAAGCTCATGACTCTAGAGGTCTGTAGCTCAGGGAGTGGCTGTTCTAGAATCTGTGTATATGTGTGTGTGTGTGTGTGTGTGTGTGTGTGTTATGGGATTGAGTGTGGGTGCAGTTTACAGAGATCCATGGCCTCTGAGCTATTTCTGCTGCTTTGGGGTTAAGACCAAAGGAAAATGCTCTTCCTTGCATATACTTTTCCTAGAATCCAGTGATGAGGATGTTATCTGGGATGTAAGATTTCTGTAACATGCCAGCTTCCAGGTCTCATCAGAAGCAGGCCTGCTGCCAGCAAGATCTGATGCGCATGCCTGCCTTGGTCAGAGGGAGCCTGCGCAGGGCATTTGGCCTGTCCTCCGGTTCCCAGACATGTTTAAAAAGAAAAAAAAAAAAAGCCAAGCACTGGTGACTCATGCCTGTCATCCTAGCTACTCAGGAGGCTGAGATCTGAGGATCATGGTTCAAAGCCAGCCCAGGCAGGAAAGTCTGTGAGACTGTTATCTCCAATAGACTACCCAGAAAAACCCAGAAGTGGTGCTGTGGCTCAAGTGGTAGAGCGCTAGCCCTGAGCACAAAGAGGCTCAGGGATAGTGCCCAGGCCCTGAGTTCAAGCCCCAGGACTGGCAAAATAATAAAAAAAAAAAGTGAGAAGTTAAAAAGATGAGCAAGATGACCTGTCCCTGTTGAGTTCTGGCCCTGAGTGCGTGGTGGCTGTTTTGACTGCCCACTCACAGAGTTGGGGAAGCTGATCTACTCTTGTTCTTTGAGCAGAAGCTGATGTATACTTTCCTGCTTAGGAGCCCCAACCACCTTTAAGAACAGCATAGCCAAAAAATAGGAAAGAAAAGAGCCTTGAAAAGAATTCCCCGTGGACCATTTCTCAGAGGCCACTGTGCCTTCCTCCCCTCCCCCACCCCCCATTCACAAATCCAATCTTCTTCTCATCTCTGAGCTGATTGCTCTTCTGAGGTTAAGCCAGTGCCATTCATGAGTGCACTCTTAGCGTAAGTACGGTAATTAGAAACTGGGAGTAAGTACGGTAATTAGACATTGGGACTTGTGTGTTTGGGGGGTTAATCTCAGCCCACTGTATGTCAATTGGCCTCAGCTTTTAGAGGAATAATTTCATTTGGAGTTAATTTAGTATTTAACTGTTGGAGCTACTTCAATTTGCTAGCAAATCTTGACTTTTTGATCTTTAGATTTGACTTAGGAAGTTTGCAGAACTCATGAATCACATTCTGTGTATAAGAGAATACATGTGTATTATTTTATGATACTCATCATTCTCCAAAAGATAAAATCATAGTCCATTTTGAATTCCTTTCTCTTGTTAAAATAGAAACATAATGTGGAAAGAAGAACTGTTTGGAGGATGTTTCTTTAATACAAATTAAGATTCCGCTTTCTGTGTCCCCACATTGCCTGAAGAAGTGGCAGGAATATTTTTTCTGCTATCCATGAGTTCTAGCTTCTTCACAAAAGGACCAGAGGAGTCACTTCAACAGAAAAGAGTGAAGGGCACTAATAAAAAGAAACTGTGTATGAGGTCATACAAGGAGGATAGTTGCATAAATTTTGCCAATCCTGGGGCTTGAATTCTGGGCCTGGGTGCTATCCCTGAGCTCCTTTTGCTCAAGGGTAGCATTCTACCACTTGAGCCACAGTGCCACTTCTGCATTTTTCTGTGATTAATTGGAAGTAAGTGTCTCATAGACTTTCCTGCCCAGGCTGGCTCCGAACCAGCATCCTCAGATCTCAGCCTTCTGAGTAGGTAAGATTACAGGCATGAGCCACTAGCACCCAGCTCTGAAGATACCTTTTTTTTTGGCCAGTCATGGGGCCTGAACTCTAGGCCTGGGCACTGTCCCTCAGCTCTTCAGCTCAAGGCTAGCACTCTACCATTTGGGCCACCAGCGCCACATCTGGCTTTTTCTGCTTATTTGGTACTGAGGAATCGAACCCAGGGCTTCATGCATGCAAGGCAAGTACTCTACCACTGAGCCACCTTCCTAGCCCTTCTGAAGATACCTTTAACTGACCAGTTTAGGTTAAAAAAATCACATATAATTTTTTTTTTTAAATCCTGACAATTCAGAGTGAATGTATTTTGTTTGTATCCATTTTAGTTCCTACTGCATATAAAAGTAAAAGACACTTTGAATTAGGGAAGGGAAGGGGAACAACAGAATGGTGAGACAAAGGACAAGAGGAAACTAATGCAGCAGCGACATCCACAAGACAGTATGTTGGAAACGAGCTGTCCAACTTGGGGTGGGAGGGGAGGGAAAGCAGGAGGAAAATGAGAGGAGGGATAGCAAGTTTGACAAGAAATGTACTTGTTACCTTACTTATGTAACTGGAGCCCCTGTGTAATCATCTTGATAAAAAAAAAAAAAAGCCAACAACCTTTCAGTGCCCCCCCCAAAAGAAAAAAAGACACACAAATATCCTCATTCTTTTACTGAGAATGAAAACACACCATAGGCTCAAAATTGAAGGGTATTTGTTGTTTTGTTTTTGTGCTGATACTGGGGCTTCAATTCAGACCCTGGGCCCTGAACTCAGACCCTGGGCCCTGAACTCAACTCAGACCCTGGGCCCTGAACTCAGACCCTGGGCCCTGAACTCAGACCCTGGGCCCTGAACTCAGACCCTGGGCCCTGAACTCAGACCCTGGGCCCTGAACTCAGACCCTGGGCCCTGTCTCTTAGCTTTTTCACTCAAGGCTGGCACTCCACCACAAGAGCCACAGCTCCACTTCCAGATCTTTGGTAGTTAATTGGAGATAAGAGAATCAAGGACTTTCCTGCTTGGGCTGGCTTTGAACCTTGATCCTCAGATCTCAGTCTCCTGAGTAGCTAGGATGACAGGCGTGAGCCACCATCAGCAGCTCAGTACTGGAGTTTTAAGAGACAGAAAGAAGACATTCTTTTCCTGCCCACAGTAGTTGTGGGTGGAGCCATGCCCATCCTTCTTAGGGCTTCGGCAGGGCCATGATGGTCTCTCTTGGCTCTGTGACTTTCCACGACACAATCTCAGAGCTGTGGGGAAGTGTCACTGTGAGTGTCTCAGTCAGGACAATGCAACATGACCATTGGAGGTGCTGCTTGGTGCAGGGCGGGGGTGGGGGTAGGCACAGATTATCAGGATTCAAATGCTGAGCTCCTTTATCTATAGGACCTGGCTGGGCAGCCATGGTGGAGACTGAGTGCGAGTCTGCATGCATGAGCCGCTACCTGCATGCAGGCAATCGAGGAGGCGCTGGTGGGTGTTGATAGAAATGTTTTGGCAGTTGTTAATAAAGGGTGCTCCCTAAAAGCAGCCAGCACAATGCCTACCTAAATGGAATCGACTAATATCCTCACTAAAAGGTTTTCTAGCTAAATGGCAAATTGCATCTGAGCAGGCAAAACGCGCCATTTAAGGTTTGTAATTGGAAAACACTTTATCAACCTAATGATCGGGGAGCGCTGGCCATTAGGCATTTGTCAATTAAAAGCTGCAGCTTATTTGCATTCAGTTAGGGTGGAGGGAGAAAAAATAAGGTTTCTCTCCTACGGATTGTAAGTTCTCAAGCCATTTGTGACCTCGGCTCTCTTGGACTTTAGCCTCAGGTGAGCAGAGAAAAACAAGCAGAAATGAGTGAAGCCACCACACCCCAACCCTCAGAGTTCAAGGGTCCCAGTGGCAGAAGAGCTCAGGGAAGTTCTGTCTAGCAAACCAGGCAGCGCACCTCTGAGAACTGATGAGACAGAAGCAGAGTTTACCTGTCTGAAAACAGCATAACCTCTTCCAGAATAAAATGAACATGCAATCACACACGATGGCAGAGAAATGCAAGATTAAAGTGAGGCTTGGAAATGAAAGGGACACACATCCGTGGTCTATTAAGAGTAAAGAATCCAAGACTATTCCAGCTACCTGTGCCCCATTAGCATTCACCTCCCCCCCCAATTGGCTACATAGCTGGAAGAAGAAGGGAGTGGACTCCTTACTTCACTTTTCCCAATTCCCTCCCATATATAATCAAATGTATATACATATATATGATATGTGGAATCATATATATGTAATATACATCATTTTATACATATGCTATACATAATCACATGTAGCATCTTATTTACCCAATCTATAGGCTACTATATAGTCTTCTATATATGACTTCTAAAATGACTTAAAATACACACTTTTTTTTGCCCGTATGGGGATTTGAACTCAGGGCCTCACAGTCCTGCTTGCTCATTCATTGCTGGCTCTTTACCACTTGAGCCACCCCTCCAGTGTTGCTGATTAATTGGACATAGAGTCTTCTGGATTTTTCTACCTGATCCAGCTTCCATCTACCATCCTCCAGATCTCAGCCTCCTGAGTAGCTAGGATTACAGGTGTGAGCCACTCGTGCCCAGCTACTTTTCATATTTGTTTGATACTTTTAGGGCTTATGCCTAATAATCGTTTTTTGGTGTGTGTGTGTTTTGTTTTTGAGTTAAAGAGAACTCTGAATCTGTACTATTGGATGTGTGGTGGATGATGTACATGTGTCCTCAACAGGAAGACCAGAAGGAAGTCCTGTGTATTCCTCCAGCCAGCCACGAAGCTGTCCCCTTTGAGTGCTGGGAACTGGATATTAGGACTCAGGAAGGACATCCATTTCCAGATGCCCCGATAGGAAACAGAGCAAATGGATGGGATTTGGCGACCATCTCCATACAGGAGACATGCAGGAGGAAGGAGACAGGAGTTGGGGGGAAGAGGGTGGCTGGTGCTCTAGGCTGGACTGCTGGAAAGATGGATGCCATTCAAGGCGGGGTGGACAGGTCCACAGGCTGCCCTCACCAACATCAATCATTCTGCTGGGCAGGGAGACGGGAGGTGGCAGGGCCTGCGTGCTTTTCAATTTCCTTTCTCCTTCCCCCAGCTGCCAAGCTGTCAGCATCACTTCTTGCTGCTGAGCCTGCTTCCAAGGACCTTGTCCATCACTTTCTAATCTGCTGCTTCTAGTAAGCCCGAGAGGGAGAGGATGCTAGAGATGGATGTGCCGCAAGAGTGTGTGGAGGAGGAGGGTTCGGAGCCTTCTTCCCTAAAACAGAATCCTGGGCACAAGGCAGCTGGGATGAGAAGTTACATAATGCAGTGGGGCTTGGGACACAGCTGAAATTGCTGCTGGGAGTCTAGAGGCCCCTCCGGAGTATCCTTGGCTAGTGGCAGCATCCTGCGTCAACCCCCACTGCTCTCCCTGAGGTCACAACCTTCCTGTGTGAACGGCATTCAGGGTCCTGGCAGTTCTCAGGCTTGACTCACAGTGCAGAGGAATCCAGGGGTGACCACAAGCCCTCTTCCTAGGGTGTTAGGCTGAATTGTTGCCCCTGTCCCTAGTTCATAAGGGGCCTTAGCCCTTGTTGGGTAGGGCCTTCGTATTTTTTAACATTGTAGGCATCCATTTATTTACTTGTTTATTAATGCTTTTTTAAAATGTTATTACAAAGGTGATGTACAGAAGGGTTGCAATTATGTAAGTCAGGTGATAAATACATTTTTTTTTGGACAATGTCACCCTTACCCCGCTCTCGCCCGGTGTGTCACTCTGGTAGGGCCTCTTAGAGGAGGGAATTAAGGTAGGATGAGGTCCTGGGGTGGATCTTTATCCTATCTGACTGGGGTGCAGATAAAAAGAAACCCTATGCGCAGGAGAACATGTGAAGACAGGAAGAAGAGGGTCCCCTGGGAGCCCAGGGGGGCCTCCCGCAACCCTCCCCAAGACTGCCTCCTCCATCCTGGCCTCCAGCGCGGTGACATCTATCTGCATTGTCTCGGCTGTCCAGGAGGTGGCGCTGGCTCACACCAGCCCCAGCTGCCTCAAGACACACAGATCCAGGAGGCTCAAATGCACAGTGTGAACCCCAAACACAGCTTCTACCTCCCTGAATTGTCCCCTGACACCACCCTAGTTTCTCTTCTGTGGGTCCTGTGGGGGACTGCAGGAGCTCAGAGGACAGAGGGGAGACAGTCCAAGAGCTCACACAAGGGAGGCTCCAAGTTTCTCCCCCTCCCTGGAACTCTATATCTAGTGACCACCATGGAGTCCCAAGATGGTATATTTTTATCATTTGGATATTACTGGTAGTTCCCACCCATCCCCCTCCAGGGGCACCTGCGGAAGGCCACGCCCCCTTCGAAAGCACCCATGGAAAGGCCCCATGCAGAACAGGAAGGCCCACCCAGCATCCCAAGTCTTTCCTGATACCTTGGAGGGAAGGACCCATGCCTGCGGTGGGTCTCCATGAATCTGGAGAAAGGCTGCAGAAGAGCCATGTCCCACTGTCCCCCGCCCCAGCCCCGCCTCCATTCCACCTTCTGTCTTTAGGCCTTTGCTATAGACTGAACCAGGGAGTTCGGAGGTTGCTGGAAAGCCACTCTGCATGGTGCTATCTCTAGAGATAGCAGAGCCTCCCCCCCCCCCCCCCCCAGTGGGGGCAGGCTTCAGAGCAAGAAATACCCCTGGCCCAAGCTTGGTCTGCCATGCCGTGGTAGATGGATTGAGATCTGTGGAGGGGTCAAAGAATCCAGGCTAGGGGCCAGGAGCACTTCCGCTGCTACTAAATAAAGTGGGATCTGACAGGAAGAAGCCAGCTAACCGGACCTGGCAAAATTACCTGAGGGAGAATGGGAGGGAGGGAGGGTGGCAGATGTTTGCAGTCTGGTAAATTGGGTGATTAATTGCTAAACTGCACATTTTAAATAGGTTGCTATAAAAAGTCACAGAAACAGTTTAAGTTATCTACAGAGTACCAAAAAGAAAAAATAGAGCTGGGCACAGTGGCTCATGCCTGTAAGCTCAGCTATTTGGAAGGCTGATATTGGGGGGGAGGGTGTTATGGTTCAAGACCAGCCCAGTCACAAGTTCTCCAGACACACCCCATCTCAGATACCTAAAAGAAGCCCCTGTCATCCAGTCCCCCAAAGATCATTGTGTTCAAAAAAAAAAATAACTAGAGCAAAGATGGCTGGGGTTGTGGCGGTTAGGTAGTGCCTACCTAACAAGTTTAAGGCCTTATATTCAAATCCCAACACCACGGGGGCTGGGGGGGGGAAGCAGAATAGAGTGTGATGGACTTTTAGGTACAAACGTCAACAAAAGAACTCTGGTTTTAGAGCAAAGATTTCTGAGATAGGTGTGGCATTTCCTAGGAAGGGAAAGCACAGATAGAATAGAATAATCCTCTCTGTGTGTGTGTGTGTGTGTGTGTGTGTGTGTGTGTGTGTGTGTGTGTGTGTGTGTGTGTGTGTGTGTGTGTGTGTGTGTGTGTGTGTGGCAGAGCAGTTGACCCCAGGTGGCAGTTCACTGTTTGTGGAGGGCTCTGTGAGGATTTCATGTTCTATGAGGAAGGAAGATACCAGGCTGGAAACATGGAGTCTGGATCCAGACTTACTGAGTTCAAATTCTACTCTAGCCAGGCCAGGCACTGGTGATTCACACCTGTCCTCCTAGCTATTTAGGAGATTGTAGGGATCTGGTTCGAGACCAACCTGTGAGGATCTAGATGCTGTGGTGCACACTGGTTTTCTGAGAAATGGGAAAGCCTGGCATAAGGGGACTGGCCTAGACTTCCGCCTAGACAGGAAGTGAGGCCTATCTCAATAATTAACAAGACAGAGCAGCGGGTGTGGTCCAGTGGTTAAAGCACTTGCTTTTCAAGGATAAATACCAACATTCGAGAGACTTTTGTCCTTAACTAGAATGGGGGTGGGGCTAAGAGAACTTAATTTTTACTTGGGTGGGGTTTCCCCCTATAATTGGTCTCAGAGTGTTTTACGGACCCCATCTGGCTCTGCTTAGTGTGACTGGTGTTGCCCCGTTGCCCCAGCTGGCTTGAGTCCTGTGGCTAAACTCACCTGGGGGGCCAAGACCCGGCTGTACTCTGAAGACCAGATGGTCACTGCTGCTCTCTGCTGGTCACGCATAGACACTGCACCCTCCTCCAGGCTTTTTCAAGGAAAAGCAAAAATCATTGAAGGCCAGCTTTGAACCCACAGATGCCTTAAAAAAAAAAAAAACTCTGCCAGCTGAAGTCTTCCCCTCATCCTCCCACTGGCCTCACCCCATGCACATTGCAAGAAAAACTTTATTTTTTAAACAAAGCATGACATCACTGAATGCTCTGCGTAAGAAGACCAGTAAGGCTCTGGTTCATTCCCAAGGTTCATTTCCAGAAGAAATTGCACTGTGCACCCTGAATATTGACTGCAATTTAGGTAACCACAGTGACTGGCCCTGACTTAGATTCATTAGATTACAAAAATGATATGTTTATCCTAGTTATTATTATTATTATTTGGTGTTTTGTGTCCCGAGGATCATCTTTGAGTTCATACCTTCCAAGGGGCCTCTGGCCTTAGTCTCTCTTTTCTCTGGTTAAATGACCTGATCTGGAAATCCACTGCTAGAAATCTAACTGAATCCGCTATTGTCTTTGTTCCTTCTTCCCAGCTGTGTAACATTCCATTGCTTCCTACGTTACTCCACTCCATTAAACCACTTTCTTCTGGGTGGGCATTTCTCTTAGTTCCAATATTTCACAATTTCGGATAATACTGATTTTTGTTACTGGACCTAGATCTTCCGATTAGTTGTGCCAGGGCCAAAGGGTAAATGCGTTGGGCAAGCTGTGCTTAGTTGTCCCAAATTAAAGAAAAAAGACTGGACCATGAGCCACTCTTTCTAGTCCTGCTCCGACTGGTCAGAGAGGGAACTAGAGGCAAATAGCAAGGCCAGTGGTGTTGACCATGTCTGTTTTGTGGGTGTGCTCAACTGAGCTGGCTGTGCTCTGAGTTGAGGCCCTAGGGTGGTATTACTTGTCACCTCCACCAGGACACAGGATCCATGACTGTAATGACTGTTGCTCTGTCTTTCGACCGTAGCTTCAGGAGCAGGACCTGGCCCATCAGAGGTCTCTGTTCACAGCGTGGCTGCACCCAAGCTGTCCTGCTGGCCATGTGGGCAAGTGAAAGAAAGCTTAGCTTCTAGGGAGGCAGAGATCAAGAGGATCCTGGTTTAACTGAGCAAAAAGCTAGCAGATCACATCTCAACTGATACCCTGGACATGGTGGGGGATACACCTGTAACCCCAGCGATGTGGGTGGTATAAATAGGAGGCATGCAGTTCGGGGGTGGCAAGATCAAGAAAAATGAAGCATAAAAACAGAAAGGGAAAGGGATGTGGCCCTAGCAAGCAGGAGGCCCTGAGTTCATATGCCAGTCCCATAAAAAACAAGACAAAACAAAGGAAGGAGGGAAGGAAGGAGGGAGGGAAGGAAGAAAGGAAGGAAGGAAGGAAGGAAGGAAGGAAGGAAGGAAGGAAGGAAGGAAGGAAGGAAGGAAAGCAGGCAGGCAGGAAGGAAGGAAATAAATTGCCACCACACATACCTTTCCTTGGGGTTGAAAATCTGCTGCAGGAGGAGTGTTTGCTGAGCCCTCTTTCCCCCGGTGCTGCTCTGGAGAGAGGCGGATCACCATGATTGCCACTGTGCACAGCGCCGGGCTGCACACAGGCCCGGCAGGTGCACTTGCCACAGCCAGCCGGGTCCTGCCCCATGCCATCCATCCCTGCCTGGGGCCGCGCACATGCACCTGCTGCATGGGATGGGGGTGGGGGTCTCAAGAGGAGGCTTTGAATTCACTGCAGAAGCTGGAGGCGCATGTGATTAAAAGTGAGCCTCGAGGAGCAGACAGAGTTAATTACGCACTCTGAGGACTCTCTTTTTGCAGTGGGCATCATGGCCCACAGCCCCGGGGCCTGGGGCAGAGCCGGCTGCCAGGTGCTTTGCATCCCAGCCCAATTATCTCCCACAAAGGCAGAGGATGGGGGGGGGGGAGGACAAGGAAGAGGGGGAGGGGGAGGGGGAGGCCACTCTGTGGAGCATCCTTACATCAACCAGCTGCTAAAGGGAAAGGGCTTGTAAGGCTCATCGGGAATGAGAAAAAAAACAGCACTTTTCAAAATAAACAGGGATAGGAGAAAATAAAGACTTTAATCTCCATAGTTGGTGTACCACAGGCCTTCCTCTCCATGGGGAGCCGTCATGAAAAACACACATTCCCCCCCCCCCCCCATGCAAGACCACTGGGAGTCCACACCTCAGGCTTGAAGAGGGCCATTGTGGTGGGTGCCAGGGGCTCATACCTGGAAGCCTACCTACTCAGGAGGCTGAGATCTGAGGATGGCAGTTTGAAGCCAGCCCAGGCAGGCAAGTCCATGAGAATCTTGTCTCCAATTAACTACAAAAGAAAAAAGAAAAACAAAAAGCCAGAAGTGGAGTTGAGTCTGGGTAGTGCCCACACCCTGAGTTCAAGCCCCAGTACTACACACACACACACATACACACACACAGAGCCATTGTAACACAGTGGATCGTGTGAGATGGAGCTAACAGCTCTGAAGACCTGGACGGAAGAGGTGATTTTCTATTCAATAATGATTTGTCAATATGGCTAACAGGCTGCTGTGGTTGCGCAGGACAGGACAGTGCAAGGTTCGATTGATTTCTCAGCAATTAATGGTAATGATCTAAAGAGCAAGGGAAACCACAGGTGTGGCTGAGGGAGGCTGGTAGCAGGCATTGGGGCCTGGCTGGCCGGCTCTCTGAGCAGCTCAGCTAGAGCAGTAAGGACTCACTCACAGAATCCCCCGTAATTCAGACCCGCTGGGTACTGCAATTTTAATTGGATTATGAGCCTATATGATGCCAGGTGGAAAGCAGACAATACCAATTAAACTTCAAAGGGTTTTGTTGTTGTTGTTTGCTTGTTAAGTTGGTTGGTTTTGGTGTGGATCCTGGGCACTGTCCCTGAGCTTTGGGGCTTTAGCTAAATGCTCCACCACTTGAGCCACAGCTCCACTTAGGGTTTTCTGGTGGTTAATTGGAGATAAGTCTCATTGACTTTCCTGCCTGTGGTGGCTTTGAGCTGTGAGTTTTAGATGGCAGCATCTTGAGTTGCTAGGTTTACAGGCGTGAGCCACCAGTGTCCCTAGTTCCCTCAGCTTTAGTATTAGGCCTAAAACCTCATGGGCAGGCTAGTGTTTTCTGTGGCAGAGGAAGAATAAAAGGAAATGATGATACATATATTAGATAAAATTCTATGCAATGGTTACCAATTCTGAATACCGTACCACAAAAAAGAAGCTGAAAATATGGGCATGTAACCAGCTAATTCCTGTATACAGATGCTGCTGCTGCCATTGAATTAAAAGTATTGGGTTCTGGCTACCATTTTCTTCTTACAAAGAATATGGAATTTAGAGGCATATCATAGAAAGGAATTTGTAGTTAGGCTTGAACTCTGGGCCTGGGCGCCATCCCTCAGTTCTTCAGCTCAAGGCAAACACTCTACCACTTGAGCCACAACGCCACTTCCAGTTTTCTGGTGGTTTATTGAACATAAGAGTCTCAGGGACTTTCCTGCCCTGGCTGGATTTGAACCACAATCCTCAGATCTCAGCCCCTTGAGTAATTAGGATTACAGGCGTGAGCCACTGGCGCCCGGCTAGAAAGCTATGTAGCTGTCACATTCACTTGGTTGATCATGTTCTCCAACTCTTTGTGTCTCAGTTTTGTCATTTACAAAGTGAGCTAACAGAATGGCTTTGGTTTTATGAGGTTTGAAATGAATGAGAGGATTGACACATTGTGGTTATTATTGTCATCCTTTTAATTTACATTCTTAACATAGTACCAATTTTTTTTTAACATTTTTCTAGCTCACGTGTAACAATAAGTAAGACAGCTTTAAGGCATAAAAGGAATAAGAAAGATTCAAGAAATTGAACTTTGAAGTTAGGTTAGGTTCCACTCACTTTGGGCCTCGACGAGGAAAAGCCACCGGCAACCACACGGGGGCGCACGCACCCAGGCCAGGCCAGGCGCTCCCGGCGGTGTCCAGAAGGGGACGCTGCAGGGAATGACAGCAGAGGCGGGACCGGAAGCCGGGCTGGAGGCAGCCGGGCGTCTCCGTTCGCTCCCCTCACTTCCGGTACCGGTGCGAGCCGAGCCCCGGTGTCCGCGCCCCGGTCCCTTTCCGTGCCGCCGCCGCCGCCGCCGCCGCCGCCGCGATGCCGCTGGAGAACCTGGAGGAGGAGGGTCTGCCCAAGAACCCCGACCTGCGCATCGCGCAGCTGCGCTTCCTGCTCAGCCTGCCGGAGCACCGCGGGGACGCGGCGGTGCGCGAGGAGCTGATGGCGGCCGTCCGTGACAACAGTGAGGCCCGCGGCGCCGCGTCAGCGGCCTGGGCCGGGGCTCGCGCTCCCCGGCCGCGGGGCGCCCTCGGGCCGGGGCTGGGAGCTGTCACGGGCTCGCAGCCGAGGCCCCGGCTGCTGTCAGGCCCCGCCCCGCCCGGGGGACCCCGTGCAGCGGGCGGCGGCCTCGGCCCCTCCGGGCCGGGCGAGCGCACCCGGGCCGGCACGGCTGGGCTCCTGCCCGACGCCAGGCTTCCCCGGCGAGGGCCGGCGTGCTGGGCGCCTGGTGGATGCCGTGCGAGGGCTCTGATACAGAGTGTGTGTGTGCGTGCGTGCGTGTGCGCGCGTGTGCGTCCCGAGACCCTGATGTTCGGGGACCCGCGGTGTAGGGGAGGACGACAGTCCCAGCTTGGAGAGCTCACTGCCCTTTTCCTTGGCTTTCAGACATGGCCCCTTACTACGAAGCCTTGTGCAAGTCCCTCGACTGGCAGATGGACACCGACCTACTCACCAAGATGAAGAAGGCAAACGAAGAGGAGCTGAAGCGGCTGGACGAGGAGCTGGAAGACGCCGAGAAGAATCTGGGCGAGAGTGAAATTCGAGACGCCATGATGGCGAAAGCGGAGTACCTCTGTCGGATAGGTGACAAGGTGAGTGGACAGGTGGGAAATCGGGATGAGTCCAGCCAGCCGACTTGTCATTTGCAAAAGCCCCAAGGCAATCCGTCACGTTTACCTGGACGAGGCAGTACAAAGAACAAATAATCGTCGTCTTGCAGTACTCTGGTTTCCTCCTCTACACAACAGCCAAGGGTGTGCTTCCCCCTTCTTTTGGTGATACTGAAAATCTTAAGTACATGTAAAAAGGTTTTTATCTATTCACTTATTCTTACAACATTGGAATCATTCTCAGTAGTCCACTTCCCTCACTTGGCTGAGAAACTAGCACGTTTGAAGATTTTGAACCAGGTATCTTTTCCTCTTAAGGAACTAAAACAGTGTTGAGGTGTTGGTTTGGTCTTTATGGACTTCTTACATCCAGAGATAATCTTTGTAGCCCTTCATATAGGGAATGAGTAATGTTCTAAATGAAATTTGTCTTACTCTTCTAAGTCTACGCTAAGTATATGCTTTTCCTTCCTTTGGCATTTTATCTGAATTTTATATTAACATTCATAAATCTTGTACATTTTGGTTCATCATATACCTGAGATCCCATTATTGGTATAGCATGCTTTGTTCAGCTGTCCATAGATCTGTATACTCCTTCAGCCTTAAATTGCTGCTGTGAAAACATGCTTGTGAAGATGATCTGGTGTATATGTGCTCACGTTTTCCTAAGGTCATCATATTAATCGCTGCAACAAAACTGCTGGGACAGTTACTTTGTGTGGCCACTTCTGTGTATTACTGGACTTGAAGTTTTTTAGTTTAATCACTGTGTAACAGTGGTTAAGTGGGCAAGCTCTGAATGCTCTTAAGTGTACGTGTACACCTTTTCAATGTAGTTTGATGGCTGTGAGCCCTGGGACTGTATTGTCTGGATTCTTTCTACCTTGAGTGATTGTGATGTAGGGAGTCTTTGCTTCTTCCGCCGTGAGATAGGGATGACAGCTGCTACTTTGTGCTGGCAAACAGCTTGAGCACAGGCAGGGAAGGTGCGCGCACGTAAGGCTGCTACTTAAATCTTACCAAGCCTCCTCCATTCTACTGTAAGACTTGGTCATTGTAAAAATCTGGAAAATACGGAAAAGTTAAAAATTAATGTTTCAAGTATCTGTGATTTGGTTTGAAAGAGTAATGTCTTACATGTGAATGAGAAACTAGAAGATTGATTCAGTCCTTAAATTTTAACAAACGTGCTTGAGTCAGCATCAAGGGATTGTCATTATGTTCTTATACTTCATTTCTTTTATGTTTATTAAGTAATATTCTTTCAAAAAGCCTTCATTATTTCCCCCTATTTTTTTTTCTTTTCTTGTTTTTTGGGGGGGGTCTGGTTGTGGGGCCTGAACCCTGAGCCTGGGCGCTGTCCCTCAGGTCTTCAGCTCAAGGCTAGTGCTCTACCACTTGAACCACAGCACCACTTGCAGCTTTTTTCTTTTTTCTTAGGTGGTGCTGAAGAATTGAACCCAGGGCCTCATGCATGCAAGGCAAGCGTTCTACCACTGAGCCACCTTTCCAGCCCCATTTTTTTTTTTCACTTTTTAAATTGACTATTACTAAGTACTTCATGGTTGTATTACCAGATTATAGTCTGTTCTTTATGATGCTCAGTTCCTTGTATTTGTTAGTGGAGGCATTTTCAAGACTGTTCTGACTTGATCTTCTTGGTCAACTGTGTGTTGACCCAAGATTCCCAAGCTTGCCTGTTCCTTTTACTCTCCCCAACTAGACTTGCACATTCTTCATGGAATTCTCTTTTCCTTCAGTGAGGGACAGTTGTCATACCAAGACCCAAGTGCTCGGGAACACATTTGCTGTCTTTACAGTCCCTCATATTTATGAAGCATAGCTAGAAACTACTCAGACCGCCAGACACTACCTTGAAAAATACCAAGTATAGCTGGGTGCTTGTGGCTCATGCCTGTAATCGTAGCTACTCAGGAGGCTGAGATCTGAGGATTGTGGTTTGAAAGCTAGCCTAGGCAAGAAAGTCCATGAGACACCTTTGCTTTACCACCAGAAAACCAGAAGTGGAGCTGTGGTTCAAAGTGGTAGACTACTAGCTGTGAGCAAAAAACCTCAGGGACAGTGCCCAGGTCCTGAGTTCACGCCCCACAACTGAAAAAAAAAAAACACGAAGTATAAACAAGTGATTTATTCATTTTCTTAGAAAAAAAATAACTTCTTAATTCCATAATGCTTTGAGGTGAAATCCAGTACTTATATACTTGGTTGTATTCTAATAGTTCACAGCTAAGACTTCCTATGTCTAAACTGATTGTTAATTACAGTAAAGTTATTTTGTAATTATTAAGGGTAGAAACACTGAACATATTAAAGAGCATAAGTATGTTCTAGGCATATCTTATATCTTATATAAGGATATTGCTTATCACCCACTGTCAGTAATGATTAGCTTGTAGCCTTCTTTTGTATCCATTCCTACCCATTTCCCCAGCCTTGTGAAGAAACTGGTTGTTTAGGGGATTTGTAAGTTTTTCTCACTTTTTGTGTTGAATTTCTTGGACAGGAGGGAGCTCTGACAGCTTTTCGCAAGACCTATGACAAAACTGTGGCCCTGGGTCACCGGCTGGATATTGTATTCTATCTCCTTAGGATCGGTCTCTTTTATATGGATAATGATCTCATCACACGAAACACTGAAAAGGCAAAAAGGTACTTGCTAGCAGTGGGGCTATGCACCTCTAAAGTACATGCTGCTCATGAGAAATTGGTAGAAGGGATTGCCTATTCTGCTTACTACTATTTTTTGTCAAATAATTGAATTAATTCTTTAAATACTTCCCTTTAGTTCAAGTTTTTTAAAAGTCATTTACTTTGATATGTGGAACTGTTTGTTATAATCTCTTTTTATTTAATAGCCTCATTGAAGAAGGAGGAGACTGGGACAGGAGAAACCGTTTAAAAGTGTATCAGGGTCTTTATTGTGTGGCTATTCGAGACTTCAAGCAGGCAGCCGAACTCTTTCTGGATACTGTGTCAACGTTTACATCCTATGAACTCATGGACTACAAAACCTTTGTGACTTACACTGTTTATGTCAGCATGATTGCCTTAGAAAGACCAGATCTCAGGGAGAAGGTAATGACTGGACCTCTTCTAAGTACTCATACTGTAAGAATCATTCCAGGCATTTCTAAGTTTTCTGAGACTCTAAGTTTATTTCGATTGTTTCAATGCCCAGGTCATTAAAGGAGCAGAGATTCTTGAGGTGTTGCACAGTCTTCCAGCGGTGCGGCAGTATCTGTTTTCTCTCTATGAATGTCGTTACTCCGTTTTCTTCCAGTCCTTAGGTAAGGACAGAATTGTCTGTTTTGATTATCTTCTGATCCTGCATATATCTAACCAAAGCTGGTTTTTACATAGCTTAGGAATGCAGATCTTTGATAAGTGTGGCTAGTCTGTGCAATTTTAATTAGAAGAACATCAGCCAAATGTGGTCTTTTTTTCATATCATCCAGGACGTAAGAATGATTGTTTTTATGTGTTGAACAGATGACAGAGCTTTGTGGCTTATCTAAACATTTATCATTTTCCAGCCCGTTCCCCTCCCCCCCTTACAGTTTTAAAGGGTGTAGAGCAAACCCAAGTAAATGGTTATGAGTGGTAGCTCTATGGGGTAGGTTGTGAGGATATTGTGAGTCTCACTTAGAGTTTGATGCATTCTTTAGTTAATAACTGTGTGTGTGGTTTGGGGGATTTTCAGGGGCTGTGGGGTGAGAGCATCATCTGGGGCAAAGTCTATTTGCAGAGATGTTAGAGACACAAATTTACTTGCCCTCCATTTCTTCCTTGCCATTGGGTTTCCTACTAATAAGCTGTTAGAATTGGCTTTCAGTTTGATCAAGGGGTCTGCCCAAGTGATCTGCCTAACACTTACTAAGGAACTTCCTGTGTAGAGCATGTTGTATTACACTGCAGATTTCACATCATCTTTTAGGTTTTTTTTAACTTCTAAGGATTACTGAACACAGCACAGTGTTTGTACATTGTTGAGGACTCTATGTAAAGGCTATATTTAATTAGTCATGTAAAGGAAGAGATATTAATGCTACAACAGTGATGTCTATGGCAACTTCAAGGAATCAGCTTCTTCCTCCCCTCCTCATCCTAACCAGCAACCTTTTTTTCTAATACTTTGGCTCAGGTTTTCATTTGTTCTGAATCTGTGCATTTCCCAAATGCCTGCAATGCAGGTGTGCCAGTGAGCCTTGTTCCGACTGACGGCAGAGGCACTGCTGCCCACACCCACCTGCACCGCACTGTGAGACAGGACTACGGGGTTTTGTGTGATTATTTGCTGTTTTAGATACTCAGAGACTAATGTGCTTCAAAGTACTTCAACCGGAAAAGGACATATAAATCAAAGACAAACTAAGAAAGTGAAAACTATTGTTTTTGTTATCTACCCTGCCCTCGAATCCATACACATATTTACACAAAAATTCTCCCAGGCAACCACATATATTCACTTATATGCAATTAAAAAAACAAAACAAAACGTGTTTATAGGCTGGGCAAGGTGTCTTACACCTATAATCCCAGCAACAGAAGGCATAAACTGGGAGGACTGGGTTCATAGCTAACTAGAGCAAATAGCTAGGGAGGCCCCATCTCAACAGATTAACTGGATATGGTGGTTTATCTGTAGCCCAGAAACATGTGGGAGATTGTGGTTTGACTTGGCCCCAGGCAAAAATGCTTGGGACTATCTGAAAAACACAGCAAAAGGATAAAAGGGGTATGGCTCAAGTGGTAGTGTCTGCCCAGTAAGTGTGAAGCTCAAATCCCAGCAGTGCCAAAAACATTTTTGAAAAACCAAGCTTATGTACATGTAACCTTTCCTTCTTGTTTGTGTATGGGAACAGAGTTATGAAGCAGAAAAGGCTCTTTGTGAGCACCCATTACAAGTGTCCTGACTTGGGTAACTGCTGTTACCAGAGCTCCAGTGTGTCTTTCAGGGGTATTGGTGTCTGGAGATAAGCACATGTAATAACTACACTTAACATGGTTGTGCTTGGTATACTGCTTCCTAAGTGTAATGTAAAGAATACTTTCACATTGGTGTACAGTTGGCCTTTCACTGAAAGGCTACTCCTGACTCAAAGTGAGTTAGGTTTACATGGCGTCCTGCACTGGAACTGTGAAGGGTGATGTGGGACTCCTCAGAGCTTCCAGTTTACCCCAGGGAAGGACCCGCTTGTACGGTGTATGTGATGTGCCACTCTAGTAAAAGCAAAAAGCAGCCTTTGGAAATATTCCTGCATGGCTGCCTTTCCACCTCTTATTTTCTTAGGCAAAAGAATATAAGACATTGAGTTTTGCAAAGGTAAATAATTTTGACCACCTTTGCCATCTGGAAATAGTGTTATCAGTTTACACTTACACAATTTACAGCTCTCATGTTGGAGCATTTGAACATGTTCTCTCTCAGAGGGGAAACAATTTTATTGGCTTTTTGTATTTTATTATTGGTGAAAATGAGGCCATTGATCCTCATGCTCTACCATGTTCCCTTCAGTTTTGTGCTGTCTTTTCCACAGTAACATGTTTGTCTTCTCTCTACTTCCTCACCCCTTTTTAATTGGCATGGTCACTCACTATCCTGTGTCTGTCTTCATAATGTCATTAAATACATTGGAGGGCAATGATTCTCAAATTCAAGATCTCTAGCTGCATACTTGCATTGAGCACTGGGCTCCTGCCTGAATGTCTCCTTAGCATCTCTGCTTGTCTAATGGGCAAATCCACAGAACAGTGCCTAAGTATGTCCTTTTTCCAAACAGCAACACCTCCTCCCCTCCTCCCAAATCTCCAAACAAAAACCAACCAACATCCTGCCTCTACTCTCCAAGGATTTTCATTTGTTTAGCCCATAAGTACGTTCTTGATTCTTTTTTGTCACCTCCTACATCTGTGTAGCTCTGAACTAAGCAGATAGTTCTGTAGTTTTGGGCTCAGCCATACTATCCTGCCTTAGAACCTGTGTATTTTCCTTACTGTCTCCTGCCCTCTGCCTTAGCCGTCTTTTCAGAAAGGCTCTTCCATCATGGTTCTGTCCTCACCCCCCACCAAGTGGAAGATCTCCATCCTTGTCATTTGTGTTTTGTTCATAGAACTTGGCATTCCCTGGAATTAAGTCTTCATTTCTGCCCTTTGAAACTTTGGTTTCTTTGTCTTTAGGTTCAGTATCTGGAGCAATGTTAATTCTTAACATTGTCTTGTAGTTTATTATTTATCTTTAAACCTTAATGTTTCATTTCTTACAGTAGAATCCACCAGTCTTTGCCTTAATTGGTTTTGTTACTTTTGAAAATGTTTGCTTTATAACCAAGTCTGTCTTTCATTTGTCACGGTACCTATTTCTGTTAAAACTGTAAAAAAAAAAATGCTGTGAACCGAATTTTGCTTGAGGGTACAGAATTCCTCATGGCTAAAATGTTAGTACGTGAACTTGGTCACCTGTGGACAGACTGCTTACGAAGGTCTCTCTTCTGTGGGTGATGCTACAGGGTTGAGATGTTCCCACAGCTGGCCTCTCTACATGGCTGTTGTTCCTTGGATATGGAAGGACAGTGATATTTTCTGCTTCATTGAATCTACCTGTTTCAGTTAGCACCCAATTAGAGTTGCTTTCATTTTTAATCTCTGTGAGAGACTGGTAACTTGTCTTCTTATTTCTCACAGCCGTTGTGGAACAGGAGATGAAAAAAGACTGGCTTTTTGCTCCTCATTACCGATACTATGTAAGAGAAATGAGAATTCATGCATACAGCCAGCTGCTGGAGTCATATAGGTCATTAACCCTAGGCTATATGGCAGAAGCCTTTGGTGTTGGTGTGGAATTCATTGATCAGTAAGTTTAAATTTGTATTTTAATGTTACCTTTAAATGTGTATCTTTCCATTTGTGTTGCTTGACAAACTTGGTCACTACACCATTTACTATTTCTGTTAATTTGTAGACCACACTGTAGCTATGGCGATGACTCTTAGATCTCTGAAGACTATTTTACATTTGGTCCTATTTCCTTCTGGTTTGCTGCTCTAAGTCTGGTTAAATTGGTACCTGTATGTGGGACTTTTTGACACTTAAATCAGAGATTCATCAAATAGCGATCCATTACTATGCTTGTTTTAGGTCCCTGTCTTCATACATTTTTGGCTTAGGAGGGAAATGGCAAATAGCAAACATTAAGAATCATTTCAGCCCTCGGTATAACACCTTTATAATAACAGTAAAAATAATCATTTGAGGAAGCTCTAGTGCTGTGGTGATTTTGGACAAGTCCCCACAATTGGAGCTGGTCTTAGAACAGAAGGCAAGTTTGAGGAGGTCAGGGTGTTCACTAGACGCAGACAAGAAAATGGCAAAGGCTGATGTTGCAGGAGCAGGAAATTCCAGTATGACTGCAGCATAGTCAAAGTGGTGGCTGTCTGGGAGTATTAAGATGCAGTTTGGATGATGTGTGGGGCCTCATAGAGCTGGCTATGGAGTTTGGGATTTAAGCAACATTCCACGAGGCCCTTGGAGAACTCTGAGTTGAGAGAATACTTTGTGTCTTAGAGCAAGAGTCGAGAGAGCAGTTGGGCTGTTCAGTAGCACACAAGAGATGCTATGATGCTTTACTAGTGTATGGCTGACTTTGCTACCAGTTTTCAAGAATGGGTCTTTTGAAAGTGGATGGAGTTTTCACTGGTCTTGAATAGTCTTGATGGCTAAAATGAGGTTCATTCTATTTAAATAAAATTCCCATTTTAGTGTTTTCCTTCTCCCGTTTTGTTGGCATGAAACATGGAAAATTACACGTTGCACAGTGAACTTGAGTATTTTGTTGCCTTTATACCTAGCCATTAAAATTTTTTTTTTCAAAGCGTACCAACACATACTTTACATTATAAAACTTGGTATTAAGTACAGCCGGAACCCCTTACTGAATCATTCCCCCTCATACTTGTTTTTTAAACGATCCTCAACAAAAAGAAGGCTAGTTCTTACATGTCTGAGCAGTGCGTGGTCCATGAGCAGCATGACTGGCCTGGCTTCTTACTCCAGCTGTCACTAGGTAGTGGTATGGTGTGGCCAGGTTTTCTCCCCTCTTCAGTTTCATGTGCTGTGGTGTTTTTATACTACTGATGACAAGTGAATTCAGCTGCTACATTTCAGGTGGTATTGTTTTTCCTGTGTGTTCTAAG
Organism: Dipodomys spectabilis; assembly: GCF_019054845.1. Lineage (NCBI taxonomy): Eukaryota > Metazoa > Chordata > Mammalia > Rodentia > Heteromyidae > Dipodomys > Dipodomys spectabilis. The sequence goes on along the minus strand of NW_024870731.1, from coordinate 25,588,647 downwards.
ACCAGCTCTAATTGTTACCTAGAAAGCCTTGTTTTAAATTCTTGTATTACTTGGGAATGTCTAATAGGAATTTTCCATGGATCTCCATCCCAATTCCTTAGCCTCAATTAAAGATACTGGTTGGAAAGGGAAGAGGGCTGTTTGGTAAAGGTGAATGCTGCTGTGGCTTTGTTCTATCAGTTTCCCCCCCAATGCCTATCCTTATTTTCCTAACTTCTTAAATGTTTTTTTTATTGTAAAAATACTGTAGAGGGGTTACAGTTACATGAGTAAGGTAATGAGTACATTTCCTATTGAGCATTGTTAACACTTTTGTTTTTCCCCTATCATCCCTTCCCTCCCCACCTTCCAACCTCCCCCCCTCCCCCAAGTTGTAAAGTTAGTTTTCAACATAGTGTTCTCATGCACCTCATTGTTTCAATGGGTCAACCTGTATACCTAACTTCTTAAAAGCACTTATCTGTATATCCTGTGGCTCTCAGGGAAAGTCAAGTAGTAATGTATTTGTCTAAAGTTCATCTTGTATTGTACTAAGTGCTCTTCATGAAATTAATGCTGGCTTTCTGTTAGGGAGCTGTCCCGATTCATTGCTGCTGGGAGACTACACTGCAAGATAGATAAAGTGAATGAAATAGTGGAGACAAACAGGTACTGTGACTTGGTGTATTATGTGTTGAACTGTTCTGAATAAGGGCCAGTTCACGTTTTTTTTTTGTTTTATATATATACAAGTAGGGCACCTATTGTTAGAGTGGTTGGCAATTTTGTTTTTCTTTATTTACAGACCTGATAGCAAGAACTGGCAGTACCAAGAAACTATCAAGAAAGGAGACCTGCTTCTAAATAGAGTTCAGAAACTTTCCAGAGTAATTAATATGTAAAACCATTTAATAGAGGATTTCCTTCACAGATAATTAATTTGGATTTTTATAGTTTACTTTGTGCCCAGTGCAACTGTAAAAAATAAATACTTCATTATTGTTTCCTTCAATTTATTTTTTTCCTAAAATGTCTAAACAATAAGACCACTTAAAATGTTCTATCATAGAATATTTAGGCTTAAGATATAATGTGTATGGTGAGACTTTAATAGGAATGGTGACCAAAGCCTTTTTAACCTTCAAGTCTCCTGTCTTCAGAAAAAAAAGTTTATCGGTGTTCCTTGCTTAGTAAAACTTATTATGTGAGATATGAAACTACCCTTTTTAGGAAGCTTAAATAGAACAAGGAGAGAGACAGAGCTGTTGGGCATGACCTCGATTCTACAATATGATTTATTTATATTGGATGACAGTAGGAGTAGTTTCTCCTGGTTGCCCAATCAGATGGGGTAAATGTTATAAAAAGAAAAGACAACTATAGATACAATAAAATAGGCTGGGAACAGGACTCTAGAAAGATGAGTTATCTAGCAGAAAAAAAAGGCAGCAAGTCACCTGAGTTTCACAGAGAGAGATGACCTGGTGTGTGATACCTCTTAAGACATGTCATTGTGCACCAGGTGACAGGCATACGGGTTGTACAGGCTGCTAAAAGATTAGGATGAGCTCATTTTTTCTTTGTAGATTAATTTGTGCTCATTACAAAGGGAATTCAGTTATAGTGGGATTGCTTTGAAATTACACCCTGTAGACCATATGAAGGAAGGGTTTGATGCAAAGTCATCATTTTGATAAATACTCTGTGTGAATACATATATATTACAACAATTATTCTGAATCACAGTTTCTAAATTGCAAATCCCAGGGCATATTGCTAAGCCTCAAAGTATCAGCTTGAAGGTGAAAAGAAGATTAGAATCATCTGCATAAGGCCACAAGGTATTAGCTCCATTGGAGCCAGTCCTAGCTACACATTACTTCACCTCTGAGTCTACTCCCTTGTATAAGATGGGCTATAAACCATAAAGCATGGTTTAATCCAGTTATATGAATAAAGATGTTAAAGCTTTACATCACTTTAAGTGATGTAAAACATTTTTGTATAGCATCACACTCAACTTATACCTGAACAACATGGTTAAGTAGATGCCTACAATTTGACCCACGAGTAGTACAGATTGCAATATGCTTAAGATTGATTCAGTGGCCAAACCCATTGTCTTTAGTAACCTAACGAAACAGTCCATCATGTTAAAGATCATTAACAAAATTTGATAATTTCACATTATTTTGAATTAGTCCTTGGCACTGTTTTTTTTTTTTGTAAGGAGAATCTGCCCCTACAGTTAGGGTATAAAAAATGAGCAGACTGGGCTAGGAAGATGGCTCAGTGGTAGAGTGCTTGCCTTGCATGCATGAGGCCCTGGGTTCGATTCCTCAGCACCACATAAGCAGAAAAAGCCAGAAGTGGTGCTGTGGCTCAAGTGGTAGAGTGCTAGCCCTGAGCTGAATTGCTGAGGAACAGTGCCCACGCTCAGAATTTAGGCCCCACGACCAACCAAAAAACGTTTAGAAAAAAGCAGATGGTATAATCTCCTGCTTTGTGAACACTACATAAACCTGAGTTTTGACTAACTTCATACTGATATAATGATTAGGAATTGGGTTCTAGCAAAAACGAAGAAGTTCTATTACCCACTAGTTTTAATTTTCCAACCCACAGACTGATTTGTTTCTAAAGACATGCAAAGTACATTAAGAACTTGTACTCTGCTCCTACCATTGTAGTCCGTAAGTATATGCTCAAGTGCCTATCAAGCAGAAGCCTTTGAGTTCAACCCCAGAGCTGCCAAAACAGCAACAAGAAAGCAATCTCTTCTGTGGTAGTTTCTCTTACACAGACTGAGTTAAGGAATACACGGAGCCTTGAAGTAACTACTTATCAGCTTTTCATCCTGTCCTTAGGGGACTGCTTCTCTGGGTCAGGACTGCCAGTAGAAGGTGTCCTGACAACTTTAAATCTTGCCTTTTGGAGGTAACTTGCCCAAAGTTTAACCAGTGTCTTATCAATGCTGCTAAACTAAATTTGACTATTATTTTTATTTGGTGCTGGTTCTGGGGCTTGAACTTGGTCTGGCCACTGTCCCTGAGCTTTTGTTTTTTTTTAGAGCCACAGTTAATTGGACAAAAGCTTCACTGACTTTCCTGCCAGGCTGACTTCAGATCTCAGATCCTCAGATCTCAGCCTCCTGAGTAGCTAGGACTGCAGGGGTGAGCCACCAGCACTTGGTGGGCACTTGATTTGAGGATTCACTCAGCTTTCCTTGAATCTCTCTGGCTAATCATTCACACATACATACCTCAGAAACTTGGGTCAAGATGAAGTCTGCTGTTTGCTAGTCCCCTGCCACTGTTTCCTCTCTCATCAAATGCCTTCTCTGTGAACCTGCTTACCACTCAGCCCAGTCATGGTGCCCCGGATCCTGAGTAGCTGGCTCAGACTTCTTCCTAACCCTAAGTACTTTGAAAGAGACAAATTCTACCCAGTGTCACAGATCCTAAGCCTTCACTGTAATGCTCTTTCCTGCATGCCACTTGAATCCACTGCCATGGTTTCATCTAGGCATCACTAGCATCTGAACCGATCTACTTTTGGAAGAAAAACTAGAAATTACACATGAATCCTTGTACCCTATTCTCTCCACTGGTCTCTTCCAAAATAGGAATACTCCCTTGACACTTGACCCTGCCTTCTAAGTTCCTTTACAATTTAACTGGTGCCTTGAGAATGCCTGTCTTAGTAGCTTTCCACTTTTTTTCCTTCAATACCAAGCCAGACCATCATTAGTCACACTAAGTTCTAACTTTCTCACCCAACCCGCACTATTTGTTCCTATTGTGCTGGAGAAAAGAACCCTACCTAATAACAATAGTGTACTCTCCAACCCCACTACAGACCCCCAGTACTTCACTCCAGTGTTGCTTCTTCACCAGTTGGCTCCCTGGTAGGACGCCATCCTATGCTGGTCTCCCCTCCGTGGGCCACAGATGATAGACAGGCTTTTGAATTTTGTGAAATCCTAGAAATTATTAAATGTAATGTTTGTGTCTGTCAGATCAGGGTAATTTCTTTCATGCAGTCTTCAAGTACATGACCAAAACCAAAACCAATACTGCTTCGACAATATGAAATTCAGTCTTATGCTGCAACCTGCTACTTGGGAGACCTGAGGTGAGATGCTGTCTTAAAAGGTCCTCCGTATACTAAAATATCTGCTTTCTAAAACCTTAGTGAGAGAGCATGCATACATAAAGTGATTGGGTATAGTATCTGGTGTACTAAGGACTACAAATACAGTTTATAGTTTACATATTTACACAACGTAAGCATTTACATATTTATGAAATAGTTTAAATATAAATGTGATCGTTTACATATTTACATAATAAATCTAAGAGCTACCTATTTTTCCCAGATAAGCTCATCCAGCTGTGACTTCATTTGCCATTCCAAAGTGAAAGAACATTTCCATTTTACATCTCACAACTGCTAGCTATGCTCCATCTACTCTGTAGGCAACAGGGTACAAATCTCAATTTCACCTTCAATTTTTTTTGGTTGGTCTGGGGCTGGGCACTGTCCCTCAGCTCTTCAGCTCAAGGCTAGTGCTCTACCACTTGAGCCACAGTGCCATTTCTGGCTTTTTACTGCTTATGTGGGCCTCATGCATGCAAGGCAAGCATTTTACTACTAAGCCACCTTCCCAACCCCTCACCTTCAATTTTTTGTTGTATCTTATTCCTTCTTTGTTGCCCTATCACATAATTCATTTTAACTCATCAATTGTTTTGGCAAAGGAGATGTGAACTATTATACTTTTCTCTTTAATGTCTAACAGACTTGAGTTCTCTAGAGGCTAAAGATGTATTTCAGTAGTAAAGTGCTTACTTTCCTGGGTTCCATCCCTAGTACTGAAAAAAAAAAAGTTGTAGAGTCAGTCCTCCTATTCCCCATGAATATAGCCTTGGCTTGTAAACTCAATAGTTCGCATCTGGATTATAAAGACAGTTTTGTGAATAATTTTGTCCCAAAGTTCTCACCTCTCCATTGTCTTCCATAATTGTTGGAGGGCACTAAGTGATGGAGAATTTTAGGGAAAGTATTAAATTGGAAGTGCTTAATTTCCTATGTCCCCAAGGAATTCTCACTCTTTTCTACACCTCTTAAAAGAAAGTCCACTAGTGCCAGTTTTGGCCCATGAGCTTAAGGTACAGAAATGAGAGGATTATAAAGTGAAAGATCAGGACAAACAGAAGACAGAAGAGAAAGTGGTTAAGAACACAGGATAAGCTTTGATTTAAGGGACAGCTTTTTGGTTAAGGCTTGATGGGGTGTGGTAATGGCACTGAAACAAGTGAATATGCAAGAGTCAGGAAGATAAAATTTCAGTGCCTTTGATTTTTTATGGTCTCCAGTAGAGAGCTGAATGGCTTTTACTTTTGGTAGCTACACAGTGCTGGGACTGGACTATGCAGTTTCTCTGAGAATAGCATGTGGGTTTTCTATGAACTCACATATTTCTAAGGATGCAGGCCCCATGACAATCCATCAGACCATCACCTATCAGTCCCTCCTGTGCAGCAATTTCATACAGATTTCTTACATTTCTCCCTACCTTCACCCTGTTTGCCCCTCTGCCCAGAAGGTCTTACCCTGCCTTTCTGCCAGTGAAATCCCAATGAAGGTCCAACAATGCCAAATCTCTTTCCTTGACTTGAGATGGTCTTGCTATCCAGGGCCAGGTAGTCTCTAAAGGAATAAAGTAAAAAGGGAAAAATACTAAGTGGTTGGTCCTTTTCCTGGAAGGCCTGAGGACACTTACAGTGGCAGGATTTGTCCATAAGGGGCTTCTTATGATTGCACTGAGTCACTGGGAATGGGAAGCCCATGAGGCAGTGGGTGCTGTTGCTAGCCTAGCTCCTTGATATAAGTAGTGGACCTTTCTTCTTTAGTACGTGAAAGTTTATCCTCTTATTAGAAGGGTTTATTTGCAAATGGACAGTGCCCTCACACTAAAATGCATTCATATACCCGGTAAAGGAGGTATGTAAAAGCAAGGAAGAAATCAGATCAGTTTAGATAAAGTTAACCACAACTGGTGGGTGATAGGAACAGACAAATCCAAGAGACTCCTATCTCCAATTAACAAGCAAAAAGCTGGAACTGAAGGTGTGGCTCATGTGGTAGAAAAGCCAAGGAAGAGTTTGAGGCACTGAGCTCAAGCATCCAGTACCAGCCCCAATTGCTCCATGAAACTTGAATAGAGGCAACATTACAAAGAATGTGTTTTTAGCTATCAATACCCCATTGTTCTTCCAAACCTGCAGGGGTCTCAATACTGAAGTGTCCACTGTTTATACAGGCAACCGACTTATCCAAGCCATAGCTCTGTGCCCAAGCATGGAAACATCCTAAGACCTCAGAGGTATCTGGCTTGTACTAGAGGAAGGCTGATGTACAGGTGCTTGCCAAGAGTGTCTGATGTAAAGAATGCAGCAAAACTGAAGGGGTTTAGTAGAATGAGGCAGAAACATGTGCAATAGTTCATGCAGCCAACCTTATTTATTGAGAAGTCCTAATTTTATTGCCTGTTTAGTAACATATTTGTTCCACAAACTAATTTCTCATAAAGCAGAACACAACTTTTTTCTTATAAATAGTATAAATTATTTTATTTACAGAAACTTGTTACAAAACAAATAGACTATATATTTCTTCTCTTTTAAATATCCAAAGTAATTTTCTATCCCTTGACATTTGTTCATGTTCTATACAGCAGCCAACACAAAGTCCAGCTGAGATGCTCTTGATTATGGGTACACATTGTCCGACTATTCACACATTTTAACACAGGAGATTGCTTTTATAACCAAGTTAAAAAAAACTGCTTTCAAGGCCCTACATTCACACTGACAGTATGTAGTGCTCACTTAAAATCATCTGGAAATGTAAAATTTTTGCACAAAGTGTAAAAATGATTATTTTCTTTTAAACCATGAAACTTTGAGCAATCATTTTTCAAAGCCCAACTTTCCCCCAACCCAGGACAGAATGAGAGACATGAAGAAACTCCTTGGCAACAGAACTCTTGCAGGAAGGCAGCTGCCATTTTAAGTTAGGTTTCTCAAATTATACATTTTTTTTCAATGTTCTCAGAGGTACTTCTTTGTATTATATTTTTGTAATACAAAATACTTTAAATATTCTACTTTAAACTCTCTTATTTCATGAGTGAGTGACAAAACGGACATGGCATGTACATTGCTGGCTGACAGATTTTAACTCTTGGTGCCACTGGCAAATCCATCACCAGTGAAATTACTGTGAACCCAAAGGTCTTAAATGTAAAATACCTTATAAAATTTACCAGCATTGGTTGTTTTTAACTCCTCCCCTAAGATTTTACAAAACAATAAGTAGGTGGAAAAAGCAAACTCCAAAAGTTCAACTGAACATTCAAGTCTTTTTTAAAGAGAATCTGTCTAAGCTTTAAAGTTAGGTTCAGGCACTTTCAGTTTTTCCATTAGTTTTAAACCACATCACATACATAACAAAAGTGTGCTCAGAGTGTACACACACACAGGCACGCACCCACACATACACACACACACTCGCACATAAAACACTAATGAGAGAAAAGCAGTGTGTCACTTAGTCACATGTGGTCTACTGGGAAATCAGGCAACCGAGGAGAAGCAATGCCCACTTCGTCTGTGTGAATCCACTCTTGAGACACTAAAAGGAACAAAGACTTTCACAGAACAGAGGCAATCCTTCCACTGTAAAGGAGGCAGGTTCTACAACTATTGGCTTGGCAGTGAACCACTTCAAATTATAAAAAGGTATTTACTTTTATTAATTAATAAATAAATACTAGATGATCTCAATTGTACCAAAACAGGATATCAGAAAAAAAGACCTGTGCAAAAATACATATTTAAATATGTACAATTCATTTTTAACAAAATATGTCTTCTGAAATAGGGCTACTTCCATATTTATAATAGAACAAGAAATCCCAAAATAAAGGTACAAAAGTAGGTTTCGTATAATTCTTTGTTCATCATTGCAGCACTTTTTTTGTACGTTAAGAAAACTGCAGAAGTTGTCATGAAATTCTACTGGAAGGAATATAAAAATTATCTTGGTTTTAAATTGATACCAAAGTCTGTCTAAGAAACAACCCAACCACTGCAAATTTGGTTTTTGCAAGTTAATTCAATTCAAAAAAATACTTTTACTCCTGTGTTTTAAATGGTCTTAATTGTTCATCATAATAAAAAGTAGTTGTTGGAGAAAATAAAACATTTGAACAGTCTAAAGTTTAATAGCACTGTTTGGAATAGGTCTGTTTGTGGCAGGCAAAATCCAAAATGGCTAATTTCCTAATCCCAACGCTCTATGTATTACCAGGAGACATAATGAAATTCACTTAAAACTTCAGTCTAAAAAACAAAAAATCAATGAACACTCACTAATCTAAATATCTACATTAATCTGAATCAACTTGCTATTGTGGATCAGAAAACTTGATCTGTCTATTCATTCCATCACTAAAAGCAACTTAATTTATAACCATCAAAGTCCCCTTGGCTCTGAAAATAAATTCTACCCATACCCCATTGCACTTGTACCAAGGAATCAACTAGATACATCCTGATTCCCTCTTATCTCTTCTCCCCCATAAGTGGGATGGAACACCCAGACCGATTTCCTTTGCCTATACCTAACTGGCCCATCCACACTCTCTCCTTACTAGCTCTCCTATAGTATCATTTAAAAACACATTTACTGATTGATTGCATAAAATTGAACAAGATATTGTTCTCCCCTCCTTCCTTAAAAAATCAGTATTTTACATCAATTTATAGTTAAAGTATCTGCATAAAGTCTTTGTTTTATTACATAATAAGAATAATTCTGTAGCAATTCACATTTATTAGGCTGGTAACCAAATATTTATTCATTCTACAGGTTTTGACTTGAAATTCCCTGAAACTGAAGTTTGTAACCAAGAACTATGGGGATAAAAGGACACACTGACTGGCTCTGAGTAGGCCCTACCCAATGCACTGATCAGAATGGTGGGATTTACCCTGCATTGGGCTAGGCTACTCTGTGTGAACACTCTCCTAATCCAGAGGCCTGATCCTTGGTTCAGGAGCAGGAGTGGTGGGATGGTCCATTAAGAGGCCCCAGATCATTCCCCAAATTCAATCATACCTTCTCAAAAATGCTGCTTTAACTTATTACATTTTCATTTGGGGTGAAGCACTGCAATCACTATCTTAGAGGCTCTAAAACTCTCTTAAACACAAGAGGGAGTGTGTTGGGAAACACTCTGTAAGCCTCACACAAAGCCTCCACACAAACGTGTACCTACACTCCAGCTTCTCCCATTAAGGTCTGCTTCCCACTCCACCTGCATCTAAATGCATATCTGCAGTAGCCAGAAGGGAAGTGGGGGCACACATACTGCCCAGAGCACAGGAAGCAGATACTTACACTAAGTCCTAGGACAGTATCCAGAGAGGAAAATAGGGGTAATACCTTAGAAATATTTAAGTATCCTAGCAGTTTTATTTTAAAAAGACAAATCTTAAAAAATAAAATTGGGCAGGACAATCAACCCAATCTGATATACTGTTTTACATGAAAATAAATGGTAAGACAATTCCACTTCTTTGGAAATCTTGGAAAATTTTTTCCCCCCTTCATTGTGATTTTAACCCCCACCCCCATCCACCTGCCTCATTTTGGCTTTCCATCATCAAAAGTAGTTTAAATTATTTTTGCTTTTTTCTTTTACATGGGATTGGTTTTGTACCATGAAAAGTAAGCCTCCAATATGGCTGATACCCGCTAACCCAGCATCAATGGCTACAAACCAGTAAGTTGGAAGCTTTTGATAGTGTCTTATCTCAAATTATTTGCAAAAGGCTGGCCTATCTTGTCATGTGACCTTGAGTCAATACCCACATTCTACTTCTGGAACACTGCTATAAAAGCCTTTAGAAAGCTGCTTAGGATGCAGCTCCCTTTCCTCTGGAAGGTCTCCAGTTAAGGTGCTGGAGAATGACCTACAGAAGACAGTGTGAAAAAAGGAAATGGGGGAGAGTGGGAGGAGGAAGGGAGAGAGAATGAGAAAAGAAACTGGCAAGGAGATGGAGGAGAGAGAAAAGTTGACATTAACGCTCTTGTCAAACAATCTTTTGCCTGGCCAGTCTACTTAAGAGTAGTTCCATGATATAACAAGTTAAAAAAAATAAACAAGAACAAAAACTTCTCACAGATTGGTAGCAAGCAGTCCAGACCACTTTAACACTGATAAAAGCAATCTGGTGGCTGAACTTGATCCAGTGTCCTTTATGAGTACTCACTGCTACAGACATAGCTTCGGGGAAATCCTCAAAACAACAGCCCAGCGATTACCCTGGAGGCCCAAGGAGGTTGTGAAAAGAGACTCAAAGGCATCGTGGAGTCCAGAGTGCTGAGCGGAGGTGTAACTTGTCCTCAAAAGTGTCCGGATTATTTCTCCCCGTGCTGTTTTCAGCTGTCAGGGACGTGCCTTTGGCTTTTAAAAGAGAGGGATAGGGAAACAATGAAGAGGTAAGTAAGCAGCTGTATACAGGATATTCTGAAGAATATCCCTATGACCACACACAATAAGGATCCACTGATGGGATCAGGCTGGAGACAATCAACTACAGAACTGGCTTTAGTTTTCAAAAACCCTCACTTGCCAGGAGTACAATCAATCTAAAGATTTGCTTTCACAACCTGGCAAGCATGCAGGCATGTGTTTCTAGCTTAGAGAAAAAGCTCTCAATGTTTGCTTTTTCATTTGATTTTCTGCTTTTGTGTCCTTGAAGGAACTCCAGGTGGTTAACTGAAAACAAGGTTAGCTGGACTAGCATACACAGGTGTGCCAGTTCACACCCAAGGTGGTGTGTCCATGGCAGAGAGAGGGAACTCGAGCTTCACAGGTTATATTATATATTAAGTCCTTGAGGCCATGACAGACTCTTAGAGGTGTCTAACCCGCCCCATCTTTTGGACTTCCCAGTATACACCAACCTTCATTTCGTTGTGGGAAAATTTTAACCAGCACTATTTTGAAACCTATTCCACAAGAACAGGCAAGTGAAGTCTTACTTTTCTAGGAGCAGCATACTTAAAGCATTTTGGGGTCTCACCACTAACTGAACACAGAAATAAGAATGGACAATACTTTTTGGGGCCCGCTCGTCTGATTTCTAGCCATACACCTCATAAAGACTGGTGCAGTAGAAAAAAAACTATTTTGAACAGAGGAAATCATTCTCAAAACACAAACAGATTGAGACTGATTCCAAGGAAAAGTATTCAAAGTTAAGACTGCCTAAGCAGTCTGTTGACATAGACCTCTCAGAGAGTAAAAATCATAGGTGGCAAACTAGCATGTCATAAGCCCACATATGTGGACTAGATAAAATTATTTTTGTAGTGGTCAAATGTCACATGCAAGTCTAGATCTGCAGTTTCTGGGGCAGCTGCTCCAAGTAGGTGGTATACTCCCCACCCACCACCAGTATTCCAGGCACTGTTACTTGTTCCCTCATCTGTCCTTTTTGTTAGTTGTGGGCATTAAGATCTACAGACCTTGTGCACATGCAAGGTGATTAGTACAGCACTTCCTGCAGGGCCCAGGGCTCAGCAAGACACTTATTCAGAGAAGTTTTTAAGGGGTGGGTATAGAACTTCTTGCTGTTACCTTACCAATGCTTACCATAAACAGTAATGGGTAACTACAAGCAAGAATTAAAAGCAAAATTTTGTTTTCTGAACCCCTCCCCACCATGCAAAAAAAGCCAAACAACATGTTAGTTGCCCAAAATTCAAGCAGCTGCTTAAATTCAGATACTACTTTCATATCTTTGGCATTGTAAACTCATACAAATACTGGGAGGAAATTATATTACATTAGGAAACACCATGGTAATTTATGAAAAAAAAATTACCTAGCCTAGCATTTCAGTTTCTCAGGTGGGGAAGTGGGAAAAACATTAAAAAAGAGCCTCACATTTTAAGTCAGGGCTCTGGGGTGCTGCTGCTGAAATTCCTGTTCGTAAGCAAGGTGAGGAGATATCCTGATGAATGAAATAACAAGACGAGAGATGAGCTGAAGTTAGAGCAAAGGGAGCTGGAAGAAACACAGCTACTGGAGAGGCGGTCAGGAGAAACCAGCAACAGCAGGAGGTGGGAGGAAGACAAAGGTACGGCATAAGAAAGTCATGTTAACTGTGAATCCCACACCCACTTAGCCACCTACTACTAATGAACCCACAATCCGATTTCTCTTTAACTCTTTGAACGTGAACTGAGATTTTTTGTTCCTCACCTCTACCCATCCCAAGTTGTTTTCCATCCTTCCTCAGAGAGGAGAAAATAGAAGGTAAAATAAAATCAGAATATCTGAAATTGCTCAAGATAAAAATCACAAGCTCTTTCTCCTCAAGTTTTAAATCATCCCTTTCCAGATGAGTTTTGTTCCAGCCCAGTTTTCTGCAGAGGAACCCTCTGGAGAAGGTTATGTCACCTGCTTCCTTCCCTAACAGTACTGAGACACTAGCTGGCTGCATCTGCAAAGACACTCACTCCCTTCCACTGCTGTCCCCCAGGAAGCCTTTCTCAGCCCTACATGCTAATTGAAGACTGGCTTCCTCTACTCAGGAACATCATTGAAAGACATCTGAATTCTGTAGAGAGGAGCCTATTTTACCCTTACACATTCCTTAAAAGAAACAAACACACAAACAAAAAAAACTGGAAGCTGGGCAAATCGACCACACAAATTTCTGAGCTGGTAAAAAGATACCAAGGGAGAGGCAACAGACACTGTGGGGGGATTCAGAGTCCCAGTCCTACCTGATGAAGGAGGGAACTGTTCGTCAGTCCTTGTGCTCCGGGGATGGTGCCTGTGTGTTTCATGTGGACGTTGTTCGTGGCTGGCAATTTGGCAACCTTTGTGGGTTTGCTGCTGCTGTTGTTGATGCTGCTGGAGCCAGGAGAGCACTTTCTTTTCTTTCCTATGAGTTTCTCTAGAGGAGTGTGTGAGTGTGAAAAATTGCCATGGGAGTTGATAGGCAGTTCGTTAGACTGGTGAATGAATGGGCCAAGAGAAAGAGTGGAGTCACTGCTGTTCACCACCACACTCATCCTCTTGATGGACTCTGCGGGGCTCCCACCTGGGGGGCCCCTCCCTGACGGTTCATGCCGGAAGCTCACAGAGTGCGTTTTATTTGTCACACAGTTGAGGCCAATGCTATGGGAAGATGCCACCATTGATGGGTAGGGAGGCCCGGTATGAGTCACACAGTTTTTCCTAAAAGACTCCATGGAATGAGAAGAAGAGGAAGAGGAGGAAGAGGAGGAAGAGTGAACTGATAGTGGGGAACTGGTTTTGCGTTTCTTTCCTGAGCCGCCACTGGTACTGCTGCTGGCGTTGTGACAGTTAGTGCTGTTACCAGAAGACTCCTTGGGCCTTAAAGACTTGCTGGACTTCAATTTCTGAGGTTTCCTGGCCATAGGGGAGGAGGGGACTGAGGAGAGGCCAGAGGGTGTGGAGGGGGAAGAGGATGAAGAGGACACTTGTTTGGATTGCATACTGCACACAGGATCCATTGCCCCAGAAATGGCAGGCTGTGCATTTAGTGTGGTTCCATGAGCTGGTACCAATTTGCTATTTGGAGAGATGTAGGTGGATGAGAGCAGAACTGGGGATGTAGAGACGGAGGCTGCTGAAAGACTGCTGATCCCACCTTGTGATGTCGGCACAGAGTTTGTCCGGTGAGGAATGCGTGCACAGATGGGTGACGTAGTACTGGGCACTGGGGGGATTTTCCTGGAAAAAGGAGAGGATAGTGAGTGCTATTCACCGTAGCTGTTCATGATAGTTGTAGAGGAATGCACCCTGATAACCACGCTCCTTTCAGAGTGATCACTCTGAAATCCTAAATCAGTCCTGCTTTCTTCCTTCTGATTCTTTACTCTTTTTTCCTGTGAAACTGAAGCATGTGTGCCTTACCCTTACAACTATCACAACTTTGCATCTCCACTTCCATCCCCAGCTATGGATCTTCCTTGAATTCCAAGAACGTGCCATGATGTAACACCCTATATAATCTCTGCTCTCACCACTCTTAGGCCCAGTTTCTGCTCCGTTTCAGCTCAGCACCACTTCCTTAGGAAATCTGTTCTGCCCATCGGGACAGAGCAGCTCTTCAGACTCAGAGTGCGCCATACCTTGACTTCGTAAGGCTTGAGGTGGTTTTACTGTGTGAGTACAACTCTTTGGCTCCTTTGGACATGTTTGCAATTCACGACTTATCTACCGTTAGAGTCCCAGTACCTAGAATTCTGAACGCACTTGATAAACTTTGAGGAAACTCAAGAATGAATAAGCTACTAGTAACTGGAAGGTTGTAATTATCAGCCTTAACATGCAGTAATTCTCATAATGATTGGTAATGTACTTATTGGGAAGTTAAGAGTTCCATTCACACAATCAAACCAGGGATCCTCCTCTATTGTAGCTCAATTTAATGGTGACACCACCAATTTTTCCAATAAAATGAAAATGGAATTAAAACTGAAGCAATACACAGGCACAGTGGCTCAAGCCTGTAATTCCAGCACTGGGAGGCTGAGGCAAGAAGAATGATACATTTAGGGACAGCCTAGGCCACACAGTGAGTTTGGGATAAGCATGTTCCAGTTTAAGCTACATGGAAAATTCCAAGCAAGTCTATAGTACAAGACCATTTCTCACAAAGGCTGAGGTAATAGAAAAAAAAGTCCTGACTGCCACACTCTCACTTGGCTGACAGAATCATAACTCCTGCACAGGCAGAGAGAGGAGGAAGAGGAGGGGGGCAGGGGGAAGGAGAGATAAGGGGGAAAGAGGGAGGAGAGGGAAAAGGGGGGAAAACGAGAGAGGGGGGAGAGAGGGGCAGGGGAAGAAAAGGGGAGAAGGGAGGGGGGGGGGGAGACAGAGATAGCGACAGAGAGAGCTTTAACTGCTGCCAGAGTGCTTTCCAGGTGCCTTTTAGGAAGATCACTGATAGTACATGGAATTAATGTGGGCAAGTGCTTGTAACCTCTCTTAAAAGCACACTATGAGGGCAGTCTTACCCCTCCCCTCTGCGCCCATGACAGTCACCTGTGAAGCTTGCAAGCACCAGCACCAATTATATCAGTTTATGGGAAAGGGTGGACAAACACTAGTAATTTGTTTATTCTCATATTCTCTCTCTTGCTCCCTTCCTCTTTTTCCCCCCACCCTACTGGTTTAACTCCCTCTGTTTTAACTCAGAGACTTCTACTTGCTAGGCAAACACTCTACCATTTATGCCACATACTCAGACTTGTTCATTATTTTTTTGCTTTGTATTTTTCAAGTGGAGTCTTTTGTATTTATCAGGAGCTGACGTTAGACCATGATCTCCCCAACTAAGGCCTCCCATGTAGTTGGAATCATAGATACATATCACCACATCCTGTTTATTGACTAATGGGGCCTCATAAACTTTTCTACCTGGATAGGCCATAAACTGTGATTCTTCACCTGGCCAAATACTCTAAATTTCTCCAGGAGATTCTAATGTACAAAGCTGAGCTCTGTATCTCTGTGCCACTCAAAGAGCAGGACAAGAACTGTTATTACCTGAGAAGTTTGTTAGAAATGAGAGTTCTATGGCCTGACCCACATAACCCCATGTCTCTCTTAGCAAGGCCATCTAGGTGATTGGGGCCAGCACAAGTTGCTCATTGGGTGTAGTGGTTTCTTGAGGCCACCAGGTGGCGCATGTAACTGGGGCTAAGAAATCCCAGGGGAAAGGAATAGGCTTCAATACAAGGAAAAGATATCGCTCTTTCACAGACAGGTGCTATTTCCTCCTTAAAAAGCTCTTTTCACATAATTTATTACCTTTTTTAGTAGGAGGGAGCAAAAGAATATGCAGTCATAATGGCTTGTGTTTGCACAAATAAAATATATAGAGTCATACAATAAACTAAAACAGTTTTGCCTGAGAAGGGTAGGGAACAGAGACTGAGGCGTTTCAATATATGCTTCCTTTATTCAATTTTTTTGGTATTACCAATTCAAACAGATAAACAAACAAACAAGCAAAAAACACTGGTAACATCCCAGACCTTCTCAGGGATATGGAATTGGTCCTGATCAACAGGGCAAGTAGTTTCCAGAAGTGACAGGAACTGGGCCACTGCTATGCTTCTGAGCAAGGGCTGGTCTCATTCTACCATTGTTCAAAAGAATCACAAGCTGAAGATGACATTTCAGATTCAAATCCCACCTCAACTCACCCCTACATTTACCACCATAAGGGAAAGGAAACGTGTTACCCCAACAGGACTCTTCCACAAAGGAATAGGGTTTGGCTAACCCAATAGGATACAACCTGGGCCATTGGAGGCATGGAAGAGGCCACCTGAGAACAGTTCTCTGGGTGAGAAGTGCTGAACTCTACCAGCCAATCCCAAGGGTTGCTTGGAAAGGCTGCCCAGAAATAACAGTATCTGTATCAGGGAGCATTTCTATAGCACCTGGAGTTGGACCCTCATTCCATGTTCCTGGGAACTCTCCTGGGAGCTCGCTCATTGCTCAGATGTATGTTCATACAGCTGTACTAACGTTTGTAAGACCGAAGAATTTCTTCCTCAGAGCGTGTGATAAATAAAGCCAGTTCCTTGAGCAGATACTGACAGAGTAGAGGGCAAGCAAGCAAACAAATAAAAAAAATCCTATCACAATTCTGCTTTTGAAAATGGTGATGGCACAGGGGGAAGATCTCTCCAATGGGAAGCACATTTGGAGGGCCCTCCTAAACCCACGGTTTGGTAGGATCCATGGAGCTCTCCAAGACCCAGCAGGCTGTCTGAAGAAATGATAAGCTCAACTTCAGGTATCTTGGAGGTGCTGTGATGTGGAGAGATCCCCAGGATTCCAAACAAACCCACTGCTTTTTTTTTTTTTTTCTGGGCAGGGGCAATGGTTCTTCATAAAGGAGAGCCTTTTATGCAGGAAGAACCAGGAAGAAATGGAAAAGAGAAAGGCAGAGCAACACAGCTAGGAAGGCAAGGATTTGCTCCCTCCGTGATTAAAAGCAGATTGTGTCAATGGTCTTATAATGTGATTTTCAAAGGCAGAAGTGTTTCTTCTAACTTTACTAGGAAACCAAACTAGGGGAGAAAATGAGATACATTAATATAGTTCATATGAATAGGACAGAAGTTAGTCATGGCTGCAGGGCATATTTGGAATGACCTGCCTGGGAATGATTCAAACACCAGATGAGGAGAAAATCCTCCTTTCAAAAAATGTTCCCAGGTCAATAGAGCTTGAAGATCTTCCCCATTACACACGACATCTCTTACTCTTGACTGTTAGAAAACAGAGTGCCTGTCACACACTCTGAGAAGTCCTGCAGAGATGAAAAGAAGCTTACTTAAGGTTGACTTCAACTCGCCATAGAACCTTTCCTATATTTCAAAATCCTATCTGGGAAACACTACCATACACCTGTAAGGCCATATAAGCAATAGCTCAGGGATAGAATACTTACCTAGCAATCATTTGCAAAGCCCTGAGTTTCATCCCAATGCCAACAAAATAAAACAAGATGCAAATCAGAACACATAGATCTTCTCCTCTCCTTCAAATCTTCAACAGCTTCTGAGCCTCTGCGAGGCACTTCCAGTGTTAGTGTTACTTAGCTCTTGCCTCTCTCTCAGCCTTAGTCTTGAACTAGCTCACTTTCTTGTGTTTCTCAAATACTCCACTTCAGACTCAAGACCTCTGCATGTCTGGTTACTTCTGTTTGGACTTCACTACTCTTAATGTCCCAGGAGCTGCTATTTCTGCCCTATTCATCTCAGGTCCAGGGTTACAACCTAGAGATTTCCTTGAATACCCTGAACTCTTACTTTCATATCTTAGCTTTATTTGGAAACAGACTGCTCCAGAAAGAACCCCTGACCTTACCACTAACCTTGTGTTTTAGCTTTTACTAAGTGGGGACAGTCAAGGTCATATGACCAAATTGTGAAAATTAATCTGTACAGTAAATTCCTGGCACCCAGCAAACTCAGTGTTATTATCTCTAGTATCTCCCTGTTGACAAGCTTTTGACTTGGTAGTATCTCCCTGTTGACAAGCTTTTGATTTGGTTTTCATCTCCCTTGACTCTCAACTAGACTTTAAGCTTTCTATATGTGAGCATCCTTTTAATAGGAGTTCCAGGACACAGAACGAGATGTAGTTGCTGAATGGATGACTACATTATCAGGACTAGTCAGAGGCCACATATTCATGTGGCTATAGCCCTTTTCTTAAAATCAGTTCTGGAGGTCACCAAAAAAAGAGTACTCAACAGATTGAGTAAGGGAAGCTCTCCCCTCACCCACAGGCACTCACTTCCATAGCTGTGCATTCAGATGCTTCTCCACCATGAGGTTGAGAGCACAGCGAAGCCGGTTCCACCTGGAGTCAAACACGTAATAGCCTCTTCCAATCTGCCGGCTCCCAAATGTGCAAAACTGAAAGACAGAACATAGCACACATGCTTGCCACCCCCAACACCAGCATAAGGGGAGGGCTTATTCTGTGTCAAGAAATTAGATATTCAGGAAAGACAGAGCTAACTCTAGATCCCAGAAGAAGTGAAGTATGAGTGTGACAATGCCTGATCTTGACTTCTGTGGAAGAGTACAAAACTTCCACAGGTAGATTTTTGCATGCTATCTCTGGGGTCCCTTTTCTGAGCTACTCTCATACCTTGACCACATCCCACATGTACAGGTGTGCCAAGGTCCCTGGCTGGTCCCCCCTGCAATACTCTGTCCATGCTGTGTGAGGAGGATCAGCATAGGAATGGATGTGGAACTTACAGATGCTGGCTGAGGATGATGACCTGAATAATGACAGTCCAGTTTTTCAATAGACTCTTCTTTGTCATCGCCTTCGCCCTCCTCACTGGATAACCGAGAAGTTGGCTCAGTGGCAGGCAGGGGAGGGTGTGGAGATTCATGGGCTGGAGGAGGGTCAATGGGGGCACTCCCACCTTGCTGAGCAGGGCAGCCTGGAGGCCTTGGTGAGTAGAAAGTGCAGTATGGATCAGATCACACACCTGGGAATAAGCCACCTTAACTCAGATACGACAATGTATCCAAAGCTACCTGGTGGGGGACCTGGGTTCCACCACCAGACTCAGGGCAACATGCTGGTACAGATGGCTATGGAGCAAAACAACTTCTCCACAGTGAGGTAAGCTATCTGCCAGATACAATCAAAGCTAACATATAACTAGTTCTCCCTTCCACAGCTACTTGGGCAACTCATGGTTTCCCTTTCACTGTTCATGAAGAGAAGGAATTTAATAAAATTATCTCCTTAGTTCCTCTGCAAATTTCAACTGGACTTGAATTCCTAAGACAATAAAGTGAAATAACCAAAGACTGATGCTCTAGGGTAGCCTAAGAAGCACAGGAAATGATTAAAGAATGGGGAGGTCACTACCACCACGTATGTGGGTAGTCAAGAACCTGTTACTCAAGGGTAGTCATGTCTCTAGCTTCCTACAGCTCTGATGGAAGTAAGCTTAACTCTTCATAGATGGAAACACTTCAATGAGAAGATGCCAGGAATCTCAGAGACTAATCACACTCTGGTGAGCCTCTGCCAACTACTCCAACTCATCAGCAACCACAGAGTTCATGTTGGTACAGGTTCAAGCATACATTTGGATTGTCATGAGGGGGAGGTACTTCTACCTTTAGGCAGCCACTCAAAGATTAGACACATGAGGGTGAAATAGTATGCAACAAAAGCTAATGGCCACATACTCCTCAGCAGAAGCCTTGTTAGCCAGTGGCTGAATAGCTAACACTGAAGGTCCTTATTCTCCATGCCTTTTCTCTCTCTTCCCCTCAAGGAAATAGATCCAAAGCCATTCACTTCAACTTGGTTACACATGTAATCACAAACATACATTTGCCATCATTGTCTGAGGCACATGTATGACAAATTCTTGTCAATATGCTCTGAAACCATGGATTGCTGTGCAGCTAAAATGCCTAATCTATGCTCATTTATCAAAATGAATGAATGAAAAAAACATGTTGGTAAATGGATGCTATAAAAACTCAGGCTAAAATGCCTGTCCCCAACCATAATTCGCATTGCTGGTATTCTGCAAGAAATAAGAAATGAATGGGAATTGTTGTCAAAGCCATATGAAATGTTCTATCAGTCACCTATAGGAAGTATCAGAAACCTGATGTCAAACAAGCATCAGACAGTTAATTCTGGCTTTTTGCTACTACTTGTACTGGCAACCAAGAAGAGTCCTGGATGGAACTTCCTGATAACACTGACTATTTGTTTTTATATTAAAACCCAATTTAAAACTATCTCCTGAGTGACCATGAGTTGATTTTAGTATTTACAAGTTTGTTTGCTGAAGGAAGGAAAACTGGGGTGTGGCCTACCTTGGAAGACTGGGGGTGTGAGGTTTAGGTTTACTAGCTACAAAAGGCTTTGATTCAGAAGGAATCACTCCATGAGAATTTTGGTGCGGCTCCAGCGACGTTTTAGGAGGGGCGGGATGCGGGTCCCTGAGAGGCTGTGATGGTTGCTGGGAGTCCAGATGGCGAATGGATTCCTTTTCCCTGGTTTTGTTTTTGTGCTCGGCTAATAACACATCAAATCGTTTTCTTCTACCCTGAACAGCCCTCCGCTGGGTTAAGGAATGTGTCTACAAACAAAAACACAAACAATAAACAAACAAGAGGAACCTCAATAACTTTTATGTCATACATCCCCAGACACAACTTTACTAAAAAACCAATCTACATCATTCTTCTCAACATTTGTTAACCTAGAAATAAGAATGGAACTTTTCTCCTTGGCTAGACTAAAAAGCATATATTCTAGATTCTCATTGAAGAACCTGGAGATGCTACCCCATCAGAGTAAAGGATAGATGGTTTGTGTGGCATGGCTCAAGGCGTGGAGTGCCTGGTTCAGCAAACATGAGACCCTGAGTTCAAACCCCAGGAAGAAGAGAGAAAAAGAGGGAAGGAGAAATACTAACTGTCCACTGGCTTTGTGCTTAGCAAAGCAGTAGAAATAAGTAACAAATACTCATGTTTTATACCCTAGAGCAATTAATTTATCCAGGATTTTATCAACTCCATTAAAAAACTTTTCCTCTTTTGATAATTAAAATCCTGAATGTTAATATAAAAGTAACAATTATCCCATAAAATGAATGTTAAGGTCAGGTACTCATGGTTCATGCTTCTAATCTACTAAGAAGGCTGAGATCTGAGGATTGCAGCTCCAAGCCAGCCCAGGCAGGACAGTTTGAGAATCTTATATCCAATTAACCATAAAAAACCCAGAAGTGGAACACACACACACACACACACACACACACGCACACGCACACGCACACTTCTCTCTCTCTCTCTCTCTAAATAAGGAGAGCACTCACTTAACTTCCAGAACATAAAAATTAAACACAACTGCTTCTCTCTATTCCAATGCAAATGCTCATGTGTTTTAGACACAGAGGACTACAACCAAGGAAGACTTGAGAGAAATAGAGAGTATAAGGCTGGGAACAAAGAGCTGTGAACAGGAAGAGACAGAAAAGCAGAACAGACCCCTAAAAATAGCCACTTCTTCTATAAACCAAGAAAACTGTACCCACAATGTACAATTCTAGAAAGAGGAAAGGGTATATAGAGGAGAAATATGGCCAAATTATGGCAGATCTGGAACTATAAAGGCAGAAATATAAATCTGAGGTTCAAGCACATTTTAAATATAAGAAGTCTAACATTACTCCTGGTAGAAGATACAACTGAATGTACAAGTGTGAAGTGGTAAAAGTTGGGCAAATCTTACCAAAAGTCACCTCCAGTCACTGGGAAATGATTTTGCAGGTCAGCTTGTCTATTCTGCATACTTCTGCAGAGAGCCTAATGCCCAAGAGAGGACGAATCTATACCAACTACAACAGCCTCCATTACATCATCTATGAGCATAAGTAAATTCACCTATACATTTCCTTCTTTACGTTACAAAATACTGTACATGGTATTTTATATACACACATATGTAACACATGTATGTATTGGTTATATATATGTGTGTGTGTATAATATATATATATATTATATAAGCACATCTGTCTGGAGAGACAGATGGAATGTCACTTGGTACTTAACATAGTTAAAAGACAAGAAAGAAGGCAGACAGTTTCATCCCAACTCTGAAGAATGTAAGTGATTCCTTTCCTTTCTTGCCTTCCTCCTAGTACTCTGCCAGTACCAGGACTTGAATTCAGGGGCTTATGCTCTTGCTCAGTTTTCTTGCTTAAGACTAGCACTCTAACACTTGAGCCATGCTTCCTATCCAACATTTTGGTGGTTAATTGGAGATGGAGTCCCACAGATTTCCCTATTATTATCTCTTTGAACCTTGATCCACTGGGTCTCAGCCTCCTGAGTACCTAAGATTACAGGCATGAGCCACCAGTGTCCAGCCAAACAGGATTTCTAATGAGCTCTAAAGAACATTGCCAAAAGAAATCTGATGACTTGCCCCATGGCATATAGGAGAAAGACTGAGTAGCCTAACTTCTGGGGCTCTGCACACTCTAAGAGCCTTGTTTCATGATACTTGGGTATACTTCATGCATTTTCCTTACTCCTATATTCAGTCTTCTGACTATCTTTCAGGCTTTAAGGTGACTGCTCTACCCTGTCTCAGGGTTTTCATGTGTATTATTTCTTCCACCTCTTTCACCTCTCCTACCCGGCAGTGCCCAGATAAATCAGAATATGACCCCACCCCAATGTTCCTGTAGCTGGAAAAGTTCCCTAGCAAAAACCTTGACTGCAGGCTGTCATAACACAGGCCTCTCTCTCCCTGTCTCCTTCCTATAAATCACTAGTAGTGATTTATTTATCTGAATCACTATCCTATGGCTCTCCATCTTCTGTATTAGACTGTAAGCCCCACAAGGACAGAGAACATGCCTTGATCTTACCCTTTACAGCTCCTGAAAGCTAAAATGAGTCTTCTCTTCATAGATGCATGTAATAAGGTTATTTGATATAATAACTGAATGGGACAAAGGGCAACCAAATCATGAAATCTTTCTGCATAGAGGCACAAGGAACATCAGATAGGCAATCTGTCAGATGAGGAAATAAGAAGGAAACAATCAGGTGAGAGTAGACAAGAGGACATGAGTGATGGAAGGGAACAGCTGCAAATCCCTTGCCAGGGGGAAGAATACACATGACAGTCTTAAGTCTAGGACAGAAAAGATCTGACAGCAACCTAGGGACATGCAGGTAAGGTGCACTGAGCACATTTAGTCAGAAAGACTCCTGCATATTATGTTTATGGCAACACTGTTCCGAATAGCCAAATGATGGCATTAACAGAAGTACCCAACAACAGATGAATAGGTAAAGATAAAATATATCTGTACACACACACACACACACACACACACATACAAGCATATTACATAGGCACAAAGAAAAATAAAAGTCCCTGGGTGCCGGTGGCTCACGGTTCAAAGCCAGCCCAGGCAGGAAAGTCCATGAGACTATTCTCTCCGGTGCTATGGTTCAAGCGGTAGAGTGCCTGCCTTGAGCTGAAGAGCTGAGGGACAGCGCCCAAGCCCAGAGTTCAAGCCCCATGACCGACAAAAAAAAAAAGTCATATCATTTGTAGGAAAATAAAAACAGCTAGAGGACATCATACTGAGATAAGCCAAGCTCAAAAAAGGAAAACATCAGATGTTTTCACTCATATGTGGAAACTAGACCTAGAAGACACACACACACACACACACACACGTGTGTGTGGATATGGACATATACATATATATACATGCATATTACACATATATGAACCTAAATATATATATATATACAAACATATACATACATACACAGGTTAATCACAGGACATGAATCAAGCTAAGAGACTGCTAAGTAGGAGAGAGGATAAAGGGTGATTAACTTTGTAACAGTTTTTAAGACTTCCTCATAGTGAACCTCAGTAACAGCTGATGATCAATGGGAGATGTAGGAAAAAGACTGTAGGTGGGTAGGGACTAAGATGGTTGGGCTGGTGGGGAAGATAAAGGAAAATGGCTGCTATGGAAAACAGATTTTCAACTATGAAAATGAAACAAGGAATCCTGTTGGGGATGCTATTTTTAGGGGGGAGGGTGAGAGTTAGGGAGAGTGAGAAAGAGGGTAAGACTGATTTGAATACAGTGTAAATCAACCTCCCTAGCCATAAAAGAAATGCAAATCAAAACAACATTAAGATACCACCTCACCCCAGTTAGAATGGCAAAAATCAAGAACTCTAACAACAACAGATGCTGGAGGGGATGTGGACAGAAGGGAACCTTACTGCATTGTTGGTGGGAGTGTAAACTTGTTCAACCACTTTGGAAAGCAGTATGGAGGTTCCTCAAAAGACACCACATAGAGCTCCCCTATGACCCAGCAATCCCACTTTTGGGCATTTACCCAAATGTTTACAAACAAGACCACACTAAAGCTACCAGCACAACTATGTTTATTGCAGCATTATTTACCATAGCTAAGATATGGAACCAACCCAGATGCCCCTCAGTAGATGAATGGATCAAGAAAATGTGGTATATATACACAATGGAATTCTATGCCTCCATCAGAAAGAATGACATTGTCCCATTTGTTAGGAAATGGAAAGACTTGGAAAAAATTATATATATATATATATATATATATATATATTTTTTTTTTTTTTTGGTCCAGTTGTGGGTCCTGAACTCTGGGCCTGGGCGCTGTCCCTCAGCTCTTCAGCTCAAGGCTAGCGCTCTACCACTTGAGCCACAGCGCCACTTCTGGCTTTTTTCTTTTTGCTTATGTGGTGCTGAGGAATCGAACCCAGGGCCTCAGGCATGCAAGGCAAGCGCTCTACCACTGAGCCACCTTCCCAGCCCCGGAAAAAATTATATTAAGTGAAGTAAGCCAAGCCCAAAGAAACATAGGTCCCATGGTTTCCCTTATTTACAATATCTAGTATATGTATGAGTCAAGCAGAAAAGGTCAGATAAGGTGATATTAGGAAAATGAACCTAAGATATATATTTAAATGTTTTTCTTTCATGCATTTGTTTCTAACACATTTATAAGATTATTTTTTAGTTGCTTTATATGTCCCTCCCCCACAGTATAACCCCTGCTTTCACTGTATTTGATGTCAGTATAATTTGTGGAGGGGAAGGGGAAAAACAAGTCGTTTAAATAAGGATACAGGTGGACCCGTTGCAACAATGAGAAGTACACGTTGTCATGTCAAAAATGAACTTTACAACTTTGGTGGTGGGGGGGGGCAACAGGCCGGGGGGGGGGGGGGGAGGCTGGGAAGGGATGGGAAGGGGAAACAAAGGAGGAGGCTACAATGCTTGATAAGAAATGTACTCAAAAAAAAAAAAAAAAAAAAAGAAATGTACTCATTATCTTGCCCATGTAATTGTAACCCCTCTGCACAGTATTTTCACAATGAAAAATAAAAAAAAATGAAATCTCCCAAAATAAAAGCAAAGGAAGTAAAGGGAAAGTTAAGTAAAGATCTCTGTGAAAGTACAGGCCTCACAGGGGCCTATATATCCTGCCAATTCTATGCTGAATTCATGACCAGTTAGGGGTGAAGATACAGATTAATGTAATGACAAGATTAGTGCTAATGAGCAATGATACCCTTATTAGACTAGCAGAAGAAGCTAGGTGTGGCGGCTTATGCCTATAATTCCAGCTATTTTGGGAGATTCATATGAGGAAGACTGGTTCCAGACCATCCTAGGCAAAAAATTTGTGAGATCCCTATGTCAACTAATACAAAACTGTGTGTTAATTGGGCACTGGTGAGCCATGCCTGTAATTCTAGTTATCTTTAAGGCTGAAATTGGGAGGGACATTCATGGCCAACGTGGGCAGAAAAGTTTGAGATCTCTTCTCAGGAAAGTTGGGTACACAGTGGTATGTACCTGGTTAGCCTAGCTACTACAGGAAGTTATGCTCAGACATGCACCTGAGCAGGAAGAAAGGCCTTATCTCAAAAGTTACCAGCAGAAAACAGGGCAATGTGACTCAGCAGTAAGAATACCTGCCTAAGAAGCCCGAGGCCCAGAGTTCAAACCCAGAGTTCAAACCACCCAAAAAACAAAAACAAAGAAAACTAAAAAAAAAACAAAACTGG
This sequence comes from Dipodomys spectabilis, assembly GCF_019054845.1. Classification (NCBI taxonomy): domain Eukaryota; kingdom Metazoa; phylum Chordata; class Mammalia; order Rodentia; family Heteromyidae; genus Dipodomys; species Dipodomys spectabilis. The sequence continues at coordinate 25,562,360 of NW_024870731.1, read as the reverse complement.
ATGCAATTGTATGTATCCAATTGTATGTATCTACCTAGTTATGCAGGAAGCATAACTAGGAATATCATGATTCAGGGAGACAAAGTGAGATCCTACTTGAAAAATAATGAAAGTAACAATGGCTGGAGTTATGCTCAAAAGTGATAGATCACCTGCCTAGCAAACAAGAGGCAGTTCAAACCCCATTACTATCCTAATACTTTCTTTTTTTTTCTGGTTGGTCATGGGGCCTGAACTCTGGGCCTGGGTGCTGTCCCTCAGCTCCTCAGTTCAAAGTTAGTGCTCTACCCATTTCAGCCACAGTGTCACTTCCGAGTTTTTCTGTTTATGTGGTGCTGAGGAATCAAACCCAGGGCCTCATGCACACAAGGCAAGCACTCTACCACTGAGCCACCTTCCCAGCCCCTATCCTAGTACCATTTTTAAAAAAGAAAAAGAAGAGCTGAAGAGCACATATCATCTGAAAAGAAAGACAGGTGCAAGGAATGGAGATCCCTTATCAGGTCACATAGCAATCAAGGCAAATGAGGAATGGCATGAAGCTTCTTGTACTTCTCAGGATTTACTCAGAAGAACTGAAATTAGGGCTCTAAGACGTACTAGCCTCCCCATGTTTATCTAAGCACTATTCACAGTAGCCAAGATGTGGAAACAAGCTAAAAGTTCAGGTATGATAAAAAGAAAATGGGGGTGAATACATGCTGTGGATTAATCAGCCTTTAAAGAGAAGGAAATCCTATTTGTAACAATATGGATTGCCCTTGGGAATGCACTAAAAGAAATAAGCCACTCACAGAAATATAAATACATGATTTTGCCAGGTGCTGGTGGCTCACACCTGAAATCCTAGCTTCTCAGGAGGTTGAAATCTGAGGCATGGCTTAAAGCCAGCCTGGGCAGGAGAGTTCATGAGACTCTTATCCCCAGTTAAGCATCAAAAAGCCAGAAGTGGAATGTGGCTCAAGTAGTATAGTGCAAGCCTTAAGCAAAATGAAGGACAGCACCCAGACGCTGAGTTCAAGCCCCAGGATTGTCAAACCAAAACCCAAACCAACTGTCCCCCTCAAAAAAATAAAAAAACAGGGCTGGGATGTAGCTCAGTGGCAAAGCGCTTGCCTAGCAAGTGCAACGTCCTGGGTTCGATCCCCAGTACCAAAAAAGAAAAGACAAAAAAATACAGTTTAAAAAAAAACAAAAAACCCAAACAACAAAAAAATAAAAAAACAAAAAACAAAAACAAATAAAAAAAACCCCTACCATTTCATTTACATGTGGTATGTAAAGATAAACACAAAGAATGAAAAATTATATGGTTGTTATTAGTGGCTGGGAGGACAGGGTTGAAAGGAGGAAGCTACTTTAACAACAGTCCCCAAAGATTCAGGTAACCAAGATGAATAAGTTCCAGAGATCTGTTGTACAACCTATAGTCAATAATAGTATACTGTACTGTACTGTATTGTACTGTACACCTAAAAATACTAACAGGCACAGCTGGGTGCTTGTAGCTTACACCTGTAATCCTAGTTACTCAGGAGGCTGAGATCTGAGGATCGTGGTTCGAAGCCAGCCTGGGCAAGAAAGTCCCAATAAACTACTCAGAAAAAGCCAGAAATGGCATTGTGACTGAAGCGGTAGAGCACTAGCCTTGAGAAAAAGAGCTCAGGGTTAGCACACAGGCCCAAGTTCAAACCCCATGACCAACAAAAAAATAAAAATGAAAAATAAATTTTAAAAAATACTAAAAGGGCCGGGCACTGGTGGCTCACGCCTGTAATCCTAGCTACTCAGGAGGCTGAGATCTGAGGATCGCGGTTCAAAGCCAGCCCAGGCAGGAGAGACCATGAGACTCCTATCTCCAATAAACCACCAGAAAACTGGAAGTGGCGCTGTAGCTCAAGTGGTAGAGTGCTCGCCTTGAGCTGAAGAGCTGAGGGACAGCGCCCAGGCCCAGAGTTCAAGCCCCACAACCGACAGAAAAAAAAAAAAATACTAAAAGGCTATATGTCATGTCAAATGACTTAACCACTATAAAGTTTTAAGAGAAAAATCTGTTTTATCACCTGTCTCTCAGGTAATTTCCAAAGAACAGTTTTTGGATGAATAAAATGTCCCTCACTGAACACAGGTATTACAGGCAATCTAGATTACTGAGAGCCACATAGGCAACACGGAGGGTAACAAGAATGAGCAAGTGGTTAAACATGGTAAAGGAAACTGTGAAAGAATTCTATAGAACTTTAATGGATATCTTAAAAAAAACACCACTCTAAGTTTTCTATTAATATTCCAAGAAAGGCAAAAGCCATTTTCTCTGAGGTATAAGTTTTTTACCTAGAGATTCAAGCCTAACTCAAGACAAAATGCAAAATCAAAATACATAAATGTGGCATTTCCTCTTCCCACAAAAGAGGAGAATGTCTAATTTTTGATAAGTTTAAATATGAATTTAAACATTCTTTTATTCTAGGTGTAATGATACATGCCTATAACCCCAGAACTTGGAAGGGTTATTTGAATTTAGGAGTTCAGAACAATCCTTGACAACACAGTGTGAGTCTATCTTTTGTTAAGAAAGCTGGAGCTTGAGGTGTCTCAGGTGGTAGAGCACGTTCCACCTGACAAGTGCAGAGCTGAGTTCAAACCTTAGCCCCACAAACAGAAAGAAAAGAAAAAATCACTATTGTAAGACAAAATCTGTACACTAAAAATTAGAAATCAGAAATTGAATTAAAAGAACTAAAATTTAAAATTTACCAATTTAAAAAAATTGGAAGAGGTAATTTTTTATAATTTTTCCCCCTCCCTCAAATGAAAGGTTTAAAAGTAAATACTTTACAGTGATTATTTTTCATAGTTCTTCAACACTTTTGAAGGGTACCTGGGGACATTTCCGGAGAAATACAGGCATGTTTGCTTATACAGATGCCCTGAAGTCAGCTCCATATCCACAATCCTTATGTGAAAGTGGACATATTACCTTCTCATATGAACATGCTGTTCTTGTAACGAAAATAAAAACTTCTGAGTAAAAAAAAAAAAGAGGACCATTATATTTTCTTAGTTTATATATAAATTGATTTATCTACATTTATAAAAACTAGAAAGTAAGGCTATCTAAAAGTCCCAGATCTTTAAAAAAATTTTTTTTTATTGTGAAAATACTGTACAGAGGGGTTACAATTACATGAAGTCCCAGATCTTTTAAAGAGTGCTTCTTTAAAAAGTTTAAGAACTATGAATCCCAATTTGGGCACTAGTGGTCCTCCTAAGAATGAGGCTCATGCTTAGATCAGAGGCTGAGATCTGAGGATTGACTTTGGAAGCTATGAGACTCATCTCCAATTAACCACCTAAGAGCTGGAAGCTGAGGGATAGCTCAAGTGGTAGAGTTACAATATTGAGTACAAAAACTAAAGAACAAGTGCCAGGTGCAGAGTTTACACACGCATGCACACACACACACACGCACACACACACATGCAGGCACACGCAACAAAACAAAATTTTAAGAATTTTCATTCTTGTTTTAAGTCAGTGCAATTGAAGGCACAGTAAAGAGTGTATTCATCCTAGGAAGGATCACCATTCTCCAGGATCAAAAGATACTCATGAAAACAAAATCTTTCCTGTAAGTGTATAATTCCTAGCATACTTCCCTTCTTCTCTACTTGAGGCTTTCATCATCATTGTTCTCTCACTTATTCAACTCAGAACAATCCAAAGCACAGGCTTGCCCATGAGTCAGAGACTACATGACCAGTGTGGTACTTCTCAGTGCCCTGTGCTTATCACACTCTTCAGCTCTGACTGAATGTAGGAGGCCACCTACCTTGCACGTCAAAGACCGGGTGCAGGGCTTCTTGGTGTCAAGGTCAATGACCCCACAGTGGATGTCAGGATCAAACTCTCTTTCTGTCAAGAGCATAGAAACATTACAATGGGCTCACCACACACTTCATTTAGTTTTGGAAATAAGAACATAGGAGAAATCTCAAGACAGGAAAATTACCGAAATTATCATATGAACAAATTTCATCAAGTTATCAGTAATTCCAAAATAGATGATATGTAAGCACTTCAATGGAGCAAAAAGTATCACTAGAGGACCACAACTGCCATCACATGCTGGAAAACAATGTTTATACAAGCATTGCTATATTGCTGCTTTTGGAAACACATGACTAGAAAGCTTTGTTAATATTATATACACATACCTTACTCCTCATCTCATACACACGCAGTATAAAACTGAGAGAAGAGGACAAGCACAGTGCTTAACGAACTATCTCCTAAAGCTGAAGTTCACTAGTTTTACAAAATAGACATAAAGACAGCTGTTCATTCAATACACATTTAATATACATAGAAGTATTAAGAGAAAACTGTGATGTTACCTGATAATCTTTTATTTAAAAACTTCCTATTATTAGAATTGTCTTCAGATTTCTTTTCCAGAGTTGGCGGTGCAGGAAGTCCTTTGCCATTCAGAATCTGTCCAGGTGAAGGCAAGTTTGGCTTTGGTATTGAGGGGCAGTTAAGGCCAGGCTTGACTGAGGAACTCACAGTAGCAGGACAGGTTGGCCCCACCGCAGATTTCAGTAGTGTGCCATCCATCTTCGGATGTATCTTTTCTACCTTTACAGAAGGTGTCATGCTGCTGGAGGAGGAAGTGAGAGCGGCAAGGCCTGAGTACTTCATAGCCTTGAGTGAATGGTTAAGAATGAGGGCAGAGGCTGGCTCTTTCCAGCATAGCACAGGCCCAACCCCCTGGAAAACACCTTATGAATTATTTTGGAACTACTCAAGAGAAACCTACGTAGTTCACATTTATGTAGTCTGTAAGTTCTCTGAAGGGGCAAAAGGCCCAGAGGATTTTCAAGTGACTTTTGTCATTTCAGAAAGTTTTACCTACAGAGCTATGTAAAATTCAGGCCTGATACTCAAGGCAATTTCTGCAAGAAATTTTTGCAAGAAGCAGACATGAAAAGATCATCAAAAAAGACCTAAGACCACAACCCTTAGAGAATATGAGAGTCACCATTTTTAAGAAAGGATTCATCAAAACAAACTTCTGAATAGTAAATACTTCCAAGTACTAACACTAAAAGACTTAACTCAAACAATGTTAAGCTAACAATGTCTTCAAGAAGAGGCCCTCTGCTTTTCTCAACAATAAAATATAATGTGGCTCTGCTTCAGACCCAAACAAATGTGTCTATAAGCACCTGTCACATAGCTAGCTGGTGGGCATGTTGTCATTTTGCCTGAAAAACCTGAAAATGTTGATTAAAAGCTAATTGTTGGCCTGGTCCACCTCTACAGATCTCATTTCACACAAACATCTGTAACGATGAGCTTTTGCAAATTTTGTCCAGCAAATCAGTACTCTGACAGATGACAAATAACTTACACATCACATTGGCTTTTTAGCTTTTAAACAACTATAGGAGTGAAAGCCAACTTTGCTGCACTGTACTTCTGACAAGTGAGCAGGGGCTGAGGGCTTAGCAACTTCAAATAGCTCTACACAGCTATATCAAGAATAGTGTGACAGCAGCAGAACAATTTCAAGATACCACGATTGTCCCAGCTGGTAACTAAGTCCTTCAGCAACAAGGTGCTGGACCCTTTCTAAGATCAATCAGGTAGTCAGACTTTGGGAATGATATATGTGGCATACTCTGAAGGAAGGCAGACCAGGGAAAAGGCAACCACCACCAGGCTAAGGGATACCTTGACAAAGCAAGATATGTTTCTATAGGATTGTATGGAACTACTTCAGTCTTCTACTATGATAGAAAGTCAAAGCTGGCAAGGGGAAGCATGCTTCACTCTTGACCCCTACAAGTCCTAGAGCTAAGGCTGGGCATCTCCTCACCTTTTTACCTTGGCTATTGTCAACAGAAGTGGCAGGAACATCAACAGTCACACATTAACTGTCTTCAATGGGCCAGAAACCATGTCTGTTACATGACAGATACGAACTGGTACATTCCCCAATTCCACATAATACTATTTGTTATTCAGAGAAATGCCTTGCTCAAAGGCCTCAACTAGGAAGGGACAGAAGTAGGGCCAGAAACCAGGCCCATTTGACTTGGAGTCTTCTCAAAGTTCCTCAACCTAAGCTTGTTTCTCCTCCCATGGAAATGGGAATAGCAATTCCTATTCCACAGGTATGTGATGATCACTTAATGACAGTACACAACAGAGCTTACTTTCAGTTACTAGAACACAGGAAAAGGATCAATAGACAAGTATTACAAACCTTATTACTACCTATTACTACTCTGAAAAGTCTCCTGTAATATAATAGAGACACAGAAAGAACCAATACAATGTACTTGAATTTCCCACAAGTAGGCTCTTTCATATGACTCCAAGACTCTACTCACACACACAGCTCATTACCAGAAGGTACGCTTTAAAAACACTTGTGGCCATACTCACACTCTAGCAGGGGGTACTCTACTCTGCTGAATGGGATGCATGGGCCTGGTGCTCCCCCTGAGTGGCAGTTTCTCTTTGGGTGATTTCAACAACTTTGAACTTGATGAGGGCGCACTGAGAACTCCTCCACTGGAAGACCTGCTGCTTCCACCTGCACTGCCTCCTTTGCTTTTGGGCAGAGAATTGAAGAAAGAAAATACTGAAGTGGGAGGGACGGCCAAAGGCGGCTTGCTGGATGAGCTATGTCTTCTTTCTGAAAAGGAAAACCAAGAAGAAAACAACCATGTTTCAGGAAAATCTCAAATGGGACTCTTAGAAAAATTCCCTGAAATCAACAACCTTAGGCCAAGACACGTATAATTAATTGAAAATTTGCAAAAGGCAACAACTTTCAGAAGGGCTTATCTAGGCCCTACAGACTTAGGATTCTAAGAACCAGTGCTATTTCCAACACATCTTGGCATAAAAGGTTTATCATCCAGAGCCATTAGAAAATTTCCCATTCTACATTTGAGCATACACTCTTGGGTTTTGTTATGTTACAAATGAATCCCACTAGCTTCAACTTACACTAAGAGGCAATATTATTCACTCATCTTTATAGCCTGTTAATTGATACCACGTGTAATTTTCTTCCTTTCTAGCATAGCACCTCTCTGATTTTCAGAATAGCAAAATCTGAAGAAACAAGTTGTACCATTTTTCCCCCTAACCACCAGCATAGAACACCAAATAAAAAATGTTATCTTATCATTCCTTAGGAATCTGTGCTAAAATTTTCCAGTGAATCATTTTAACTCCTTCCCCTTTAATAATGTCACTCAACTACAGATGGCATAGCTCCGGATCACACCGCTAGGATGCCAAAGGCACAAGACAAAAATACCACAAATAGCGAGGCCTCTTTTTTAAAAAAGCAGGAAGTAATTAATGGGTAAGTACAGACTACAAAGGTTTAACTGAGAATCATATTTTCTCAAAGCAATCTATATTAATAAAAATCAGAGATGCTTAAACAATGTTACAATAAGAAATAGGTTAAGTAGTAACTATTTTCTTAAGAAACCTGTTTTGGTAGCTTAGTGACTGTCTTCAATTAAACCTGGAATTTAAAACTGCATATTTACTTAACTCTTGAGTTTTAAAATGCATATTTTAATGCATAATTTAATGTACTACATAAGGCAATGAAAATATATCCATTTATGATAAGTATTTCAAATTAAACCTGTAATTCAGGAAAAGAATTTTGTACACAGTCATCTCTGTTCTTCATGCTTTTTAATCTTAAGTTTGCTTTTGCATAAATCTTTATAAAATTATTAAAACCTCTAAATTACAAAGCAAAAAAAAATGTGTATGAATGAATACTGACTGGACTTACATGCGTACTGAAATCTTAAGCATGTTAAAATAGTGACAACTAGCATCACTTAAATGGCTTACTTCCAAAGACTTGGTATTACTTTGGGGCCTTTGGGTAAAGCTATGATGACTTATTCCTGGAAGGACCGTAGTTTAGCAACACTTTATGAGGTGCTTGAGAATCTGATTCACAGCAGGAGAAAATGACATTATCTGCAGGCAAAATTCAAACTTTCCAACTTATACAGAGGTACAATCAATTTAGGAAGACTAAACTAATATGATTTGTAAGTGCTGGCCTGCTCCTGTATTAAGTTTTATGTCCAAGGAAAGGAAATTTAAAGTAACTTCACTTTAATCAATTCTCAAATTTGGCACCTGAGGTGTCTTTGTTTTGGCAAAAATACAGGTTTTTTTTAGGTAGGCATGGTGGGACACACCTATGGTCCTAGCATTTAAGAGGAGGCTGAGAAAGGCTTGAGGCCAGCATGGCAAGACGATTGTAAAAAAACAAAAACAAAAGTAGTTTCTTTCTTCTTCTTTTGTGGCCATACTGAGGGTTCAAACTTAGGGTCTTGCACTGGTAGGTCTGTCATTATTTTCACTTTCAGTTATTTTTTAGATAGGGTCTTACCTTTTTGCCCAGGGCAGGCCTGGACATTCATCCTCCTATTTACTTTCCATGTAGCTGGGATGACAGGCATGCACCATTTTGTCTGGCAGGAAATTTATTTTTTTCTCCCAAACATTCTGAACATACTCCCAAGCATGTTTATAGTTTTGTTGCCTGCCCTATATGAGTGGCACTTCCATGAACCTTATCTCTTATCTTCCTCTATAAGGCATGCCACAAGAAAGAAGTCTTCTATTTATATTTTAAATACTGTATTTTAAAGACTGGTACAGCTCTCTTGGGAAAAAGATTTTCAAATGGCCCAGTAGTTCACAATTTCAGCTATATTTCTGAGTGACTAAAAACTCTGATGCTTGTACCTCTCCTACAGCCTGTGATTTAATTGGTTTGGGGTGTGATACAGGCATCCAGACTTACCCAGCTGTTGTGTGTGACTGTATCGTACAGCCTAGGTTGAGAGCCTGACCTAGGCTAGGCAAACAACTCAGGAACCATTAACCATGGCTGAGCGAGTTAACATCTGCACAGTGCTGAGAACATATGGCATATCGCACTTTATTTAAAGCCTCGTCAACTATAGCTCACTGCTACTACTTTGTCTTAGTGATTTTCAAACTTTCATCAAATGCAACTATTTCCATCATTCTTAACAAAGCCACTTTTTAAACTTAATTTTTAAAAAACTTAATATTTTTATTTTGGAACTGGAGGCATAGTTCAAGTGGTGGAGTGCCAGCCATGGTTGAAAAAGCTAACTAAGAGATGAGATTCTCAGTTGCACACACATGTGAAGCCCTTTTCATCTAAATCATTTTCAATGGTATCACTGCTTCCTCCTTGCTATAGTTCTAAGTCTCTCCGGGGAGCATTCTTGGTATTCTGTACCTACATACAGGATTTCAGGGTAGTCAGCATTCCTAGTCTCCTACCAATTAATCACCAGCAATGTCCCTCTGTCACAGACAACTTTCACTCCTACCCCCACCATTTCCAGATAGGCTCCAGGGTAAAGCATAGAACTACCACTCTTAGCTGAGAGCTATTTATTTTCCCCCAAACTAATATATCCGTGAAACAGTTAAGTTTTTTCTCCTGAAAATATTAAAAGAACAAAGTATTTAAATATCTACCCATATTAATTCACAAAAAGCATCTTGTGCACTCACCCCAAGCAGTACAATGAAACAATGATACCAGGTCTGTGGTACAAAGGGAAAGGGGAAAAAAAACAACAACTACAAATGTAGTATTCTTTGGGCATCAGAAGCCTCAGAGAATCTGAGAGAAAAAGTACAATGGTCCCCAACTTTTGAAGGTTTAACTTACAATGTTTTGACTTCATAATGCTGCAAAAAGTGATACTTGTTTAGGTACTTGGAATTTCCAATCTCTGTTTTCTCAGACAGCATAAAACCAGTTGTCAACCAGATACATGATCTGAAAGGGAGAAATCCATGTGCCAAGCTGTGCTGTCACTAAGCTACAATGCTCAAAACTTGGGAGGATTAATATATTCTTGACTTAATGATAATTTCAACTTGCCAAAGCTTTAATGGTTCCATCATTAGTTGAGTAGCATTTGCAATGTAGTTTTTCTTAAGATCAAATGATTAAAGAAAATTTGTAATCTAGTCAGTTCAACTATAATGCTTGCTTTGAGAATGCAAATTTATTCCAGAATAATCTAACCATAATAAAAATTTCCATATGCTTTTGTCTCTAAGAAATACTAAGGGAATGTAGAAAACTACACCTGGCTGAACTAGTCACATGGGGTACCTGAGGCACGCGGAACCTCAAGCATCTATCATGCACCTCAGGTCAGGGCACATGTTAAGAACCACACCCCAAAGCATTTGGTGTTAACAGTTTTCTGTCAGTTCCATATGATTTTCTTCCATCACTTCCCACAATTTACAAGTTGTGATCTACTCTATACCCACTTCACAGTCAAATGCCAGGACTTTACAAGGTAAATGGTCAAATTTACCTTAGTATTTGCATATATTTAACCATTTATCATTTGTAAGACGGTGCTACCATTTTCAGTAGGTTCCTATCTTTTTTTGTGTCACAAAAGACATTTTTAGTGTTGTGCCATAACTCATTTTCCCAATAAGCCTCATGCGGTTTTTATTGCATAATTTTGCACAGTGCACTAATTTTTAAGGAATGCATGTTGTTATATAGCAGGATTGATGGCAACTTTTGGCTTTTTTTTTTCCTTCAATTTTCGGGTCTCATCATGGTCTGCCCTCCCTTTTTCTTTAGTTAACATCTTTCCTTGCCTGTTAAGGCTTACATGGGATTCAACAATAGAGAAACAAGACTCAAAGCTTCTTAATGATAAAAGTCTGTTGCCATGTCAGTACTTCCCCCAAATCCCTGCTTTAAAATAAAATCTATTTGAAACTAAGAAAGGCAATTTATTATGTGAATTTTTCATTCACTAAAACTTGAAACAGATTGTATCTGTATGTGTAAACTGAGATTGTGCCAGCTCAAATCCCTGTCATACTACTGAATTAAGTTGTTCCATCACAGTACAAATGCGAAACTTATTCTGTGAGAAGGACAGAATCTGGCTTTCTCCTCAGAAGAAAGCAAAGATGAAAAAATTAAATTATAGCTGAGTTTGACTCCATTTAACCTTTCACCATGTGTCTTTATATTTCGTAAGATTTTAAACAGGGATTAGAGCTTTAAAAAAGTATTTCTTCCGAGATCAAAAGGAAAGTGGGCAACTTATGAGTAAGTTAGGGAGGCTATATTAAACTGAACAAAGTAAAGTAGTGGCCGGATGCTAAGCCAAACTGCCATGTGGTTTGCTAAAGAGTCCAAGTTGAGTTTTCAAAGAGCTCCTCTCCTCTCTCCAGAACCTGGCACTAGCCCAGATAAAGCACCCTCTGTCCCTGAATGAGGAGCATATTGTGAATAGCTCTAGTAAGTGACAGAAAGGCAGGCAGACCACCAGACAGACAAGCACAAACATAGGGAAATTGAGAGCAGTGACAAAGGTAAACAGACACACAGAAGGAGGATAGGGGCAGGAGAGATAGAAGGGAATGGAAAGAAAGAGCAAACAAGAGAGATGAGTGGGGAAGGAGAGGGAGACACATCTGCACTGGCCATCTTATCCCCTGAGGCTTGCTACTGTGACATGCTTACCAGGTAAGGGCAAGCAGATGGGGAAAAGAGAGGCATTCCAAAATGGAAAGCAACTGATAATACTAAGCTTATAATTCTGAATTCATGATTAAAAGTGCTTAAAAAGTTTAAAGTATCAACACAGCGATAAACAAAAACTAGTCCAAAGCAAATAGTTTAATGTATGCATACTTTGTAAACAACAATTTGTAATTTAGGGGTGTTAAAGTTAGTTCACAAACACTTGTAACTTCAAATGCTATCATTCATGTTAATAAAAATCTAAATGAATATATCTTGAGATTTTTAAAAATATGTTTAAAAATATTTTATGTATTTAACTTTTCTATAATGATCAGAACTGACACAATTATTAAATACTTGTTTAAAAGGGAAATCTTAGAGTTTTAGTCTTAACACATGCCAAAACAAAAAAGGCATGTTACTGACCACTTACTAGTTTGTCTTTTTTTTTTTCCCTCTTTTTTCTGGTATAGATCCTAGGCACTGTCACTAAACTTTTGTTGCTCAAAGCTAGTGTTTTACTACTTGAGCCACAGCTCCACTTTCAGGTTTTTTGGTAGTTTATTGGAAATCAGAGTCTCACAGACTTTCAAACTGTGATCCTAAAATCTCAGCTTCCACAGTAGCTAGGATTACTTGAATAAGCCAACTGCACCCAGCTAATTAGTCCCATTCTTAGTAGGAATCATGTAAGAAGGCTTAACAGCCAAGAAAAGCCTACCAAGTCTTTTCAGGACTCTTATTAAACCTTTTACTACTCTTTGACGACTCAAACAACTGACTTTATGAGAAGTCTCACTTTCAACACCAATAGTAGCAGCTTCAGGAGTGTGCTGTGTAGAAACCATGTACCACGCACACTATTTTGGAATTTAAAGGGATTATATCATTCACTGCTATCTTCCTAACAAAGTAGATGCATTATCTGATATCCCTGTTTTCCAGATGAGGCGGCCAAGGAATTAAAGAATTAAATCAGCTGTTGAAGGTCACAAAGGCTGTTTCACTCTGGTGAATGCACATAGCCATCATAAATGGTCCAGGGGCAGGCAGAGGAGAGAGAAAGTCAGTAAGAAGCTCATCTTTTCCAGTTCTGCTACAACTATAATTTTGGCAGAAACAAGCTCACAGTTATAGCAGAATTTTGCACAGGCTAAACATACAACATCATCACTGACAATTTTGGGGCAAATTTAGGGTAGGATCTACAGTCAATTTAAGAGAAATCTAAACTATGTTGGATTTTATTTTCTCATTTTGAAAGTTTTATCCTAAAGATGAACTATGTGTATCTGCCAGTGTAGAATCCTTCCTGTCTATACACACAGCCATGGGCTGCTGCTGGGTGGGGGGAGGGGGAGACAATTTGAAGAATGAATTTGACAGAAAGTTACCATTTGGACTGCCTTTCTGGCTTGGCTAAAAAAGAATCATTAAGATGAACATTTCCTATAAAGGACCATCAGGAAGAGCTACAAGTATTTATTATAGAGAATTAAGTTGATCTTCAAAACAAATGCAATTATGCGTACTTCTTGTCACTCTGCTTGCCCTCCCTGTGGAGGTTCAGGGCCAATGGGTAGAGTCTTGGTACGAACTGAGTAACTGCTTCAATAGAACTCAAAGTAAAGATAAACTTTTAGATTTCCTGACCAAGGCAGATTCCAAACTTTGTAGTCAAAGACATCTTCCTGAAGTGCAGTGCAAAGGGCTGTAATGTCTGCAACCCAGCATCTACTGTGGATGAGGTGCTAAGATCACAAGAGGGAGTCTATAGATGTCCTGTTTGTTCAGCGAATGCTAGTTATGGAATCAGTCCTTCAGACAGAAAAGTACTGATAAGAATGCAGAAATCACTTAAGAACAAACCAAACTCACTTTATCGTCTCCAGTGTGACAAGGTTTTAGCTTAAATATTATTCTAGGAAGACAGGAATGCTCCTTCAATTACAATGAGGTTATACTCCAAGAAACCTGTAGTTAATTGAAAATATCCTAAGTCAAAAGTGCATTTAATGCACCTATGGAACCCTGTAGCACAGCATCACAGTGGACTAGGGAGTCTTGGTCCACTTCCCTTGTGCTCCAGCTCCCTGCCACTCTAGTTTGGGGAGAGATCTAAATTAAAAAGGTGAAGTGTATTTCTACTGTGGTGCACTCAATGTATATCACTTTCATACCATTGCAAAATTCTTGTTAAACCACTGTAAGTTGGAATAAAAGTATTTCTCAGGAGCAAGGTAAACAGTAGTCATTTAAAAATGAATAAAATCATTCCAGTTATTTTATAAAGAACTTGTTGCTTTATTTTCCTGACAGAACTTGATGACACTTAAGAAAGAACCTTAGGAGAATGAAATAGGTGAGGATCAAGTCCCCAATTTAGTATATAGGGCTCCAAAAAAATGTTAAAAGTACTAATTCCTAAAAACCCAGCTTTCCTTGAAAAGTTTTGGACAGATTCAATCAAGTGAGGTTGAACAGTGGATTCTGCATAGAAAGGTTTTACAAAAAAGACAAATCAGTGCATCTAGGAATGCTTATTACTTCGGGCAGATTCTCACAGCCCCACCCTGAAATGTCCACAATCACTCTCCCATTTCAAGTAGATGGTGAATAATCAAGCTTACACATGGCTATACAGTGTAAAATGTACGTAAATACAGATTCTTCAATCAAGCACTATAAAAGTAACAAAAATACATGTAATCAAAAGCTCATTTTAGAAACTTTGGGTCACTCATTAAACTGTCCATTGCTGGATTAATAAAATTGTTCCTGTCTTAGAACAATTAGAGAAAGAACTGCAATGTGCTATTATGTAGCTTCCAATTAACCCAAACTGTCTTGCTTCACTTTCAGGCCACCAAACAAAAAGGTGAGGTATCAGCTGGGTGCCTTGGTCTTTTACAAGGATTATGGTCCCTAAGAGATACCTAAGCTCATGGCTTGGAAAAGATGATTGGTCAAGATTTTTTTAAAATTCCTAATATTTCTAGTACTTCTTTCATATTAACTGTTTAACCTAGCTCTTTGTCATTTACAATTGAATCATTTCAGATCTTTCATCATATCTACACATCATCTGAAATATTAATAACTGACCAGACATTTATAATTTAGCAATGTCCTAAGCAATATTCCATGACAATATGACTGTTTGATGTAAGATCTCTCTCTCTCTCTCTCTCTGGTATAAATGATATATAAATGAATATAGATATTATATATCCTACTAGAATATCTGGTATATGATTTAAAAACCTAATCATAGACTACACAAGATTAGTATTTAGAAGCTTTAAACTACTGTAACTCGTGTTACTTTTTCCTGTAATTATTTTTTGGCCAGTCCTGGGACTTGAACTCAGGGCCTAGGCACTGTCCCTGAGCTTCTTTTGCTCAAGGCTACCACTTGAACCACAGTGCCACTTCTGGCTTTTTTTTTTGTTTATGTGGTACTGAGGAGTTGAACTTAGGGGAAAGCATTCTACCAGTAAGCCACATTCCCAGCCCTAAATTTTGTTTTTAAAAGCACTCCAGGTGTCTGACCATCAACTAAACAAGGAATTGTTACCCAGTTTGTGGCAGATTTTTTAAAAATTCTAAATATGCTTTTATCTTTGGTCTAATTTCTTTAGGTTCCTAGGCACTAGATTACACTACTGTGGAGAAAGCTGATGTAGGTGTGCAGAGACCCATTATGAAAGGGAAGTCAATCAGGGAGACTGTCCAAGAACATTCAAATCAAGCTAAGGAATTCAAAGCTGACCTCTGAAACTCAGGCCCCAAAAGACAATTAGCCTAAACGGGGATTGGAAGGCAACCTCCAAGGTTGCTTAGGTGGATTACAAATGGCAGTGGAAAACACTGAGAAAGGAAAAACACTCGGCATCATTTCTATTAGAGAGAATAAACTAAAAAGGATGGGTCCAGCACTAGCTTTCCTAACTAATTAGTCTCCAACTGCTACCTTTTTCCAAATGCATTTTCCTCTCCCTAATGCAGAGGTGTTTTTAAATTAAAATGTAAGAGGAAAGTGCAGAAAAGAGTCATTTACAGCACTTGGGCCACTTGAAACAACTTTTCACCAAAGGTCTACAATCAAATTATCAAGCTCTTCATGAGGGAAATAAAGGCCCCACTAAAGTATTCAGGTCTCTTGGCATTCCACATCTCTGAGCAGAGTGTGCACTGCAGTATACCATTCACACTGGTGCATGAAAGCGAACAGATCACAAAGGGCAGATTACAAGGGAGAATGACTTCCCTTTGGTGGGGGAAGGGACAGGCATGAATAGATTGTAAATAATGTTGCTAAGAAAGGAGCCGAGATATGGCAACCTCAAATAAACCTCTTGCCAGGAATTCTTCCCAAGAGATCCTTATTTCTGAACTTCGCTTTCAAGAATGTGAAAAATATGAAACACTTAAGATAGAAAGAGAAATACTAGATGTTATGATCATTGATCATGGTGGCTGAAGTGTAACATCTCTTCTTTATAATCACTGCCATAAGGAGGCTTGTCTGAAGGAAAAATGAATTGAATAGCCTGAATGGCCATCTGGGGCATTCAGAAGGGCACCTTTCCTATGCTCCTGCAATCCTGTTTGAGGTGAAGACTTTGACCTGAAAGTTATTGCCATTCTCTTCAGTGCAATTCTTTCTTTCTTTCTCTTTTTCTCTTTCTCTCTCTCTCTCTCTCTCTCTCTCTCTCTCTCTCTCTCTCTCTCTCTCTCTCTCTCACACACACACACACACTCTCTCTCTCTCTCTCTCAGGGGAAGGAGCCTTTTGGGAAAAAGTCACTGATGCTTTTTTTTTTTTTGGGGGTCCGGTCGTGGGCCTGAACTCTGGGCCTAGGCGCTGTCCCTCAGCTCTTCAGCTCAAGGTTAGCACTCTACCACTTGAGCCACAGCGCCACTTCCAGCTTTTTTTTTCCTGCTTATGTGGTGCTGAGGAATCGAACCCAGGGCCTCATGCATGCAAGGCAAGCACTCTACCATTGAGCCACCTTCCCAGCCCACTGATGCTTTTTTTTTTTTTAATGCTGTTCTTACTTTTCTGAGCTGTTGCTTTTAACAATCACATTCATCAAACTGTGCTACTACTGAACTTGGTGTCATAATTTCTGACAGGTTTTTTTTTTTTTTTTGGGGTGTGTGTGTGTGTGTGGTTGTTGTTTTGATGCTGGTATGGGGTATGTCAAACTCAGGGCCTCTCATTCTTCTCTAGCTTTTTTGCTCAAAGCTAGCATGCTATCACTGGAGTCACATCTCCAGCTCCTAAGCATATGTTTTGACTGATACTTTTACTTTGCTAATAGCCATTAGGACTTCTCTCTGCTGTCCTCAGGAAGCATGTTACCCAAATGATGCTAGTAGAATACAGCCATCAGTCACCCTGCCTGAAACAAACATGATCTCACTATGTAAGCGATGCACATTATTTCCTTAGCAGTCAACTTTCATCACTTTCTCACTCTACCATTCGCTTGAAATGTGGGA
Organism: Dipodomys spectabilis; assembly: GCF_019054845.1. Taxonomy (NCBI): domain Eukaryota; kingdom Metazoa; phylum Chordata; class Mammalia; order Rodentia; family Heteromyidae; genus Dipodomys; species Dipodomys spectabilis. Next base: position 25,545,229 of record NW_024870731.1, on the reverse strand, counting down.
GGTAGCTGGGGGGGTGGGCGGTGGTCTCCAACTCCATTACTTTCTAACTACTTTTGATTTAATCCTTTATGTGTTCAGGGAAGAAGCACCCTATAAATTCACCAATTTACCATCGCAAGTTTACACATCCAATTTATACCATGTGCAAATCAAGCATCAATCAAAATCAGTCCTTATACACTGGATGTTTCCCCTAATAAAATGATACAAGGCTATCACTGAAAAACAAAAATATAATTAAAAATAAACTATGCTTTATCACTTTACTCAGTTTAATACACAAAGGTAGAGAGAAGAGAGAAAACCGAGATCTCTAAAATTGATTTTTAAAAAATCTTTTTAAAATTGAAACTTGCATGTAAGAATTCTACCAGGGAGTCCCATCTTCTCAGGCTAGGAAGGAGTAGCAACTCCAAAATGCAACAGTAACACAGCATCATCTGCTGAAAACACCTTTCTCAGTTTATGTCGTGATCCTCCTGCTATTTCCTCTAGCCTTACTATTGTTTATCTTCACTACATTTGGGTTACAAGGAGGGTAAAAGACCTGAAGATCCCAAGCATGGCATGACGAAAACCTCACGCTCACAACAGCAGAATACAGTATACAAAAAGACCTCTTTCATTAAGCATCATTAATAAGGAATGAGTGACTGGACTGAGTCTGTAGGTTTTTCTCCCTTTCTCCCACCTTCCCCCACCCCATAATACTGATGTTTACAACAAGTTTGCAACATTTTTTTTTTCTTAAGAGAAACACCACCTGCTTTACCTGTAGGCTGAGGCTGTTAACAAGTAAAACACCAAAAATGATTTGCAAAACACAAGACCAAATGAAACCAGAAGCAGCAAAGCTCAAAATTGCCTGATAAGGATTTTTAGAAAAATCTTAATGGCACATTTTCAATAAAGGTCCAAGAACTATTTGTATTTAAAACTTCAACAACTGAGGAGCAGAATTTCAACCTCAAAACCATCTAGTCAAACCCATTAATGGTGAAGGCATGAAATTTGAATCCAGTGAAAACTAAAAAACTCATCAGCTATCACCTCACTTTCTGTCCCAAGACACAAGGAACAAGACAGGTAAAGCATCAGCATAATTGCTAGCTACCTTAACAACACAAATGAAAAAGTGTTTTCTGGCACTCCGTCTGCCCGTAATTAAACTTTTATACACCCAATTTAAGTTACTGAATGACTTCCCAGGGTGACTGTTTGTATTGTGCAGTTGTTCTTCCTCTTGACATAGTGTTCCGTTTGAAACTTTGCTGTGGATTTGAAGTATCTGACAAAACAGCTTTCAAACACATTCTACAGGAAACACTGAACTGCCTGTCATGAAACCTCACTTACCACAAGATAAAAAAACAAACAGTCAAAGTGTGTTGCATGTTCCTCCATTTTTGGAGAGCTGTCTAACCAGTGCTCTCCAGGCTTTGAGATAGGGAACTGTTTGATGCAAACCTCAGCATTTGCTGTAGTTAATAGCAAACTCAACTCCTGTTTTACTTTGAACTTTGACCAGATAACTCAAACGACATTTCAGAATGGCTCCTGTGGACAGCTTGCAACAGCTAATCCCTCATGCTGCGATTACCCACTCTGACCCCCCAGCTCTGCAGCACGCCCTCCTTCCTTCCCTCTACACTAGAGCAGTAGGGCCCTCCCATCAGGCCTGCTGGCAGGACAGGACAAACCACCACCAGGAGAAAAGAGGCCTGCGCAAACTTCCTGACTCTGCTCAGCTTTCTGTAAGTTAGCAAAGACCTAATGCACCTCCTGCAGGCTTGTCCAGAACTGGGCCTCTAGCCAAGTTCAACCTCTGAAAACTGTCTCAGAAAACTTACCCAGTGGAAGTTTCAGCTCCTGCGCAGAAAAAGGGCTGCTCTGGAAAGGCGACTCGCTACCTTCCATTCACAGAATTTGGCTGTGCTTCACTGCACACTTGCTACTGAAGGCTTGCATCATGATTTGGGTCTGCCCACCAACTCCAAATATGCTCCATGTTTGGGCTTATGTAACATTTGCTACTACTGTAAAAAGCACTTGAATTACAAAGGTCCTGGCAGATCAACAGAAAACAGGGGGTGGAGTCTAATTTCATCTAATATGGTCATACAAGGCTTCCGGGCCAGTGTAAATTAATCCTTTTATTTGAAAGGCAACTTGCCAGAACTGGAGAAGATAAATGTTATAAATTTATCCTGCTAAAATGTGAACTATTCACATGCTAAATTTTCTTAATATATTTGAAATGACACTGCTACTGTCAGGTGTATATAAATTTACAGGATTAATTATAAAAATTGTATTTTAAACCTTGTCAGATCTAGAAGTCTTGAAGTTAAAATATGTCTACAAATTATCAATAGCTTCTCTTTATGTTTTATTCCCCTTATGCTATCTATATTTTTATTAAACTTAAAAAATTATGCTTAAATCATACTTTCCCTTTCTAAATCTAGTAATAAAATCTTGACCCATTTTCTGTGCATATTTTAAAATATGCATAGCTTCATATACCGTTGAGTGTTTGGTGTTCAATCACTGGAGAACTAAAGCTGAAACCTTCTGCACTTTTAATGCAGCAGCAGTCCCTCTTCATGCAGTATCTAACTGGCTAGCTGTTTCCTTAGTTCAGCCCTGTTACTTACTCACATACCTATTCTCTCTTCCACCAATTACAAACCTTACTGTCAAATAGACATTTAAAAAACTGTTAAGTGGTGTAAGTTTTATAATAATGACTCAAATGCTTGACAGATTAGAACACATTTTAAATTGAAAGTAAGGGGGAGGGAAGGGAGAGGCAATGATTCCTGCATCCCACACAGGCTATTAGGCAAATGTCACAAATTACATGTATGAAAATAATTTGGCCTGGAAAAGGTAAGAAGGTTTAAAGCTCAAGAACCACATGGCTTCTATTAGACCTGATAGAAATTCTTAATTGATTAAAATAAAAGGGACAGTAGCTACACTGCTTTATTTCACAAGCATTGAGGTTTTCTGTGCCTTTCAATTTAAGATCTAAGTGTTTTTCTGATACCTACTTTTTTCTTCCAGAAATCTTATATTCACAATTACAAAATCTAAGTCACAGTGGTCCTTAAGATCCTAAGAATATCAAGGATGGTCTATCACAGGCCTAGAAGCACATAATAAAGATATTCTCAATCTTAAAAAAAAAAGTAAGAGCCAGGCACTGGTGATTCATGCCTACAATCTTAGCTACTTACGAGGCTAAGATCTGAGGATCGTGGTTCAAAGCCAGCCCCGGCATGAGACTCTTATCTCCAATAAACCACCAGAAAACTGGAAGTGGCACCGTGACTCAAGTGGTAGAGCACTAGCCTTGAGCTGAACAGCTGAGGGACAGCGGCCAGGCCCAGAGTTCAAGGAAAAAAAAAAAGGTAAGGATTTCAGCTAAGTTTGCTGGTTTTCCTAAAGCTAGAGAAAAATCAACCAGAGTGCAGCAGCTTAGTATTGTTCACTACAGCTCAACAGCTCTCCTGACAGAGCAGTGAAGGCTTTTCCCACGTCAACATCAGCAGAACAGCATTGGGTATATTTAAGTGTTTAGAACCTTCCTCAGGCTGAGATTCAGTTTCACACTATTGAATGTGCAGGAGTTCTGGTGTCCTTATCAGCCAGCCTCCTAGCACAAATATGGCCTTCCTAATGTTCCCCTTCCTGTTACAGGGATAGCATGGATGGTGAAAACAACCTGCAAATCCTTGACAGTTCTGGGAACAATGCCTTTCTACAACACCAAGGAAAGAAGGGCTGTCAAACCCACACCTGCTTTTTGATACTGAGGATTGAGTCTAGTATCAACACATTGCTAGGCACGTACTCTATCACTTGAGCAATTTCCCTAGACTCTATCCTGTCATTTTGAGACAAGGTCTATGTTTCAAAGGTAGCCTCAAACTTGTAATCCTCCTGCTGCAGTCTCTCAAGTAGCTGAGATTACAGGTATGTACTACCATGCCTGGCTAAGATAGACAGTTTGAATTTATTTTCAATACACATATCAGAATGGTGGTGTAGGTATTATTTTGATCTTATTTAAATTATTTCCCAGTATCTTGTCCAAATATAGTTTGATATGACTGGTTATGTTTCTATGGAGAAAAAAGATGACAAGCCAAAATTCCATTTAGTAGTATTAACATTCCTGCCTTGCAGACCATAAATTACACAGCTTGGCTATAGTTCGGGTGGTATGCACATAAAAGTTTTGCCCTCCACGAAAGGAGTCCTGAAGGGACATCGTTCTTGTGTGAATAAGGAACACATAGCAGCAGCGCTGAGACAGTATGGGCTTGACTTGAGAGAGGAGAGCAGCCAGGCTGCAGTCTGAGCACCTCTTGTTGTGTGGCTCAGGGAAAGAGATTTCTGTCCAAATCTGGCAACTGATACTTTCTCCCACAGGTAAGGCTTACACTAGATAATGCTCATGTGCTAATGTACCTAGCACATCTGAACACTGAACAAATGATAGCTATTGTGGTTATAACCAAGGAGAACTGGATAGGGAATGTCACTTGAAAAGAAAAAAAAAAAACAAAACAGAGCAAGAAAGAAAGGAGTCCCTATTATAGACATTAATAATTTCTTAGAATTTGAATCCCTGAGAAGCCAGCAGAGTTGTAATGCTGTGTTTTGCAGGGCAACAAATGGTTGGCAGTTATTAAATACTAGGTTCCTGTCCCTAGCGCAGGCAGTTCTCCATTTTATAGGAACACAGCCTTAACCAACTCTGCTTCACTGTCTCAGCAGGCCAGGCAGGTTATAATTGGCCTTAATTGGCACTTACAACAGCTTTAACATTCCTTACTTGATGCCAAGAACACTTGAAAGGGGAAGAAAGCATTTTCTAACTTAGAAATATCAAGCAACTTCATTCAGCTGAGGCCTGGAAGCCTGCTATTCAGAATTAGATTAGCTTCACGAAGACAAGTGCTATCTTATTACCCAGTGCTCATTGGCTACTCATGCTGTGATGATTACAAGAGGTAGGAGATGGAGCTTACATGAGATAATTCATCTTGGGGGCTAATGCTACACAGGAGTCTTCCTCTTGCTTTAGGTGAATGGCTCTTCAGGTGTGTGCATAAGGCATTCAAATATAACATATCCTAATGGCTGATTTATATAGGTTTTGTGTGAATGACATTTCAATCTTAAGCCTAATCACTATACACAAAATGAACCCTGTTCAAAGGTGACCCATTATGCCAAACGCAAGGAAGGTAGAGTAGAAACGAGACTAGTGAGTCTCTTTGCTTCCCCAACAATGTTACCCTTTAGCAAGCTACCCATTTTTCAGAAAGAAATCTGTATCTAAGAGAAGTGGGTTTCTTTCCTAAGTTCCATACCAAGAAGAACAGAAATTTACCTCAGATGTCAGGAAAAATATCCAAATAATTTTTCAAAAATCATCACTTCTTTGAAAGCATTTCTTTTTAAAAATAATTTCGTGTATTTATTATCATTAAGTAGGTTTAAAGGGGTTTTTAATTCAACCTGTTGTTTTGAAATATTTTCTCTGCCTCCTAGCACTATATATTACCCAGACTTAGAAGATAAATATCTGTTACACTAATAGTAAAAGATTTTGTCCTTATTGAGTAATTTCAAGTTCAAGACTAGACATATGTATATGTATAAATAACACTGTAAGAAACTTTAGAAAAAAATGAAAGCTTGCAAAAACTATATACAACATCTATGAGTTGTGGAAACATTCTCATGATGAGTTGCTGGAGAGCGAAGGTACTAGGCCTTTTTGCCAAGCCATCTAGCAGACTGGTAATATTAGTAAGTGTCCTTTCCAACTCCGACTCGGGAAGCCCTTCCTGAGCCCCTGTCCCACACAACCAAAAGTACCAGTGGTTAAGGATATGTGCCCATGGCAGGGAATGAGAGCGAGATGGCTGTGCTGTTCATGGGGGAAGAGGTACCAAAGTAAGGCCGGCAGCCTAGAGCTGGCCTGGGCTGTAAATGGATTTCCACTGAAGCACTATAAACTAGAAGAGTAGCAGCACAAGTATACATGATGGCTTGTGGTAAAACTATCATTTTAAGCCCCTCCTATAAAACTCATGATTCTTTGCACTGTGCCCATATAGCTAGTGAGAAAAATACAGAAGGATACTACAAATTTCTACACTCATTCAGAAGGCACTACTTTTTTATTACAGCTACAGACGACAGATGAAATAAGAAAAAAGTAAGCTGGGCGCTGGTGGCTCATGCCTGTAATCCTAGTTTCTCAAGAGGCTGAGATCTGAGGACTGCAGTTTGAAGCCAGCCCAGGAAGCAAAGTCTGTGAGATTCAAAGTCGCACTGTGGCTCAAGTGGCAGAGTGTTAGCCTTGAGCAAAAGGAGCTCAAGGACAGGGCCCAGGCCCAGAATTCAATCCTCAGGACCAGCAGGTGGGAAGACAGGCTGCATTAAAAAACATCAAAAAGGCTGGGCAGTGGTGTCTCATGCCTGTAATCCTAGCTATCCAGGAGGCTGAGATCTAAGGATCACGGTTCAAAGCCAGCCCGGGCAGGAAAGTCGATGAGATTCTTACTTCCAATAAACTACTAGAAAACTGGAAGTGGTGCTGTGGCCCAAGCCCAGAGTTCAAGCCCCACGACAGACAATAAAAAAATAGCAAATCTGAACTGTTACATTTTGTGTGTTTGTATACAAATATAAGTATTTCAATTTAATATACTCATGTGCCAATCAAAACATCTGTCAAGAAATTAGTTTAACAGTCTTTATTATAAAAAAATTCTCTGTAAAGGGAACTGAAGAAAAATTTAAGAAGCACAGAATTCTGGTATTAAAACAAATATATCCTTATTATGTTACTAATTTGTCTGGCAATGCACACTGAGATTCAATGACCACAACTGAGCCTCTAAGAATCACACGTAACATTGAAACTGTCTTAAGCTCAACACAATTACTAAAATTAGGAGTTCTAATAATCTGTTTAAACATCAAGTATAGAGGCAGTAAAACAAATTTCAACCTAAAGTTTGCTTTTGACCTGAAGAGAGCACAAATCAAGAAGTCTTGACCTTATGTGATTAGTTTACTTCTTGTACTTCAACTTGCTTTAAACTGAGATACTTACCTTCTTAAAAAAAAAAAAAAAACAAACCCACAAGAAAGGAAGGTATAAAATTACCTTGAGGTTTGTTGAGGGGGTGAGAAGGAAGAGGACTCTTTTCTTGGGTGGGCTATTTGAATATTTAGAAAGTAATTTCAAGGCCAAACAAAATGATCAATACAGGCAGAAAACCTTGGGCAGCTAATGAGACGCTTAACGTTTCTGATAGGTCACGTACCAAATGATTTCACAGGCCTTATGAGTTATGAGGTCTATGGGTTGGATATTCCCCACACTGAACTGCTGTCTTAAAAATAAAATGGAGAAATAAGCCCAAGACTAAGATTTCTACACACACAATGTAGACTGAGGGTAAACATCAAAGTGTAGTCATAGTTCCCTTACCTCCAAACCAGTTTGTTTTATAGTCTTAGGCCCAGAAGTGCATCGCTGGAATGATTCCAGCCAGGTAGTAGGTGCTGCAGCATAAAGAAAACATAAACACTCCCTCTTCTGGTCATGTGTGAGACCACAGCTTACCAGGGCTAAATGGAAAGTGAGTTTATCTTAAGTAGTCAACAAATTGGTCTTGAAATGCTCATCAGGGGGAAAAAAAAATCCTTATTAGAAAAAAAATCCAGATTTTTTTTTTTGGTTGGTTGTGGGGCCTGAACTCTGGGCCTGGGCGCTGTCCCTCAGCTCTTCAGCTCAAGGCTAGCGCTCTACCACTTGGGCCACAACGCCACTTCCGGCTTTTTCTGTGTATGTGGTGCCGAGGAATCAAACCCAGGGCCTCATGCATGCAAGGCAAGCACTCTACCACCGAGCCACCTTCTCAGCCCCCAAAAATCCAGAGTTTTAATCCCCAGTGCCCTTTAAAAAAACCTGAAGCACAGCCATGTGGTAACAGCTATGGTATCTGTGCGTGGCAGACAAGTCAAAAGGGGCATTACATATGGGATGTGTATAATTGACAAAAACTATATATATTTTACAAATGTGTGTGGTATTTCTGGGTATTTATGCATGTATGTATCCATACACTCATACACCCACACAAAACAATATATATATGCAGAAATTCACATTTTCATTGCCCTTTTCTAGTGACCCAAATCAGAACTGTCAAAGCAAGTCATTAAATCACAGTGGCATAAATCTGGTAAGGCAGCTGTAACCAGCCTCCATGTAGTAAATCAGTATGCTCAAATACATTTTTCTAAAGCAGGATGATCTTTAAAAGCACCGCATATAGAAATGCTGTTCTGAAAACATAAATGTTCTGATACTTGACTGGCTAAATTAAAATACATTAATAAAATAGAATTAACAGGTAGTCTTTACAGAACAATATGTATTAACATATATAATATTTAAGAAAGATTAAATATAAAAGACAAACTCGTAGTCAATTTTCACATAACAAATATATGTAAGGGAAAAATTATGTATGGCAAATATTACTTTGCCCAACGTTTAGTAACATTCTAAGGTAATATATAGGTCAAGCTGTACCCCTGAAACATAGTTCATTCTGATTGCATATTTTGTTATTGGTTTAATTTTTCTTTTACAATATACTTTACTAGATTAATAATCACAAAAATATCAAAATGTACTTTTCTTTTTAGTAAATAAGCTTGCCATTTTTTCCCTCCCTGGTATAACTGGGAAGAGAACACAAGCTCTTCCGTAAATTCTTGTTATCCAAGGAGAACATGAAGAGTTCCATGAAAGTACACAATTCTCTTGTTTCTTGGCTTTTTTGAGCAGATTACTTTTCCACTAAAAATCAAGACACATACAACAGCCCAAATAAAACAAAAACCAGCCAACAAAAACTAAAAAGAATGACCCTGTAATAAATACGTTCTGCCATTACAATTTTATAATACATTGAAAGAACAACCTCCTGATTCACATTGCTGCTTGAGTTCCACCTTCCTCTTATTGCTCCTACCTACTTCATCTACAAGCCCTGAATGTCGATTTCAGGTTGCAACTCTTTGCCCTAGCTGCCATAATCCTAATCTAAGCTTTCTCTCCCCATTCAGTTCTCACCTTACCCATAGCACACTTGTTCTCCCTGGCTTCATTCTTGCCTAAGTTGCAAAGAACAAGCAGTAGTCAAATCATGGTATTCCTTGGCACAAAATCCTCCCAGTGTCTCCACACTAATTCACTGTCAATCTTGATTCTGCTCATGCATGCCTTCCAGGGTCCACTATATGGCCCTGACCCTTCTTTCTCCAATTTCAAACCAAACTTCTTTCTTAAGCACTGTATTGCTTCCTTACCAGTCTTTGTCAAGGCCACTTCAACCTCAGGATGTATGTACTTGCCATTTCCTCTGTATAAAACATGCAGCTTCTCTTCCAGATCTTAAGAACTTGGCCTTTTCTGCACTAGGTAACAACTCCTCTTCGAAAAGGCCTTCTTTGACTAACCTATCTAAAGTGGTCTGCACTAACTTTCCTTTACACTATTCCCAGAATGTGTCACTACTTGAAATAATCTTATTTCACCCTATTTCACCTTTGTTCACCCATCCCAATCAGATTACAGCTATATGAAATTAGAGAAACCGCTTTCTAGTTCGGTGGAAAGAAATAGGTACCCAATAGATACTTCTTCAGTGCATGAATACCATGGGTGATTTGTTTAATTTAATCAAAAAGCAACCCTGAAGGCATATACCTTAGTAAAGGCATAGATATCAAAAAGAAAAAAAAAAATCAGCCCACTTTATAACCCAAATTTAAAATGTGGTCTCTACAAATGGTATTAAAACACCAGTTAATAATCACCTTATCCAAGTGGGGAAGAAAGATAAAAATTATATTAGCTAAGAAAATAAGCCTTTATCTGATGCTACTGAAATTTGAAAAAATTAAATTAAAGTACAATTTAGCTTGTAGCAAAGAAAAACATGAATTTACTGCTTATATCATATTAAGGAACAAAAGGTTTAGGTCAAAGCCTTTACTCAAAATTTCCTTGGAGAGTTAAACTGATGTTCATCTTGACAGCAGTCACATGCTGATGTCCCAACTGGTTAGTCCTGGCTCATCCTCCTATTACTGAGAAAGGCCTGGCATGTGTCTCTGAAGCACAGCCAAATGCTTTTTGCTCTGCAATGCATTTCAGTCTTGGTACTGACTGTAGAAATTAATACACAGATTAATTTTCTAAAGAAGCCATAAAAGTTATGAGGTTCATAGAAAAAGAAAAGCTAGGCTATGGGCATTACTATTATTTAGGTGGAAAAGGCAGAAAAGAAATCCATTGACTATGCTAAATCAAGTATCTACCTACTCTGCCATTACATCTTCAAATTACTAAATGTTGTTTCTGAAGTAACAGGTTTACAGTGCTGACTCAGCTACACCGAGAAAACAATTACACCTGAACTAGAGCATCTGTCACTGATGAGTTTTGGAACATGTGGAATTCACTTTATCTTCTCTGGATTTTCTTTTACCCCTATTGTTATCATTGGCAAGAAAAATAGGTATTAGTACCCAGAAAACATGGCCTGGTACATTATATCTGTGTGAATGAAACTTAATTTAGGGCTTTAATCTGTAAACTATGGATAAAATCCATTTAGTAGGTAAGAACAAGAAATGAAATAACATGTGCAAAAGCTGCTTTAGAAATTACCAAGTACTGCTAAAAGTGATCATCTGTGGACTTTTATCTGAATGCCAATTCTAGAAGACTATCAATGAAATTTTCAAAGTAGAGAAAAACATCCAATTTAGTACACTGGAGGTTTAAAAGAAGACAATTTTTTTTTCGTTACCTAAAAGCAATTACTTAATGGTTAAAACAACCCATTCAAAAAATAGTTTAAATTTTATTGCTTTTGTGTAGACAATCAGATGGCAAAAAAAATCTGGCCCTGTAATAATGTAAAATACATAATAATAATAAAAATAAAATAATGTAAAAAACAAACGTTGCCATGCAAAGTAATTTAATCACATGACAATGCTAGTCATAACCATGTGGAACGTTATCAATAATGACAACCAGCTTTTAACCAGAACCAGCTCATTAGATTTTTGAACTTAAGACTGATTTTGCTTACATTAGCAATCTTTTAAATCAATTTCAAAAAAAAAATTGGAGTTATTTCTCATATGAATATGAGCAATTTACTCATACTCTGAATAAAATGACATGTTAGCAAATCCAATTTATGCTGGCATCTAAAAGATCCAAATCACCTCAACGCAAAGCAAGGAACATTAAGTCCATGATATTATTTCTGTAAGATTCATAATTCCTGCAAGTAAATCATAGTATTTTTGCTAAACTACTTGCAAATAATTATGATAAAGCCAGATTTATGACACCTCCATTTGTGAAAAGAGGTCTGAGAGAGGCAGCTGCTTTATGTGGAAGCCTTGCCAACAGACTCTCATACAACTTACGGTGAATTGTAGTGGCTCAATCCATAACAGTAACTGATAAATGAATGATATTTTGCATATCAACATGAGCTTCTAGAATTCTGCTTCCAGACTGGTATTTCAGAGGAACTAAGGTTGGTTCCAATAGATATCCAACTCCTTAAACATCAAATACTACGTGTGGATAACACTTGCTATTATCACTTAGATAGCTACGTTGTCCCTTGCCTTTTTTTTTCTTCTTCTTCTAATAGGTTCTATTTCTTGACCTATGTCTTCAGCCCTGCTTTTTACTAGTTATTTTGGTATTGGAATTTTCTCCTGAGGCTCACTTTGAATTACCATCCACAGATCTCAGCCTCTGGAATAGCTAGGATTATAGGTGTGAGAAAACAGTACTTAACTTCCAGGGTCTTTTATAACAAAGGAAGCAGGACCCAGGCTCACTGGCTGTACTGGCAAAGAGCATCAACAAAAGATTAAATGATCTTTTTGCTGTTTACATTCTTATATTTACCATCTTTTATAGTAAATAACGCCAGATTTTCCCCCTTTACGCATTTGGAAATGGATTTATTTAAATGAGTAGCCTGACTTAAAGAAAAATATTGTGTGGAATTACGTCAGCAAATAATCAAGCTAGAACCTGATTAACATTGGGAAGAGATGTTTGAGCTACATGTTGGTACTTGGACTTTGTTCAGAGATTCAGCTGACTATAAAGTTAACAAGTAAATTAACATAAATAATCAAAGGTAAAATACTAATGGCTGACATTTGAGAAGGGTTTAAATTAAGAATAGAGACTGTAAATGTGGACTTGTCCAGGCTGAATTAACATCTCTCACCTCTTGGTCTGCCTGTATGAGAGAGGAAGAAAGTTATGGAACTTTTCATGAGTAAATGCAGTGAAGCAGCAAGGCACAGAGCAGCTCAAGTAGTAGCTAGAATTACAAGCATGAGTCAGTGGTGCCTGTATATTTATAAATCTGAAAGTTGCAGCAAGAAACACCTTGCTTTTAAAAACACTGAGTAAAATGAAGAGAAAAATCAGACATGCTGGAATATTTCAAAACAAAGAAAACATGTTATTGCTATCTAATTTCCAAGAAGGAAAGCAAACTATATTGCAAAAACAATCAGACTATGAAACCTGGAAATACCAAAATGATACTACAACCACTCACTATCACTAATCAAATGGAAATCATGGTTAATCATCAACTCCCCAAAAGGCAGCTTGCTAGGAAAAACAAAACAAGCAAAAAAACTAAGGCCTTTTATTTCTCTACATAGGTTGCTCACCAATTCAAAATTTTTCCACTAACATTAAATAATTTACAGGTCTTGTTGCCACTTCAGTGCTGTTCTTTCTTGTTCTGGAAGTGGTAGTATTAAAGGAACTGCCTGAATGTTAAAGGAACTGCTTATTTGTTCATAAAAGTCACAGGTAAATAGCAACAGGTATTCACAGAGTGACCCCATATTTTCCTTAATTTCATCAGAAAACACAATCCCTCCCTTGGAAAGTAGAATGCTTCCTAATATAGTCCCAAACTTACGATAGTTCAACTTGACAATATTTTGGCTTTATGGAGTTATGAAAGCAATATGCATTTGGAAGACATAGCACTTGGAAAACTATCAATATGCCATAGGATCCTCTCTCATGATGTGATGTGAGCAATGGTAGTGTGGCAACTCCTATTCAGGAGTGTTAAGGATGGTGTTGCTAATTTATGATGCTAGATTGGTTAGAGGAATTAAAGGCATTTCTATATCCAGTAATTCAATTCATAATGTGATTCATTTTCAGTCAAGAAGCATGTGAGCATTTCTAAAAATCAACATTTTTTGTTTTTACTGTTAAAAAAAAGAAAATGCAAGAATTACCCTTCTTGGATTTCATCAAATAAGAGAGAAAAATTTCCAAAAATATCACAGCTCCTGTCTGTAAAAGGCAGGAGACGATGAGAGTACTGAGAATAGTTCTCAACCTTGTGTACATCTCTTTCCCTTGGCAGTATTCCAGGGCTACCATGAAGTGCCCCATATACTGCAGGCAGTCATGCTCCCTTCAACATCATCACCAATTTACCTCTAAAACCCTTATAAACCCACTAGCACTCTCTTTCACTGCAGCCTTAGAAAGGGACAGCCATACTTCCCTTTTCTGGAGCACTTGACCTTCATCTTTCAGAACTCTACTATCTGACATCTTTAATACTTTCCTTGCCACTGGAGCAACTTCAGCATCTTTCCCAGTGGCTTTGGAAAGCTACACTGTGCTAGATTAACAGAAAAGTTAGACATGAGATTATAAGATATTTTCTTCAGAGACACTGACATGCTAAGAAGGAGATGAAGGAAGATCAAAAACAAATGTTAGCTTAGCACTGGTGGCTCACACCTGTAATCTTAGCTACTCAGTAGGTTGAGATCTTAAGGGTAGAGGTTCAAAGCCAGCCCAAGCAGAAAAATCCATGACTTTTATTTCCAATTAACCAGCAAAAGGCCAGAAATGGAGGTACAACTCAAGTGGCAGAGCACCAGCTTTGAGCCAAAAAAGCTAAGGGAAAATGCCCTGGCCCTGAGTTCAAGCCTACTAGCAACACAAAACAAATAGATGAGCAGAAATAAGAAGCCCTGAAAAAAAAAGTGCACTGTCACCACCGAGTGAAGTACTCTGAAAAGAGGTGACCAAGAGGATCTCCTGGAAGAGCTAACACCTTTAAGCATTTCTTTTCCTATTTCCTCCCAATCCAAATCTACCTCTCACTTCTCTGAAGCAGCATTGGATCATATTACTCTGATTCTGCAAATCTGCAACAGCTCTTCACTGGCACACATGGAGGCCAGGGAACTCTTATGAACAGTGAGGCCATGTAGCCAAAACCCAGTCTCTCTATGCACACAACTCATTCACATGTGTAATACATCAGCTCTGGCCAATAGCGGGACTGTGCAGCACATTCCAGACAGCCTGGAATTTCTTGCCTCTGAGCTTACTCATGTCACTCTATTGCCAGCCTAGACCCACCAAATATGGATGTACAGTACACAATCTGTGTGGCCATATGTAGCTGCCCTGTCTATTTCCATCAAAACCCTTCCAATTATAGGGGACTACATATCATTAAAATATTTTCTGCATTTTTTCCACAATGGACAGGTATCTCAGGTTTAAAAACATAGAAAAAAATTGTACCAAAAACCCCTAACTCAACTCTACTTTCCAAATCCTAATATGAAGGGTATGTTGTCTAAGAAGCTTTCTCTGAGTTATTCACTCAGTGGTATTCATGTTCCACCTTATTTTTAAGGGCTTGGACTGTTTTTAACTTTAGACACACATCTTTCTGTCTCTCATATTTATTATATACCAGGCTTTATATTAGTGGCTTCATATAGGTAATTTCAATTAGTCCCCACCAAACCTGTGACTCTTATATTATCCCTGCACTACAAAAAAGAGCCTATGGTTCTTGTAGGCTCTAGTCCATCTTCACACTCAACTCCAAATATTTGGCAACTGACTCATTTCCCTTTCCAATGTCAGCTTCTAAGTCTCAGCAGACAGTACATTATTTACCTTTGTACTGCTGACCCCCACAATCTTACCCAGCAGCAGGAACTCAAAACCATTTTATGCTTAAGCATAACATACATTCCTTGCAATCAATATTGGGATATGTTTATGATGGTGTGGCTCATACCAATATTAACAGTAAGTCCTAAAAATTCTTGCTTTAAAAGCTATCTCTAAGCTATGTGACAGTGGCTCATGCCTGTAATCCTAGCTACTCAAGAGGCTGAGATCTGAGGATTGCGGTTCAAAGGCAGGAAAGTCCCTGAAGACTCTTATCTCCAATAAACCACTAGAAAACTGCAAGTGGCACTGTGGCTCAAGCAGTAGAGCACTCGCCTTGAGCTGAAGAGAGCAGGGACAGCGCCCAAGCCCAGAGTTCAAGCCCCACGACTGAACAAAACAAAACAAACAAACAAAAAAATCAGACAGTACCCAACATTTGAGAAGGTATTAACCCAGTCTAGGAATTCTCTCCCAATGAGGGAGAGATACTATGGCCTTTGCTTTAGTTCTGCTTTATTTACTTTTTAATAATGATTATATAAACACTTAAACACTTACCATAATGTGACTGAAATGCTTGTGGTTTGACAACCTGATTACAGTCGTTACACACCACCAAGTAGAAATCATCATGGGCTGGACAAAGACCAAATATTGGCATGTCTGCAACAAAGAAACAGAGCATCAATCACTCATCTGGATATGACTGCTGTGAAATAATTTGGAAGAGTAATACTTTCTAAAGGGGCCTCCTTATCATAAAATGCACAAGGACAAATGGTACACTGGTTTAAAAGTAACCTATGAACATACCATGACCAAAAAAGAAATCAAACCAGGCTTTAGACTTTATAGGTCTAAAATAAAATATGCAAAATTGTTACAAGGTATAATAGATACACCTATTAGAATGAAAACAATGAATATATTCATGCAATAGAACAATTTAGATAAACTCTACCAAAAGTTGCCAGAAAGTACTTGGTAATTCACAAAACTATACCTGATAATGGTTTTTGTTATTTAATTTTACATTCTATTTCAGTTATCAGATCTCTGAGTTCTACAACCCAGTTAAGAAAGTGAGGCAGAGATAGCACTGAAGAGTATAATTGCTGCTTTTGGCAGCACGAAATACAAAGGAAAAATATCATTATTAAATTTTAGGCCACAACAACCAACCTCTATTCTTTCTGCTAAATGAAGACACCAGACATAATGCCTTCAGTACAAACAGCATTTCACATATTAACAGCAATCTGGTCTCCAGAATAAGCCAAGAGACAAGATTATTTTGTTTTCAGAATAACAAATCAATTTAAAATGCAAAACTGAAGAAAAACTATCTGCATATAAATGAAAATTCAAAGTAACCTCATACTTTGTAAATATGTTTAAATAAAAGTCGCAACCATAAAATAATTCAACAAAGTATTTCAAGATTAGTGATTTCAAACAGGTATTGTATATAATATGCACAATTGAGAATATCTGCAATACACTGATAGTACAATTTTCTCCCTCAGTACTGGTAACTGAACTCAGGGACTCAGGCTTGCTAGACAGGTACTCTACCACTTGAGACATGCCTCCAGTTTCTTTTGTCTTGGTTATTTTCAAGGTAGAATCTCACTTTATGCCCAGGAAGCCTGGGCTTTTTTCCTTCTACTTAGCTTCTTCCACTGAGCTACTGGCCTTCCCCATATGTGCAATAAAAGGCAAGCACCATCATGACAGCCACTGGTACTTCTTTGTTGGCCTCAAACCTCATTCTCTCAATGTCTGTCTCCCAAGTATATAGGATTACAGGCTTGAGCCATTAAGCTAGGCTAGGTATCACACCATTAATGCAGAAAAGTATTTTGGTAGACTAAACTCTATGTTTAAAAGGTGAAAAATGCTGGCTATATAGCTCAATGGTAGAATACTTGCTAAGCATGTGCAAGTCCATGGGTTTAATCTCTAGTACTGGCAAATAAACAAGTATAAGGAAAAGGGCCCAAATAACTGATTTTTATTTTCATTCTTTCATATAGATTTAATTTCCCTTTCTCTAGCATTCATGATGTTGGTGATTTTAAAGGGAGAAAAAAACGATCTAAGGAGATGGCATATGAAGAGAATCTTTAAAAAATATCAAATGATTGATCTACCATACAAAGCTACAGTTTAGTCTGTATTGCGCAGTTTCTGTGGCACTGAATTACAGATAGTTAACTATAGATATGAACTATTCCAAGGTTCTACATGACTCGAACACAACTGCAGCACTGAGTAGTTTCTATATGCTATTTATCTAATTTTAGCTTCCCAACTACCTACAGAGATACCATTTTATCATCATTATACCTAAAAAGACAAGAACGCCTGCCCCCAGTCTATGGTCAACAGCTGGGACCCGACTCTTACAATAATGGCTTAAAATCAGAGGAATGGTTTCTAGACATTCATCCAGATCCCAACACCAGCAAATTACAATATCCAGAGGCTAAACACCCCTAATTGTGTAATTTGAGTAGATAATATCAAAAGCTCCCAGTAGATTGCTGATTTCTCTAAACTTATTTAACAAAAATAAGTAAAAGCCAAAGAAAGTGCTATTTTCCTTGAAAACATAACCACATTGAGCTAAGTTAGTACATGTGGGAGAAAAGGAAAGGTTATATTCCATGTAATGACATACATAAGCCATTTTCCCTGACTTTCTTGTAATTGTATTTCATACTATTAGAACTTAAAAGCAGTTTAGCCTAAATTCCATTACAAACGTGGTGCTAAATGTTCTATAGGACTATTAACTATGAAAATTCATATTACAAAGGTGACACAATTTTTTTAACTTACAGTTTAAAAATATCAAATTTCTATATTCAATTAATGGTTTCATTAATGAAATCAAGCCAATTAGTTTGATTAATTAAATAGGAGTTAACCTGTGTTAGTCAAGTTAGTTTTAATCTGTGATAGTTTTTCTTACAATGTTCAATGATAATTCTATTTAAAATATTCTCTGCCAGATACTTGTAGAAGCTAGATCCTTTCTCCTTTAAAAACAAGATTTGAGAGTGAAAAGACAGGTAGCGTGAAGACATAGGTTGAATGTAGCTTAGTGGAACATTTGACTAGCATGCATGAAGACCTGTATCACTAACAAAACCAACACAGATTTTTTTAAGTAATAAGGATAGGAGCTTGTCACAATGATGTTTATGTAGAAAGAGTTCTGTTTTGTACTAGTTCTTTTTATCTTTCTATGAAATTTATGATTAGTAAGGGGTTAGTCTTAAGGAACCAGAAATCTACATTTATGCAAAAGCAGAAAATCCTGATAAGGAAAGTAATGAGAAGAATCACTACTATGTCCAAGTTCCTGTGCTAAGCACTTTTCATATAGCTATCCTGTTTCTTCTTCTTTTTGCTATCAGTAACAGATTTAATATTACTAGTAACATGTTAACTGTATTAATTAACACACTAATTAATGTGATTCACTGTTACTTTCCATGCACACATATATCATGCATTTATACGTATTTGCCCTTCTTGGTCTCTTTTTGTACTTTTCAATCCATTTATTTCTAACCATAACTCTAAAATATCATAACTCTAAAATATATTATTTACATGAACTTGTCTACTCAGCAGGAAAGCAGCATAATCAGAACTCAAGTTTGCAGTCATTAACCTCTCATTAGCATATTGCATATTCCTAAAA
The DNA here is from genome assembly GCF_019054845.1 of Dipodomys spectabilis. Classification (NCBI taxonomy): domain Eukaryota; kingdom Metazoa; phylum Chordata; class Mammalia; order Rodentia; family Heteromyidae; genus Dipodomys; species Dipodomys spectabilis. The sequence continues at coordinate 25,526,384 of NW_024870731.1, read as the reverse complement.
GGTTGAATATATGTGCAACACACACACAAAATAGGGCATACTTAAATCCAGTTCATGCTACTCTATGAAACAGAGTTGTTATAATAAAAACCTAAAGCAACTGTAACTTTAGCTTTCAAAATTCTTTATTTTCAGACATCCATATTTGGAGTAAGCTAAAAGATACAAAATAATTCAAATAAAATGTCCTCTTCAGGAGTTCTATATCCTTTTTCTGTACTGGAACATTCCAGAGGCCTTAGCAACAGGAACAGGGTGGAATGTTGTAGCAACAAAAAGAAATAAAATAATCTGTGTGAGAGCAACAAAAAGAAATAAAATAATCTGTTTCTGAACATTTTTAAAGCAATTTGCAATCAGCCCATCCAAAAATTAACATGATTCTTGCCCAAATGTAGAGATAAGTTTGACTTAGAACAGAAAAAAGTATTGGGCTAATAAAAATAAAGTCATTATTAAATTTACAAGCTTACAAAATACACTTTAAATATGTAACTGAAACCACTGTACTTGAGTTCATGGATTTTGAGCTAATTTGAAAGAACGAAAATTATTGTTCTGTAAGCCCTATGTTTTTTTCAGGATTTGGGTCACCTCCATGTTCTAATGAATATGTGAGTGGGCTAGCCCCTACATCTAAGTCCCCAGCCAGCATACTGGGAAGGAATGGGTTTAAGCACATGGATACATGAGCAAATACATGTAGGACTTCACAGTCCCACTGAAACCAGATCTCCAACAACAATGAACATATTTAATGCTGATGTTCCTATATCCACTTTGAACACTCTACTTAACAACTGAACTTGAATGTTGTAGAAAAAGCATTTAACCTTTGCGATATTCTGAAAGTTTCCTTTCCCCCACTTATCTATAACTTCCTCATGTAAATCATGTCTATCTTTCTGTCTTCACTCCAAGCTGACTATTCGCAAGCTCTGTCTATTCACATGTCCAAGTGCCTATTAGACATCACCATCTGAGTATGTTATAAATATCTCAAATGGAACAAATATGTCCAATAGAACTTCATTGTTGATGCTGCCCTATTCCTTGTTCCCAGTAACCTTTCCCCTTTTTAGTAAATGATTTTATTCATCATCCATCAATGGCTAAAATTAAAAACCCAGGTGTCATCTAACTCCTCTGTCCATCACTTCCAGGCCATCTGCAGGTCCAGTCAGCTCTATTTAAAAGCCTGTCTATATCTCTTAACTGCCACAGCCACTGTTGCAGGACCTGCCACCAGCACTCTTCCAATAGACGAGGGATGATTTCTCCTAAGAGAGCTTCCATTCTTTCACTAAGCAGCCACAGCAATTCTTTAAAATTTCTCCCTGATAAAGTCAATGCTGTTTAAGTCTCTGATAGCCTCACCAGTGACATTTATGAAGAAAATTTCAATCCTTAGAACAGAACCCAGGATGAAATTCCACTTGCATCTCCCTCTCTCTGTGATTCACTCTGCTTTAAGTTAGTACTGACCACCTTACACCCCACAAAATGCAGAAAGCTCTTTCTCAGCTGGGTTCTGCCCCTCTTCTCCATCAGATGCCTGATACAGTCTTACACATCAAGTCTCAGTTCAGCCGTCATATTTTTAAAAGGCCACTTCCTACCTCTCCCTATTAGTCACTCAATCACTGGTACTTTAAGCCAAGTGGCTAAGCATGTAGGTCACTTCACTCTGAATCCTGGTTCCCTCACTCAAGACAGTAGTTCTATAACATCTTTGACCTTCCAACAATGATGATTATAGTGCCTCCTTCACTCAATATTCCAAAAAGTAGAAAAATTCAGAGACTGAATACAAACAAAATAGCAGAAGGGTACCAGGTCTTTGAAAGTGCTCACATAGACATTGAGACCTCCTAAGTCAGTAGATGGCATAGTTAAGAAATAAAGCCAGGTATTGAACTCATAAGCCCAGACAATTTCTGGTGTTTTCCAGGAAATGGCTTCCCCCATGCCACTCTTACTGCTAGTTCCCAAAGCCAAGTCTGGTAGCCTCTATGCACTGGGAGAGAACTTCTAACAGGGCAGAACTCTCTTCCTGTCTCCACTTAACTAATGCCAGATTCACTAATCTGTAAAACACCCATATCACTCCTTTATTTGATGACATGCTGAGTTCAAAATGAGGCTAGACATTTAAGCTATCTCCTTGAAAGCAAGGCCTCCCCTGTACTCAAGTTAGAAAGTCAATCCATTCTTACCTTGAGACGGACTCAGAATTCCTAGAACCTGTTTTTTTAACCCACAATTCTACACTTGAGCCAGACCAGTTCCATCTTTTCTTTCTGTAATGTCTAGCCCTTACCAATTATTAGCCCGTTTTCTGCTACTGCTATTTACATAATTCAAACCTCTGTCAGTCATTAGTGCATCAATTTATGATTTACAAATAAAAATTCATAAATGAAGAGTTGTTTTTTTTTTTTGTTTTTTGTTTTTTTTTTTTGCCAGTCCTGGGGCTTGAACTCAGGGCCTGGGCACTGTCCCTGAGCTTCTTTTGCCCAAGGTTAGAACTCTACCACTTGAGCCACAGCACCACTTCTGGCCTTTTCTGTGTATGTGGTACTGAGGAATCAAATCAGGGCTTCATGCATGCTAGGCAAGCACTCTACCACTAACCAGCCCATAAATGAAAACTTCTGCAGTCCCATTTGATTAGAGAACTTCTCACTTTGCCTAGCTCAGACCTGAGAAGTGTGTTTGTGAGATGACTGGCATTTGAACTTTACTTCTGTAGCTTCTCCTTGCTCTAAAGATAAAAATTTAAATCCTTATCTATCTCACAAAGCCTTCAACAGCATGCTCTAGCTTCTCTGTATCTGACCTCTCTGGCCTTGGTATTGTCCTAGAGCAAACTGCTTTCTCATCATGGCACTTGCTGTTTCCTTTGCATGAACTCACTCCTTGCACATCTTACATGGCTTGTTGCTTTACTTCATTCCATCTTTCCTAAAGACTTGACTAGACTGAACCCCGTTACATGGTCCCAGAGCACTGACTAACTCTGACACACAGTCTCAATATCTACTCTCATTTATAACCATCCACCTAAATGTATGAACTGTATAAGTCCTACTCTGCTCCTCGGAGACTACATTTCACATCTGTCCCATTCTCTGACAGTGCTTAGTAGTACTTCCGTTGGCTCCAGCAAGCAAATATGATTATGTGATTGGATAATAACCAGAATATTAGGGCACAATTATAACCTTCTGACTTAGGTATGGTTTTCAAACCTATACACTGGGAATTCCCTTTGCTAGTATATTCACTGCAGTAGTTAAAAGCGGTTTTGTAGCCAAGACTACTTGAATTCACTCTTCCTTTTACCAACTGTGTATGCATCGTTAAGTATTTAACTTAGCCATGGAAGAAATCCCACTTACGTGGGCAAATCTTCCTACAGGAGGAGGATCACAAGTTTGAGGATAACCTGGGCAACAAAGCAAGACCCTATTTCAAAGAAAAATAATTTAACCTCCTTGGACCAAAATTTCCTTGTGTATAAAATGAATTAAAATGACCTATATTTCATAATATTGCTGTGAAAATGAAATAAAGTAATCCATGAAGAGCACTGAGGCTGAACATGAAGTAAATAATCCATTGTTGAAGAAACAAACAACCAAAATCACCCACACGACAATTTTTTTTTTCAAGGGCTCTAGAACTTTTCCTAACTTTGCAAAACATTGATATATACACCACATAGCAACTGACCATTTTACAATGTGAGCTAAATTCCCAAGTGGCCTGTTGCTCCACTGCTGACCATACACTTCTGCCTTGCAGACCTCTCAAGGGAGGTTAACTGCGGCTCCAGCAGCAGGAGGTGCAAGCCACCCGCTAGAGAAGGCAACTCAGACATGAGTGTGGATCACCTTCAGTTAAAGGATGGGCCCAAGGGCTAGTTCAAGGGTCACAAGCAAAGGCCACACAAAGGCATGCACTGGAGGATCCTCTAAAGTGGTCAGGAGACTGAAGATGTAGGGATGAGGAAGAAGGAAGGTTTAAAATTATATGTATCACTTGATCCATTAACTAACCTAGGGGTTATTCAGTATAGTAAGAAAGAAAACCAGCATTTAGAAGGCCCTCTTGGTAAAATTTGCAACGTAAGGCTTAATACTCTTTTCTGTACTTCAGTATTCTCATCTCCTTGACAGTTACCCATGGCCTTTAACTGCTTCCTTCTGTGGAAATGCTTCATCCTGCCGGCTCTAAATTCTCAGCTTATGTTTCACTGGAAAAACTTTCCCTGACAATTTAGAGCAGGCCTCTATCTCTTCAGACAATTCTCTCCTACCGTTCTCATTAGTTATTTGTGTTTAGGCTATCTCCTTCCCTATATAAGTTCCAGGAGGACACAGAACAGTACCTGATATAAGGAAGGCTCTTGAAAGAATTTGAGAAAGACAAAAGACCCCTGGAATCAGACTGGCTGAGTTCAAATTCCAACCCTATTACTTGGGTAGGTATGTGACCTTGGGCAACTTACTCTGTCTCAATATTTTCATATGTAAAATGGAGATAAGAGTAGCAGTTTAAGGATCAAAGAGTTAGTATAAAGTCCTTAAAAATGTATCTGGCTCAGTGCATGTACATGGCACATAATGCCTATTACACACTTATTTCTATTTTTACTGTCAATGGGATAGATACAGTGGACACTGCTTCCAATCTCTGTTGCTCTGGAGCAACCTATCACCTCTTGCAATACATGTATTAAGTACTTACTGTGTTTCAGGAAAAGTACTGTATAAACTATTAATTTTATTTATCATTCATTCACATAGTAATCATATATTCAGTTATATACATGGATGGTTATTATTTAGTGGGTACTATCTAGGTATTAGGTGTTTATTAGTGAATAAAAGTCACAACTAAAAAAAAAGTCACAACTAAAAGAAAAAACCCTCAGAAGTAAAAGAACAAAACATTTGCAATTATTTTCATTTCAGGAAAAACAGAGACACAAGATATCTTGTCTTAAGTCACTAAATAGAAAGTGGAGGGCTGAGATCTGAAGGCAGGCTACTCCAAAGTAGCTCTATACCCTTCTATACCACTCAATACCCCCATCTAGATTTCACCAAATCAAAACCTGCATTTTAACCAGACTCCCTGGTCATATGTGTATGACTGAAAAGCATTAAAAGGAGACCATTGAGTTAGGCTCCAGTGGCTCACGCCTGTAATCCTAGCTACTCAGGAGGCTGAGATCTGAAGATTGCGGTTCAAAGCCAGCCTGGGTAGGAAAGTCCTGAGACTCTTATCTCCAAAAACCACTCAGAAAACTGGAAGTGGTGCTGTGGCTCAAGTGGTAGAGCACTAGCCTTGAGCTGAAGAGCTGAGGGACAGCGCCCAGGCCCAGAGTTCAAGTACCATGACCAACTTAAAAAAAAAAAAAAGCAAGACCAGTAGGCCTGGGAAGTAGCTCAGTGTAGAGCACGTGTCAGGTATATGCAATGTCCAGTACTTAAAAAAAAAAGAACATCAAACAACCTAGATTAAAACCTTCATATAATAAATACTAGAGAAATTATTCAGCTGAGTGATCCATATTTTTCCCACTCAATCATCTGTCAATGGTATACTATCTACTGTCATGTACACTAAACCATCATTGCATTCTTGGGATAAATCCCACTAGGTTATGTTTTACTTTTTACCTTTGCTGGTACCAGTAACTGAACTCAGGGCTTTATAGTTATTCCAGTTGCCTGCTTGCTTGGCCTTCTACCACTTACGCCATACTTCCAAGCCTATTTCTTTGCTAGTTATTCTGGTAATTGAGTCTGGTGAACTTCTCTACATGGGTTGGCTTTGAACCATGACCCTCCAGATGTTAGCCTACTTGTTCTATGCTACTCAGAATTTATAATTGTTTTGAAGTCAGTCAAGGTTAATTTGATAGAAGTATCTCAGTAGAAACATATTCTTTTTAATCAATGTGTTTACAGACAATGTTGTGTTATTCATAGTATTCCCAGATAGATATTTAAGGTCAGTAGTGATGTCAAATTTTTATTTCTGGGGCTGGGAAGGTGGCTCAGGGGTAGAGTGCTTGCCTTGCATGCATGAGGCCCTGGTTCGATTCCTCAGCACCACATAAGCAGGGGAAAAAAAAGCCGAAGTGGTGCTATGGCTCAAGTGGTAGAGTGCTAGCCTTGAGCTGAAGAGCTAAGGGACAGCGCCCAGGCCCAGAGTTCAGGCCCACAACTGGACCCCCCCCCAAAAAAAATTATTTCTGATTTTATTAATGAACAATATGGCCAAGTGTGACTAAAGGTTTTTTGCTTTTATTGAACATAGCAAAATATGAATTTTTAATTTACTAAATTTTGACTTTGTATTTCTTTCTACTCAAACTTGTATTTTCTTATTTCTGCTTGCTCTCAGCTTTTCTTTTTCCTTAGAATAAAATGTTGTGTTACTGACTAAAAAAAAATCTTATGTTTGAATGTAGTTTTATATTTAATTTGTCCCCTAAGCAAACCAATGCTTTCTTTACCTGTTCTCTTATTTTGTTGACATTATTAGTTTTGTTGGTGCTGGTCCTGGGGCTTGAACTTCAGCTCTATCTTTGAGCCTTTTTTGCTCAAGTTTAGTGAGCCACAGGTCTTCCACATCCTGCTTTTTGGTGGTTATAATTGGAGATAAGGGTTTCATGAACTTTCCTGCCCAGGCTGGCTTTGAACCATGATCCTCAGATCTCAGTCTCCTGAGTAGCTAGGATTATAGATGTGAGTCACCAGTGCCTAGTTTGCATTCTTATTTTGATATGTTGTGTTTAATTCCCTTCATTAATCTCACAGTGATTTCTAATTCCTTATCAGACTTACTGCTTATTCAGAATGTATTAATTCTACTTGTAACTTCCCAAGATTTCTTCTGTTATTAACTTCTAGTATAATTAACTTCTGGTATTATACAAGAATATAGTTTGTAGTCATAGGATTTCAATCCTTTTTATATTTTTAGAGGCTTAGAGAACGTTTCAGAGCACTGAGGAATGTGTAGCTTGATAGTATTAGGTACACCCTCCACATTCTTGCTCTTCTGCCTAGTTGCTGTATTTATTCTTTAAAGCAGACAACTAAAGTCTTCAAGTATCTTCACGTATAATCACTAAGCTGTCAATTTCTTCTTTTGGTGTCTTTTCTTCTGGTACCAATTCTGGGGCTTGAATTCAAGACTTGAATGCTGTCCCTAGGCTTTTTCACTCAAAGCTAGCACTCTGATGCCTGAGTTGGCATCAAATCATGATCCTCAGATCTCTACCTCCCATATAGTTAGCATTACAAGCATGAGTCACCAGCTTCATGTTGTTTGGGGCTCTGCTGTAAGATACATGTAGCTTCAAAATTGCTCTTCTTAATAATCCATTTGGGACTTTAAGGTGTCCTCCTTGGTCTCTAAAGTTTATTTTTTTCTGATATTAGTGTAGCTTTGCCATTTTTTTTTCTGTTCCCATCTTGCTTTTAACTTAGGGCCTCAAACATGCTTAGTTTTTTTCCCCTGGCCTTCTACCACTTGAGCCATGCCTCCAGCCTAGCTGTTCACTAGACAATCTGGAGAGTCTTTTGGATATTTTTGCCTTATCTATCTTCAAACCACAATCCTCTAGATCTCCATCTTCTAACTAAAAGCCTGAGGCACCCACGCCCAACTCCAGTTGTCTTTTGAGAAGGTCATGGCATATATTTGTATGTGTCTTTTCCATCTTTTAACTTTCAATCTATTTCTGTGGTGTATTGTGATTTTTTGAAAAATCCATTCTCTAACTCTTGCCTTTTGATCAGTGTTTTTTTACATTTAGTTTTAGTGTAACTATAAGAAATATTACAAAAACAAAGGAGGAGGCAACAATGCTTGATAAGAAATGCACTCATTACCTTCCCCATGTAATTGTAATCACTCCGTACAGTATTTTCACAATTAAAAAATATTATTATCAGCAAAGCAATTTTATGTCATGTTATTGATAAGATATGATTTATATCTGCTACCTGGCTATTTCAATAGGCCATTGTATCTTTTGGGCTCTTCTCTTCTTCCATTACTGCCTTCTTTCCTGTAAAAATAGCTATTTTCCAGCATGTAATTTCCTTTTTTTTCCTTTTACTTACTTTACTAATTATTTTCTTAGCAGCTGTCCTGTGTATTATTTTAATTAACACTTCAAATAACCTAGTTTGAGCCAGGCACCAGTGGCTCATGCCTGTGATCCTAGCTACTTATGAGGCTGAGATCTGAAGATCATGGTTCAAAGCCAGCCCCAGCAGGGAAGTTTGTACAATCTTATCTTAAAAAAAAACACCAAAAAAGCCAGAAATGGAACTGTGGCTCAAGTGGCAGAACTCTAGTCTTGAGTGAAAAAAGCTCAGAGACAGTGCCCAGGCACTGGGATTCAAGACCTAGAACCAGCAATATTATTATTAGTAATAATAACATTAATAACCTAGTTTGAATTAAAGCCAACTAAATTTGTATAAGACTTGAAACTATAAAAACTATCAGAAAGGGCCTGGGGGTTTGGCCCAGCGGAAGGGCGCCCGCCCGGCGCACTTAAGGCCCTGGGTTCCGTCCTCAGCACTGGGGAAAAAAAAAAACAAGATACAAAGAAACTATCAGAAAAAAACCTAAAAGAAACTTCAAGACAACAGTAGAGGTGGTTTTTTTTTTTTTTTTTGATAAGGCACCCAAAAGCCCATATAACCAAAGTACAGACAGACAATTATAACTCAGAAGTTTCTGCACAATAAAGAAACCAATCAATGGTAAAAAGATAGCTTGAAAATGGGAGAAAATACTATAAATTCTTCTCTGATAAGGGATTAATATCCAGAACACGCAAGAATGCAACAGAAAAACTAGCAAGAACAACAATGTCACGAAAATGTCCCACATAATATCCAATTAAAATGGTTGAAGAGCTTACATTTCTAAAAAGATGTCAGAAAAATGGGCAATAATGATATGAAGTCAATGTACATCACTTTATCATCAGGAAAATGCAAATCAAAACCAAAATGACACATCATCTCCAGTGTGAATGACTACAAAGGGGGGAAGAATAGCAAAAAATGGTGAGTATGCAGAGAAATATTATACACTAGATGAGAATATAAATTAGTGGAGTCATGAAACAGATTGAAGAGGCCTCAAAACACAGAGAGTTACTGTTATCTCAATACTTGGTACAGAGGAAGAAAATAAAATACATGCAACTGTCATAGTCACATTCCCATGTTTACTGTCAAGAGCTCAGATATAGAAGCATCTGTAGTGTCCACTAATATATGAATGAATGTGGTGTATACACAAAATGAAATATTATTCAATCATAGAATGAAATTCTGTCATTTGTAGGATCACAGATAGAACTGGAGGATGCTACATTAAGCAAAATAAGCTAGAAAAAATACTGAATATTTTCCCTCATATATAGAAACTTATAATTGCCACTAGAGGCTAGAAAGGTTAAGGGTGAATAAAGGAAGGATGTATGGCAGGTTTGCAGAAAAGTTTCTGCAAAATTTCATTCAGAAAAATATGAATTTATGACTTGTTAAAGATAAAACTTAATTTCCATAGTACACAAAAACTCTGCAGGATACAGTGGCTCATTCTGAAACCTCAGCTACTAGGGAACTAGTAATTGGGAGGATCTTGGTTCAAAGGCAGCCTCAGCAAAAGCTGGTGAAACCTCCGTCTAACCAATAAGTTGGGAGTGGTGGTACATACTTGTGATCCAATCCCAGCTATGTGGGGAGTGTAAATAGGAGGATCACTCTGCAGGCCAGAACAGGCAAAAATTCCAGATATCATGTGAAAAATAAATGAAAAGCAAAAGGGCTGGGGGCGATGACTTGTGTGGAAGTGCCTGCGTAGCAAGCTGAGGACCCAAACTCAAACCCCTGTACCATTAAACAACAAACTAACTTTACTTTGCTACAATTCTATTTGTACACATTTTCCCCAAAGGTAGACGCACAGTTTGTTGCTTCTTTGTCTCCTAATTTTGTTGAAAACTGTACAACATAAATTGCATAATTTAGCACCTCTGATCAGACTTACTTGTCCTTGTCTGATTAGTGACTTCCCTGAACTAACAAATAATACCTATATTCTTTGTCCTTAAGTGTGGTCAGCCAAGTCCCTGCTTGGTTAGCTTAGTAATCAGCTAATTGCTGATTAAGAAAATGTCTATTTTTTGATAAATAAATGTCTATCTTTCTGATAAGAAAATGTCTATTTTCTTAAAATCGTCCAAGCAGTCAGTTGTAGGTCTTTGGTGAGTCTGCCTTGCCTTTCACTTGGCTCAGGCAAGAGACAGGTCCTTTTTTTCAAGCCCTTCCGATGTATGTTTACAGGCCTGCAGATGCACATGGCTTTCTAAATTACCAGAAATATATTGGTGCTCTTTAAAACCCCAAATGACATTTCATTCCCTAGTGTTTCCTATTTAGATTTTTAGTCAGCTTCTGGCTAAGCTCCAAATGGTATGCTAGAGCTCAGGAAACTGTCAGTTAACTGCTGATTTTTTTTTGTTTATTTGTATCTGTTTTCATTTGTTCAGTTTATGCATTTTTGTTTTTAGACAAACATCCTTGGTACAGAACATAAAATGAGCTCTGAATTAGCTCAAAGACAAATTTTAAAATTTTGAGTTTTAGGGGAGCTAGGAGATAGTTCACGACTCAGTTGTCTGAGTATAGGATTTTGGGCAGGATCCAAGTCCATACTATCTCCTCTGCTAGCCACCCTGTTGTTTCTTACAGCTATCATAGTGTGAGACTGTGGATTTCATAGTTACTGTGGAACTGAAGAAGGCTGAAACAGAGTGAGTTAGAATTCTACACAGTTCTCTGTACTTAAGAGATGTGACTATTTTTCACTCTTCAGATCTTGCAAGCCTTCGGTTAACTTCAAAAATTTCAAAATGTTGATTTTAACAATTCTTGCCAGTGTTTTCATTGCTTTTACAGAAGGGCTTATTTTAGGAGGTCCTTATTCTCTGCCAATGGTGTGTATTAAAAGCATTTTAATGAAGGTTAACACCATCAGATTATTATTTTCAACATTACGTATAATTTAACGTAGAAAGGGGAGAGGCATTGTTCTAAGTGCACATAGGGAGCACAGCAGAAGCTGTTGGCAGCAGAAGAATCAGGGGTCATTTAGATTTGGAGATGCTACTAAGATGACATAGGAGGAACAGTTGCCATGACTTGGCCTGGATATGAGGTTGGTAAGGGGGATGACACCATGTTTCCTTTCCTGCAGAACAGGATGGATGGGTGGCACTAGTTCTGAGAAAAATTTTGGAAGAATGCCAGGCCTGAGAATAAGGAATGTACAATTGGGATTACAGAGAGATCAAAGAAGATATTAAGGAAGAATCTTGAAGAATCTCTCTGAATTTTGGGGAAATGGTTTGTAACTCAAAATTCTGTATCTTCTCAATGCAAATAAATCAGGATTTAAAAGCAATACATATATACTAATTATCAATAACTCCAAGTAAACCAGGAATCAGAAATACAATCTCCAGAATTATGAGAACTATGTAAAAATGCCTAAAACTACTCATTGCTTGCATGCAAGTGAATTAGTTCTCCCCAAAGGAGCTTCAAAGATAAGTTATAGTAAGATATAATAAAGATAAATCTTCCCAAGTTTAGAAGAACTGTTGCATTCACACACATCACCTTAATGTTCTCATAGATGTTTGTGAAAGCAACTCAAATCCATTGGATTCCTTGGTTCTCCATTCACTCCATAAATATTCCAGGGCCTCATAGTTGACAGCACTTGATCAGTCCTAGGGGAAGCAGCTTGGAACAGGTCAGACTAGGTCCCTAAAATAAGTATGCCTTAGCTCGAATGCTGACTTGTCTATACATTGTGCTATATTTTTTAGTTCTGTAATCATTTTCATTAGTACTTTTGGCATATGACTGTCACTTGTATAACTGCTTTCTCAGTTTCTGGAACCAGGAGAAGAGCAATTTGTAAGACAAACTGCCGAAGGGACAGGGGAGCTAAGCTACTGAAAAGATGGTCCTTCTAATTTCTAGTAATATTACAAGTTTCTTTCTATTTAAACAGTGTTTCCACTGGGAAACACTTCAAATATAAGTCTGTTGTGGTTTTTAGTTCATTTGCTGATTTCTGTTTCAAAAACTTGAACACCTAATGGGCAATACTTAGAAAAGAAAGTTGAAAGAATTCTCTTATCTCAGTTTTGCTTCTTCATACTGTGCAGTTTCACTATGTCCAGAAGAAACAAGTCAACATACCTGAGCAAGAGACTCAAAGATCACTTACCACAACCAGATGCAAATAGATGTAGTTGGCTGGTAACACCCAGAGCAGCACAGACTGAAATAGGTATGTTAAACACCTTTTTTTCTCCTAATTTGCTTTGAGTGCTTTTCTAAAGGAAAAGGTTAGGAAAATATTTAAAGTACAATAGTCACTGTGTCATTTTCTACGCACACTTAAATAGATCAGACAGCCTGCTGAGTACTTTATATGATTTATATTACATAATCCTCACAACATCCCTGTAGCAGTGGTATTCTTAATCCTGGTGTAAAAATGAGGAGACAGGCACTGTTAGGTTAAGTAACTTGCTAAGATCACACAGATGACAAAGGTGGCTCTCATGTTAAAGATTAACCAGATTGACTCCAGGTCTTGGGATTCCTAGCCAGCCTGCCAGAATGTCACTGGTCACAGGGCTTCATTCCTTCCTCAGTAAGTACTTAGTTAGGGTCCAGCTGTTTCACCACCAAGAAGTGTGCATAATAACCTAAGAATTCAGTCCTCTTAGAACAGACCCAGTTTCTCATTTTACAAAGCTCTTTCCTTGAAGATACTTGTCTGCTTTAAGCTATTTAAGTATTACTGTATATACAGTACCACATAAAATTTACCATTGGTCTAATAAATCCCAATTACCCTAAATTATGGTATGTAAAAAAATTGTATTTGACAATTTTAGTTGGGTATAGGACCCAAATATGTTCAAATGAGGCACAAAATCAGTCAAGTATTTTTGAGGAATGGTAAGATGCCAATCCACACTCTCTTCCTCCCTCCAGTCTAAATGGAACCACTTAAAAGGCAATACAGAAAAAAGAACTTTACATGCTAATACATGCAAACTAACAGAAAATATTCTTTCCAGGCTAAGCTTTTATTCACTTTTATTTTAGTTAGCATATTCCTGTTCTCTTATGTTTCAGATAAACAGCCAACAAATTGCCTTATCTATGTCTATGCTATCAGTAATGACATGGTCCTATCTTTGCAAACCACTGGTTAATTAATTTGTAGCCTCGGCTTCTGGCAGCCAGCCTAAGCAAGAGCAAAAAAATAATTGACACTACACAAAAAATTTCACTCTTTTTGAGGGAGGATTGGGTGGAAAAGAAAGTGGGAGAAAAACGAGGTAAGGGTTAACAATAGTCGACAAGGACTGTACTCATTACCTTACATATGTAACTATAACCCCTGTGTACATCACCTTAATAAAATTAAATTTTAAAAAATTTCACTCTTTTTTGAGATATGTTATCATCAGACTTGTCATTTTTCTTTGAATGAGTTGAGTTGTAGAATACTTATAAATCAGATTAAGGTAATTAGAAAGTAATAATGTTTCTACTCTTTAGTATATCATGAATATTCAACTGTAAACTAAAAAAGAAAACTAGAAAATTGATCAAAGGCACAAATCTGAAGAATGTAAAATTATGCATAAAGAAAAGTATCAAGGTGTATTCTAGGGAGGCTTTCATCACACTATGATCTAAGTTTAATCTGTCAACAAATATTTACCTAGAACCTACCAGAGTCCCTTACTTTCCTATACAAAATTAGACATGAGAAATCAAACAGGAGATTATTGAGATTCACATTCCCGTGTCAAACTATAAAATTTCTAATTGGATCTCACCTCTGAGACCTTTGTCAGGGGATATATTTCTTTTGTTTTGTTTTGTTTTTTGGGTCCGGTCATGGGGCCTGAACTCTGGGCCTGGGTGCTGTCCCTCAGCTCTTCTGCTCAAGGCTAGCGCTCTACCACTTGAGCCACAGCGCCACTTCCGGCTTTTTTCTTTTTGCTTATGTGGTGCTGAGGAATCGAACCCAGGGCCTCAGGCATGCAAGGCAAGCGCTCTACCACTGTGCTACCTTCCCAGCCCCAGGGAATGTATTTCTAACACTACAAAAATAAACACAAGCTGGGCACCAGTGCTTCACGCCTGTAATCCTAACAACTCAGGAGGCTAAGATCTGGGGATCATGGTTCAAAGCCAGCCCTTTGTGATACTCTTATCTCCAATAAACCACTCAGAAAACCGGAAGTGATGTTGTGGCTCAAGTGGTGGAGTGCTAGCCCTGAGCTGAAGAGCTGAGGGACAGAGCCCAGGCCCAGAGTTCAAGCCCACGAGCGACAACAACAACAAAAAAAAGTACACACAAAAATCTTTTGACCAGGGCTGGGAAGGGGGCTCAGTGGTAGAGCGCATGCCTTGCATGCATGAGGCCCTGGGTTCGATTCCTCAGCACCACATAAGCAAAAAGAAAAAAGCCGGAAGTGGAGCTGTGGTTCAAGTGGTAGAGCGCTAGCCTTGAGCTGAAGAGCTGAGGGACAGTGCCCAGGCCCAGAGTTCAGGTCCCATGACTGGACCCAAAAAAAAAAAAAAAAAAAAATCTTTTGACCAGTGTTAAGTACACCTGTCATCTCTGTCATCAAACTGAGGTCATTAGCTGATGTCACATGCCTAATGACATTTAAATTTAAATGCCTGATGACAATTGATTAGTGTTGAGCCAAAAATCATCCCTGAAAACATCTCAGACGAAGCCTGATCAGTTAAGTCCCACACACCAGGTTATATCAGAGATGCTTAAAATAAATGGCTATTTCTACCAGGTGAGTACTGGATTACATTTTAGGGGCCTTCCTGTATAAAACATAAAATACTCATGTAATTAAATTCCAGAATCTCAGAACAACAAGATGTTTTATACTTAAAAGAAATTTGCAGGAACTGAGACCAAATAAGAAAAATGAAGCCAATTTCATAATACTGTGATGGTTTCTTTGTTCAAAGTATTCATTCAGCATGAAGATAGAGCTGTGAGAAAATACTTCCTTTATTAAGTTTACATTTCAGTGGATTCATATATATCCTACTTTAAGCACATTTCAAAATCAAATACACCAAATGACTGGTAAGATTAACTATACTATTTTTCTTTCTTGCCAGTGTATTATTTCTGTAAGTTACCAGCATTTAAGATGTAACCCTATGGCATATAGTTCAGATGTTTGCTTCTTATCATCAATATTAAGACATTAGTTTGCACTGTAAACTCATCTTTAAAGTAAGTCAAATGTGCTACCATTTAAGCATGTGGCAAGGGAAAAATAGGGACAACTGAAAAAAAAGAAAACTAATGGCATAGAATGCCATGTCCCCAGCCAGATGAACACACAAAATCTCACTGTAAGTGCAGTTCAAATTTACAATGCAGTCTGTTCTGAGACATACTGAAGCAAGAGAAAGGTAGACAGGTAGGCAACTTAGGATCAAAGTTAAGGTGCACTATCTTTCCTGGAATTTCATGGGTGCTTTGTGCAAGAGCAGTGAAACTCAAGATAGGGAGGGAGTACTTCTTTCAAAAGAATCTAGTAATGGCAATGGTATAGCAGTCTCTAAGGATCAGGCCTTTCTTATGGTGTGAAGGCTGAGGAGGAACTGGCCATCTTTTAGCACTGTAACAGTAGCAATACTCACACTTATCCATCTATCCATCCACTTATTTAGCATGCATCTATGACAAACCAAAAGCTACTATTTGCCTAGGACTATGCTCCTCTCAAGCAGCAGCAATTTTTGCTACCCAGAGTACACTCACAGTATTTATAGACATTTTTAATGGTCATACATGAATCTAGTGGTATGGGCCAGAGAGGCTAGTAATCATCCTATCCTACAACAGTCTCCAACAATGAAGAATTACCTAGTCCCAAATGTCACTAGTGCTAAGATGAAAAATCCTGCATTTATTAATGCAGTCCCACAAGTTTCCAATGCGGAAGACACTGCTTGAATCATGTCTTCTATTGAGGAAACTGAACAAAAGGGTGTTAAATATCTTGCCCAAGGTTGGAGGGACTTGTTGGAACAGGGACTACTAGAAATCTGATGCTGATGTACAACAAAGTTTCTGCAAAATTCTCAGTGACTGCAAGAACGTAGAGAAGACACATTTAAAAACTGAGTTATCACAACCAACTCCTTTTCCCCTCATTTTCCATCAGAATTCTCTTTCTGCCCTCACAAAGGACTTCTTTCTCATAGTGGTTCCCCATTCAATCTTAATCTCTGGTAAGAGTCCATAGAAAAAAGTATAACTGCCTGCTTTCCTCAATCATTGCTCAGACATTCCCATAAGCATAAATAAAAACATTCTCTGCCCCAATAATCCAGAAACCTGAGCACTTTTTCCCCCCAAAGTGAATCCTCTTCTCCGAAGTGGCCAATCATCAGCACACAGTGCATCTAGTAGGCCAGACTCAATCTTAACTACAAACAGGCAGGAATGAAAAGGCTGTGGGAGGTAGGAGAGGCTCCCAGCTGACAAGCAGTATAAAAAGAAAGGACACAGAGGGTGTTTTCCAGATTTCCCCAGTTCCTGAAGGAATTAGTCTTTGGCCTCTCAGTACAAATATAGCCAGGCAACTCTCTGCAACAAAGTTAGGGTAATTGGTTCTGAAACAAAGATGAATATCCTAGCTTTACAAGTGCAAAATTTGTGAATGAACTAACCAGGCAACTTATAATTGCCTTTTGAGTTTTCCAAAAAGTAAATACTATATTAACTAAAACAAGGAAAGAAACTCAACCAGCCATTCCTCCTTGAAATGGGGTTGTTGATGGTGAGGTATCAACTACATTGTCCATTCAGCAGGAACCTGTGTTTACTCCCTGTGCTCCCTAGAGAACTATTTGGCACAGGTTCATTTCAATGCCTAGTAAAGAATACCATTTCTGAAGGTCAAGGGCATTTCCTCCTTTCTCCCTTCTTCCTTTCCTCTTTCCTTCTTTTGCTAAGACTATAATGACTTAACATTCCGTTCCTTATTAACCCCCAAATCCTGTTTAGAGATCTGTATACTCACCATGTACTTTCTTGAAGGAGACAAAAACTAGTTTTGCCTTTGAGACTGTAGA
Organism: Dipodomys spectabilis; assembly: GCF_019054845.1. NCBI lineage: Eukaryota > Metazoa > Chordata > Mammalia > Rodentia > Heteromyidae > Dipodomys > Dipodomys spectabilis. Next base: position 25,509,105 of record NW_024870731.1, on the reverse strand, counting down.
GGCAAGGTCTTGCAGAGAAGAAAACAAACAACAACAAAGTAGGGAAAGCTACCCTAGATTTTGTATGGATTAAAGAGTGAATATCCTAGCTTCTCTGATATTCTCAAAGATTACTGGGACCAGAAGCAAACAAAATGATTTTTTTTTCCTGGTCCTAGGCTTGAACTCAGGGCCTGGGTACTGTCCCTGAGCATTTTCAGCTTGAGGCTAGTGCTCTACAGCTTGAGCCATAACTCTGCTTACAAGCTTTCTTTTTTATTTTTTGGGTCCGGTCATGGGGCCTGAACTCTGGGCTTGGGCGCTGTCCCTCAGCTCTTCAGCTCAAGGCTAGCACTCTATCACTTGAGCCACAGCGCCACTTCCGACTTTTTTCTTTTTTGCTTATGTGGTGCTGAGGAATCGAACCCAGGGCCTCATGCATGCAAGGCAAGCACTCTACCACTGAGCCACCTTCCCAGCCCATGCTTACAAGCTTTCTTGAGATGATTAATTGATGATAAGTCTCATGGTCTTCCTTCTCAGGCTGGCTTGAACCTCAATCCTCAGATCTCAGCTTCCTGAGCACCTAACATTACAGGCAAGAGCACTGGTGGCTGGCTCAAAATAATTACTCTTTTAAGAAAACTACTGACTAGTCTGAAGGTCAGATTTATTTTCTAAGTTTCCACAGATTTCTAAACTACACTTTCAACAATCCTTGACTTGAGAAGAAGGCATAGGAAACAAACCGGATTTTGCCAATTCTTTAAGTTGAGACAGACTCTTTAGAAAAAAATAACACTCTCAGTTATCAATATATTTTTCTGTTACTTATATAAATTTGTGACCCCCTCCCTCCCCAAACTACACTAAAGCCTTTATGGAAGACACTTTGGTACTTTCTCTTTATACTAAGCCTTAAGTTACCCAGAGTTTATACACAAAAGAGTAAAAATAAGAGCCTTAATACTGAAAAGAAATTTGTAAAAACTTTTTAAATGTATCACTGTTTGTAAAAGTAGAAAAACTGTTGATAGCCTAAATGCCTATTTATAAAGATTGTTTATATCCATAATACAATAAATATGTAGTAATGAGATAAAAATAAAGGCACATTAGTCAGAGCTATCCTTCTTAAGGCTTCAGCCTTCAGCATCTTATGGCTGAACACAAAAGGAAGGTGCAGACTTAAAACTGGAGAACTAATATATATATGATCAGACATAGTTAATAAGAATAAGGAATTAACTGTAAGATTTTCTTACACTAGAAAGGGCGGGGGTAAAAAGCAAAAGAAGAATGAAAGGGCTCAGGGGAAAGCGAAGAGTCCCTACATAGGGACATTATGTAACCCGAAGGGAAGAAGCCAGAGAGTTGAGAGGCTGTGTTAAATAGAACATAGTCCACCAGCCACATGAAGTGGTTTAGCCTTGCCATAAGGGTAATGGGAAACAATGAAATCATTTAAGCAAAAACAAGACACTAGGAGATGGAAGTTTTGCTTTTCCTGACCCTTCATGTCTTGAATATTTGTCCTTAACTTACAAAGAGATTCAGTTGCAAAACTTCAGATAGTACTGACTTTCTTCAACTGAAATTACTTATGTTCAAGTGGTATCATTATGAAAAAAATGATCACTGCCTTAGGCTGATCCACTTTTGACTCATTTTTGTATTCTTGTCAGTGGGTCTGTCTCCCTGCCTGCCTGCCTGCCAGCCATGCTAGGGATCAAACCCAGAGCCTGTTCTATCCCTAAAAGCCTTTAAAACAGCCAGAGTAGTATATGCTTTCAATCAAAATTACAGAGAATACTATGTGGATTAATCTAAACAAAAAAGAAACTAAGTAAGAAACTAAGTAAGAAACTAAAGAAGGAACCTGAACAACAACAACAACTAAAACACACAAAACTGCCTTAACTACAAATAAAGTAATAACGGAGGCTTGCAATGATCTTATAAAAAGGACTTTCATTGGTTGGTGGTGAACCCTACTGGGTTATGAAAGTGTTTGAAGATTTACTGAAAGGTTTATTATTTCTCCCTAAAAATTAATTGTATTTACACATATTCAGACATTTTATATTGTTCCACTGTTCAACATCCTAGTTTAAAAGAACCAATTTCAAAGCCTATGCATTAGTTTTGCACACTTAAGGCCTTATTTATTTTATTGAATTCATGGTCTCAAGCTTGTGCTTGCTAGGCAAGTGCTCTACTACTTGAGCCAGTCCGGCAGACCCTCTGAAGGCTTTTCTCTCTGTTCACACAGGTTTATCAAGGTCAGTTTTTACATCTGTCACCTACCTATATTATCTATATGCAATAGGAGACATTAAAATACAGCAGAATTTAATAAGAATGCTTTTCCTGGAGAATGAGATAGTCAGTAAAGCAGTTACTGAGAGATAGTTAACAATGAGACCTAACAAACCAGAAGAAATAAAGTCTAAAGCACTTAAAACAAAGCAAGAGGGCTGGGAAGGTGGCTCAGTGGTAGAGTGCCTGCCTTGCACGCATGAGGCCCTGGGTTTGATTTCTCAGCACCACATAAGAAGAAAAACCCGGAAGTGGAGCTATGATTCAAGTGGTAGAGAGCTAGCCTTGAGCTAAAGAGCTGAGGGACAGTGCCCAGGCCCAGAGTTCAGGCCCCATGACTGACAAAAACAAAAACAAAGCAAAAGTCCAGAATGCTTTTCTTATCTTTAGGGACTCTTCCTGCTGCCACCCTACTTAATTCCAGACACACTACAAGCAGGTTTCGTAAATAAGGATCCACAGCAATAATCTACAAAATGAGACTATGGATTAAAGTACAATTCTGTTTAATCAAGCTTCATGTTTTCTCACAGGCCTTCAGGGTAATGTGATGTGATGTGTGTGTGTGTGTGTGTGTGTGTGTGTGTGTGTGTGTATGTGTGTGCATGAGCACACATACATACTCATGTAAGTTACAGCAAGAAGGTCAGGTCTCCTAGACCTATTTCCCATACATTCCTTAGCAACTCCCTGAAACAGCACTTTATTCTCACAAGCCTCATATGAGATCACCAAGACACACTTAACAAAATCAATGCACAACTCTTTCATTGCCAGAGGTAGTAATCTTAGTAATATAACACAATGTAAGTATCTTTAAACAATACAAATATGTTAGAACTCACCATTTTTTAAAAAATAGATTGTAGAGGTTGGAAACAAAAATCAGGTGGCTATTCTATTGTATTTCTCTCTTCATCTGACAGTGCCCAGATACACTTACAGCTCTGGCTTTCTAAGGAAAGCCAATTATAGAGGGGCTTCACAGAAAGGATTCTATTATAAGATATTTTCATCAGAAAAATACAAACTTGAGTGATGATGCCAAACGAATCCCTTCCAAGATTTTCGCTCAATGTATTCCCCAAAACTTCCTGAGAATTTGAAATTAAAAAAATTTTCTCTTTTAAAACCGAAGGAAAAACTGTCTCAAAATAGGAGCTGCTGAATTTTATAGATTGAGCAATGATTGCTCAAAGTCATCAGCGCTGAGAACCACTAATATATACATTAAGACTTATTTTTCATGTAAAAAAACCCCCAAATTACGGCTAATTTACTCATAACTGTTTCAAAATCCTAGATTCCTGCCAAAAGAATAATTAGGCAATTCTCAGTTCCTGTGAGAAGATGGGGAGCAGAAGTCTCTCAATCACCTTTAAATTGCTAATCAATTATTCCATTGACCATACGCAGTATGCAGCCATTGTGCTAGGAAAAGCAGGCTTAAGTAAACTCCTATGTGCCTTCTACCAGTCTTGTCATACAGGTAAGACCACAGTAATATGCCAAGGAAAAATAAAACAAAATTATAGAAATAAACAGAAAGATTGTTTTAGGATTGTGATCCAGGGTAGACTACGGAAAAAGTGAGACCTATCTGAAAAATAAACAGAGCAGAAAGGATTGGAGGTATGGCTCAGGTTGTACAGTATCTACTACCTAGCAAGTGTTTAAATTGATTTTAAACTCCAGTACCACCAAAAAAAAGTAAGTCATGTCAATCTCTTAGTACCAATCAGAGCATGCCTCTGTGAATAAAACAGTAAAATTGAGTAATTGTAAGTTTCAAAGGAAGGGTTCCTTGACAGTCTTTGAATAATGTTGTCTATGTATCATCCTAAACTTGTATTCGTATTTGTCCTCTGGGTGAAACAACTGTCACAAGTGGTTAGTATACATGCCACTTCCTTAATGCTTGAGAAATTTCTAAATTGTTTTTATGTGTCTCACCTAACAGATTCTTAGGGTTTTCTTTATTAACAATTTTCTCCACCATATGTTCTGCAAATTATATAGACAACTGATTTTAGATTAATCTTTTCATATCTTAACACACTGTTGTCAGGTCTAAGGCCCAAGCCAATTCACAATTTGTTCCAGAAGAACTTTACTACTGTTGCTATGCCCTAAAACATCAACCAGAAACTGCCTTGCTTTTAAACTGCTTTCTGGAGTATTTTAAAGTGCCTTGCTTTTAAACTGCTTTCTGGAGTATGTGTGATAATATTTGTCAAAAAAATTAAAGGCTATTGAAGATATCCCTCACAAATGAATGGCAGTTCAACATGCACAAATAAGCCATTGAGAACTGACAAATCAAAGTGCCACCTGGGTTTAGGATCAACCATACCATGTCTCATTAACTCTGGCAAGTTAACAATCCAAAGCTTCCATCTTTCCTTTAAAAAGTACCTGGCTTACACTGGTGTTGCAAGGAGCAGGTAAAACAATGCATGTAAAGTTCTTCACTCGGTGTCTAACACATAGCAAATCTTCAAATAACAAGGGCCATACTACTTATTGCTACTACTACTTGCTCCCAGGTATTGACTAAGAGGCTTTAATTTTCCAAATTCTTAATTTCTTTTTAAAGCATTTTCTACTTAGGATAGGTATTCAAACTATACAATTATCAAGATATGTCACATTTTTATAATTCTTAAACATCTGTCAAAACCCTGTATTTAAGGAGCTGCATTTATTTCAGAATTACCAGTGTGTGAGGGGTGGGGTGGGGACCAGAACACTTCTACAAAGATACACTCCAGGCTTGATAAATATTGTTTTATTTATTGTACTCTAGCCTATCATTGTAAGAATATGATTCATGAATAGACTGCAAACTCATGTAACAGATTATTTCCAGCAACAACCATCAGCTTTTAAGAAATTATCTCCCAAACACAAGGTCTTTTTAAGAACTAACCACTGGAAGTGGAGTGGTGGCTCAAGCGGTAGAGCATTCACCTTGAGCTGAAGAGAGCAAGGGACAGCGTCCAAGCCCAGAGTTCAAGTCCCACCACTGACCAAAAAACAAACAAACAAAAAAAAAAAACCACTGCAGTTGCCAGTGAACAATGGAAAGCTCAACAGACACAGGGCATAGAACAGAACTATAGCACACAAAGTCTACAGTGGGCTCTGAATCTGACTGTACTACAGAAGTTCATCAAGGCAGAGAAAAGGCCTAAAAATAATAAAGGAAGAAAATAAAAATCCTATTCAAAAGCTGAACAAAGCAGAGGTTATCTTAGGAATCTCTTGCATGGAAGAGAGGGATTTAGACACCTTGTCATTTATTTGTTTATAAGCAGTATTTCAAAACCATTTCTCTCCTCATAGTATGTTGTTATTCAACAGAGGAGGGGAGAGGAAACTACTAACACTGGAAATAAAGACGAATGTTCTAATAAACTAAAAATAGCAAGGGAGTGGAATGTTATCACAGTGAATACTACTACCTCCCCATCAATAGTTAATAGGTGGTCTAGACTACTGTTATCCTCCTCCAGGACAGTGTTGAAAATTTATCCAAAGACCAATGTAAAAACTTCCAAGTCCTTCTGCCAGCATTTATACCACAGATCTAACAATAACACACACTTTAGAAAGAGAGATGGCTTTTCTCTATCAACGCAAGATAGCAATGGATTATTTCAGTAAAGGCTATAAAGTAATACACAGAATAATATAGAGGATTCCTTTAAAAAGGTGACACATAACCTAAATTCAGCAGACTGAAAACAAGCCAGAGGAAAGACACGGTAGTGGCAGCAGAAGCAGTGGTCCAATCAGAGGGAATGGCAGGGATAGGAAAAGAGTTTGGAAGTAGGAAAGATCCTAGAGTGCTAGAGGAACCAGATGCAGGCCATTGCTCATGAAGAGCAGTAGGCACAGGAAAAAAAAATGAAAGGTGACATGGCTGGACGGAATGGCAGCCTGTGGACTTTCAGTACCTGACCTCTTCTACAACATTCTTCTCCATTCTGGTCCCACCAGGTCCTCTCTACTTGCTCTTCTGATACTCACAAGGCTTATACCCTCATGTCCCTCAGAAACACCCCCTACCCCACCCTGTTAAGCCCCATTTTATCTTTCTTCTTTCATACTTACCAACATCTAACAAATATATTTTTAGGGTATTATTTTTTTAGGGGGGGGGGCGGTTTGAACTCAAGGCCTCTCTGTGCTCAAGGCTGACATTTTACTACTTGAGCCACAGTGTAGTTCAGGCTTTTTCTGAGTAGTTTATTGGAGATAAGAGTCTCACAAACTTTCCTGCTTGGGCTGGCTTCAAACCGTGGTTTTCAGATCTCAGCCTCCTGAGTAGCTAGAATTACAGGTCTGAGCCACTGGCACATGGCTTTAGGTTTTTTATTGTTGCCTATCTCCGCAATTAAACTAGAAGCTTTATGAAGGCAGTTCTGTTAAACTACAGCAGGACTAAGCACAGAGTAGGTGCTCAGAAAATACATGGCAGATAAATGAACGCAATTTAAAGCCATTAAAAGGTTTTTATCAAGGGAAACAATACATTTTAGACTTTCTAAATACAATTTAAAACTTTACTTCCTCATTTTATCATTACCTAGAAACTTAGGAATTTCATATTAAGGAGGTAAGCCAGATGTCTAACCGGCCTCCAACTTCTATTTCAGCAACTTCTAATTGAGTTTCCAGTTACCATGGTAACCTTTCAAACTCATCTACCATCACAACACTCCACCCCCACCATAACACCATCAGCATAATCTCCTATGATCTAACCAGACCCATCTCCTGCTACCTAGTATCCATCTTCCAGGATACAAGGGCTAGGTCCAGGTTCCAAACAGAGACGTCCTTACTCCAGATTGGTTGACTTGCCTTGGCCTCCTCCAAGAAGTTCTTCTGATTTGACCCTTCTTCACTAACCATGCGCCAACTCCATTACACTTCAGGTTGGCATTCCTGTTTTCTGGGCTAACACTCTTGCTACCCAGGCTTTGCTAGGGAGTTTTGATTTTTACTGCCTCAAAAGGATGCATATTTAACTGCCTGCTTGCTTGGTTATCTCCTTGCCTAGATATGGTGAAAGGAAAAAAAAATCCTTCTCTTGCTTCTCTCAACTGATGACCTTCCAACCCTCTCTTTTACAGGAATGATTGCAAAGAACTAACCATCTTACCCCACAATCCCACATCCTTACTTGAAACTCAATCCACAGGCTGCTTCTACTATACTGAAAGAAAACATCTGATTCTATCCAAAACCAGCTGTCTATGGGGGCTATGACTCTCATCTTTTCTCAAGTCAAGGTACAATTTTTGCCATTATTTATTTTCTCACTCATGAACCATCATTCCTCATTTCTGGATCATTCTCACTGACAAACATACCCTAATATTAGCCCCCAAAACGAGATATCCATAATTCCCTCTTCACTTCAGCTCTGGTTCTTACAGCCTCATAACATCTCACAACTCTTCTGATGAAGGTCATTAATAACCACATTGCCAAAACTAGAAATCAATACCCTGGCCTAGCTCTACTCTATTTCACATAGCACCTGACCCAAGTCATCAGTCCTCATGTATTTTCCTTTGTCCTCTCAGATTCTACACATCATCCTCATCTGTTTTCTCTACCACCTCACAGGAGTTTCCTCTTCCCTCATCTAGCTACCCCTTAGTGAGAATTGACACAATGCTCAGTCCTTGGTCCTGATTCTTTACTAATACATCTTAGAGGAACAAATCTAGTCCCACTTTGTTTTCTGCAAAGTGATGATGAAGACTGATCCAGAAGCTTCAGCCTAGGTGGTTCCACCAAGTTCCAGATCATACATTCAATGAGACTCCCAACTGCACATGGATGTCTAGTAACTGCATCGAACAGTGCAGCCAAAACTAGGCACTAGTGGCTCATGCTTGCAATTATAGCTACTCCGGAGGCTGAGATCTGTACTAGAGATTCAAAGACATCCTGAACAGAAAAGCTGGAAAGATTCTATCTCTAACCACCACAAAACACCAGATTGGAGGTGTGCCTCAAATGTGAGCAATATGTAAGCAAGAAAGCCAAGTGAGACCCTAAGGTCTTGAACTCAAGCCCTGAAGCCCTAATACTTGCAAAATACACACACACACACACACACACACACACACACACACATACCCATACATAGTCAAAACCAGAGCTCCTGACACTGCACCCACACACGTGCACATACACACACAGCCAAAACCAAAGCTCCTGATGCTGCATGAGTGCACGCACGTGCACCCCCCCCCACCTATACACTACCAAACCAGAGCTCATGACACTAAATCTATCATTCATCAGATCATTAACTGTACCATTCAATTGTTCAAACACCAATACCTAAGTCTTATCTTTGTCCCTCACACACATTCAATTTTTCATGGTCTTTAGAATTCCATTTCCCAAATGCATCCTCAACAGGATGACCTCTCTGCAACTGCCACTTCTCACCTGGGTTAGTCTCTACACCCCTTACAATACACAAACCATAACAACAGTGATTCTCACACAGCACAAATTAGAGTAAGCAATTCTCCTTCCAAGCTCACTCTTCCACCCCGCACCCTCCTATTACCCTTACATAGATCAATTCCTTATCTGGGCCTCTGAATCTGACTCTCTCAGCCTATTTTCCTCTATACTTCTACATTCCCATCTCTTGAAGACCCCCAAGAGATGACCAATGGTGGTTTCTTTCTCATCATTCTATTCTCAGTTCAAGTATTAAATTCCAACAAAGTATTCTCAACTCATTAGTCTACTTTGTTATTTTTATGGCACTTAGTCCTTGGAAATGTGTAAAATATTTCTCACTTCACAAAAGGGCAAAGGCTCTGGCTAACTTCTATCACTCTATCTACAACATCCATCAGGAAACCTGGTACTTTGTGAACAACTCCATAAATACTCACTGATCAAGTGCCCATTTGGAAGTTAGGACTATTCCTTTTTACTAGTTGGAAGGTATATCTTTAGCCTTTAGACCAAGTGACATTCAGAGAACTTCACCACCAAAACAACTAGAAGACTGAGAGCAGTAATCACACTGAATAAAGTGTTGAAGGAGAGAAATATATAACTGGGATAACAAATTTCAGACTTTCCTGCTGTTAAATTCCCATGGTAGTTAAAAGAGTGCCCCTTATCCCAGATTAGCTGTGAACTGCCTTAAGTCTATATCCTATAATTAAAGATTTAAAATTGATCCAGAGTGGGATTACAAAGAACTCTAGCTTTTAGGTCTCATAATTCCATTATAAGTAAAACCTTTACAATCACCATGTATCAATTTCTGTAATAATATTTTTTCCATTAAAATAAGACTTTCTATGTAATTTCCAAAGAAAACAGTAACTTAAATGGAAAAGTGCTTACAGTAAAAATGGAAGTAACCAAAAATTGAAAAGGCAATTTTCCAAATTCCCTTATTTGGCAGGAAACCCCAAGACTATCATAGATAGCCATACAAGTAGTGTTTTCATTTATCTGTGATCCATTTTCCAACTCAGAAAAGATGACTATTTTTTCGGTGTTCATTTGCCTTTCTTGCAAAAAAGCAGTGTGAAAACCATTCCAGAAAGTAGCCTAAAGATGCACAAGGATAAAGCACAAGCCTTCACAGAGAAAAGTAAATACACTAAGCTTCTCTGCAAGCAAAAGATTGATGGCTGAGAAAATAAGACATATCCCTCCCACTTCTTTATTAATAGAGTTCAACAAGGCTTGAAACTTGTGTTCATCTCTACACTCTTTCCTCCAAGTGTGCTGAGGTTTCCTCTACTGTCTAGCTCTTGCTAGTAAAACATAACTAGCATTTCATTTTCTATTGCTCCCTTAGTTTTAGAAGTCCACTTCTTTAGAAACAGTGTTTCATTATTGATGTCATTTAAATTGATCAATCACTATAGAGTGTTACCATTACTTCATTTATATACATGTCACTGAGATTCAGTGAAGCCCCCTAATTTTTTCCTTCAAATAATTCACTTACTAGAACTGAGATTGGAACATGGATTGAACTCTAGAAATTTCAAATAATGAGTTTTGAATAACGACTGAAGTTGAGTTTTGTAGATTTGCCACAAGGAATATCTTTTCTACGAATTAACCAGATAGAAACACTCTTTGGAAACAATGATTTGTACAATGGTTCTCAAAGACCACAAACAAACTGATCTCTGAGAGTCCTATAATGGAATAAGAAAAATAAAGACAATACAAAAGAATCTTTCCTAAAGATGAACTTTTTTGAAAGGACTAACCTCTATATAAAAAATGGCTTTTATTTTCATCATCATGAGAATATATATAAAATGCTGTCAACTCACAAAACATTCCTCAACCTTCCTTGTTTTATATAAAGCCAAAAGCTACTAGCTTCCCCCTCACCCTTTTATTGTAGGAAAAAAATCCTCCTGTTTTTACTGTAGTCCAAGATTATGGAAAACATCTGTAAAACCTGAGAGTTTCTGTTTAAAGATTGTGAATCTAATTGATAATGAACATATTACTTTTTCCTTGCCATATGCTTACATATAAAAGAAAAAAAGCATTTCATGTTCGCAGGGTCTTTATTACAAAGCAGACAGGAACACTAAATCTAGTTCTATGTTTCAAGTGGACAAATTGGAAAAATCATTTTTCTCCTTCCTTTGCTCATTTATAATAATCCCTGCTGTACAATATGAATATAAATGTAACCCTCTGCCTTTCTCTCAAAAGTAGAGTAACTCCAACTGTTAAGTCTACTAACAGGCTTCTTTTTCTCCCCACAACTTCAATCAAATCAGAGGGGCACATTTATTAGAAATACTGCTATAAACTTTGAATATCAATGTGATTAAAAGCAATCTTGCACTGAAATGCATTCAAATAGTAAGATTTCACTTCTCCCTTTTAAAAGGTTTTTTTCCCCTCCCTTTAATGGTACAAATCCCAGATGGTTGTGTTTGCTAGCTGCTGCAACCTCAGTTTTCATTTAATCTTTCTTTTAAAAGCCAATTACTTCTAATGCAAACTGTATACCTCCTTCTCTCAGAAGGAAAAATTTTATAAAAGAATAACTAAATACAACATACAGACTATTACAAAGCACAGCAAAGAAAAGGCTCTGATACCTTAGAAACTTTTTTTTTTTTTGGTAAAGGTCAGTATTTCCAGACAAGGATAAGGAAAACAAAGCCTAGAGTGACCTGCTCACACTCATGAAAAGCGGGTGTACACTGTGGAATAGACTTTACGCAGCAGAATGGCTACTCATGTGGGCTGCACAGTGAGGAAAATATAATTTCTAGGCCTCTTATGCACTTTGGGATCTTGGTGAGTTACATTTTTTTGAGCCTCAATTTCTTTATCTGTAAAAATGTAAATGACTGTGATAGCCAGTTCACAGAGTTATTGAACATGACATAACTAATAAAAATAATCACCGAACGAACTCGTCTTAAATACATGGGAACATTAAGATGTGGAGTCTAAAAATATTGCTGTTTTCTTTAGCCAAAATGCAGATTTGCTTTCTGTAATTCTCAGGACCTCCAACAAGGCTTTGGCTTCTCTAAGCCAGCTCAAGTGCAGAAGTTCTGAGGAATTTAAATGAAATCTCCCAGAACATCTTAACTGTTTTCCTGGATATTCACATGCCCTTGTGGAAGTTTAAGAGAATTCAAGTACCAGCCGGGCGCTGGTGGCTCACGCCTGTAATCCTAGCTACTCAGGAGGCTGAGATCTGAGGATCGCCGTTCAAAGCCAGCCCGAGCAGGAGAGACCATGAGACTCTTATCTCCAATAAACCACCAGAAAACCGGAAGTGGCGCTGTAGCTCAAGTGGTAGAGCGCTCGCCTTGAGCTGAAGAGCTCAGGGACAGCGCCCAGGCCCAGAGTTCAAACCCCACGACCGACAAAAAAAAAAAAAAAAGAATTCAAGTACCAACCTCGCAGCTCAATAATACACACATATACGTATATATGTATATATATACATATATATAAATATATATACACAGATATATTTTATATATATATATATCATTGTATATATCTATGTCCACCCATCCTTGTAACTCAAATCTATTTCTTTTTTTTTATTGGTTAGTCTGTCCCTGCACTCTTCAGCTCAAGGCAAGCGCTCTACCACTTGAGCCACAGTGCCACTTCCTGTTTTCTAGTGGTTTATTGGAGATAAGAGTCTCACGGACTTTCCTGCCTGGGTTGGCTTTGAACCTTGATCCTCAGATCTCAGCCTCCTGAGCAGCTAGGATTACAGGCGTGAGCCACTGGTGCTCGGCTCGATTTCTTTAATTAGGAATACACTCTTGCTTAAGACTAGATTCTCCCCTACAAAATAGGAAATTTAAGCTAGGCACGGTGGCACATACCTCTAATCCCAGTACTCAGGAGGCTGAGGCAGAAGGATCATAAATTCCAGCACAACCTGGAGTATGTACCAATTCTCAGGATTTACCAGGTCAAAATTAGTGTAATCCTACCCACTTGAGAAGGTGACATCAGAATGGTGGTTCAAGACTAGCCCAGGCAAAAAGTTTATGAGATTTTCAACAAAAGTTGGATGTAATCATGACTACCTATCATTCTAGCTATGGCAGGAAACTGTGCTAGCCAGGACAAAAAGTGAGCTCTTTTTCAAAATAATCAAAGTAAATAGGACTAGAGGTATGGCTGCAGGAATAGAGCACTTCCTAGCAAGTACAAAAATCTGAGTACAAACCCACTGCTCCCCACCAAAAAAAAAAAAGAAATTCTAGAAAATAATATTTAACAGAATAGATTTGCTTTCATCAACCAAGGAACCAATTCATTGGAACAGAAGTTGGCCAACTTCTGTCAAGGGACCAACAGTGTGGCTCCAATACACCTCCCTAACTCTCTTTGGTGTTTAGAGAAAGCAGTTGTGGACAGAAAGTAAATGAATGCTTGTCGATATGTTCCAATAAACTTTGGGAAACTGACATCTGAACTTCATATAACTTTCACGTGTCATGAAATCTTCCTTTGGAGTTTTTATCCATTCAGCAATGTATATACTTTTTTTGGGGGGGGGGGGGGAGGTTCATCTATGGGCCTGGGCACTGTCCCTCAGCTCTTCAGCTCAAGGCAAGTGCTCTACCACTTGAACCACAGCATCAATTCCAGTTTTCTGGTGGTTAACTGCAGATAAGACTCTCGTGGACATTCCTGCCAGGGCTGGCTTTGAACCACAAGCCTCAGATCTCAACCTCCTGAGTAGCTAGGATTAAAGGTGTGAGCCACTGGCACCCAGCTAGATAGCATTTTTTTTTTTTGGGAGGGGGGGGCTGGTCATGGGGCTTGAACTCTGGGCCTGGAAGCTATCCCTGTGCTCTTCAGCTCAAGGCAAGCGCTCTACCGCTTGAGTCACAGCACTACTTCTGGTTTTCTAGTGGTTAATTGGAGATAAGAGTCTCACGATCTTTTCTATCCGGGCTCGCTTTGAACGGTGATCCTCAGATCTCAGCCTCCTCAGTAGCTAGGATTACAGGCATGAGCCACCAGTGCCTGGCTTATACAGCATTGTTAACTGGACTACAGGTAGCGTTTGACCAAGGGTGGCGCAAGTGAGGAAAGAGACCTGGTGCAGGAGTAGTGGCCTGAGACCTAGAGGCCCTTCTTTCATGGGTTAGTACAGCTTTCAAGGGAGTATGCAGTCACTGCAGCCCTGAAGCTCACTACAGGTGTCTCTCTAGTGAGAACACCAGCAGCCAAATCACACAAGTGCTTTGCAAGTATGCATTCATGTTCAACATGCTTCCAGGTGATTGAGGAAGGGAATTTACTTTTCACTGATCCCTGTAAAAGGCCTGTTCTAGAGTCCCCCTTGCCATGTGAACAGCTAGGTCTGAAATGGCAGTCCTGGCAAGCCTCAAACAAAGACACAGCATACATAAAAGGACACAAGTGGAAGTCTATACAAACAGGAAAAAAAAAAAAAAAGGAAACCAGAAGAAATGCTACAATCTTCGCAATACATTCAAAATAATTCACTGTGGGGCAGAAATGAAGCACGATTGGGCTATGACTCATTAGTCACTGAAGCTACTGAAGCTATGTGATGGCTACAAGAAGGTTCATTAAAATATTTTCTTGGCTTTTCTGTTTCCAATTGTTCACATGAAAAAGATGAGGGTAGGGGAAATAGGAGAAATCAAAGAATAAAAAGACTTTTCAGGCAAAGATTTTATGTCTATAATGTAGTATCTTTAACAGTATAAGTCACACAAATACCTGTTTTCAGCAAACTATGAACCATTTTTTTTCTCCTAGGAAAGAAAAAGGGTGATGTGTTGACTCAAGCCTGTATTGAGACTACCCATGTACTGAACCTTTCTGCTTTAAAAAAAATTAAAAATTACAACAAAACACTTAACTGCTTATAGTACCCACTGACCTCTTATCCATCTTGCTACAGACTCAGCTATGTCCTCATTATTTTGACTTTTTTTTTTTTGTCTGTCGTGGGGCTTGAACTCTGGGCCTGGGCACTGTTCCTCAGCTCTTCAGCTCAAGGCTAGTTAGTGCTCTACCACAGCACCACTTCCTCCCCATTATTTTGATAGCGAAATTATCTGTCCCTAAGTGTGGTACCAATCTTAGTTACTACCCTCCTCTCCTACCTAAATATCAAAGGTAACACAAATAGTATACTGTCTTCACTCTTTATGCAAAGTGTAAGTGAAGCACTAAACTGTGGCCAGAGAAAAGGGAAGTGCTGAAAACACAGCCTCTGGCCTCCCCTAGTGCCAAAGGAGAATGTTCCCCTACAATCTCTACACTGTGTGTTAAGTATCTTGTCTTTGTAGAGTAAGAATACTATGGAAAATCCATCATTTGAACCATTCATCCTCTACTGGCTCAATTCAATCATCCTTGTGTCCCAATTCTTTTTTTTTTTTTAGCAAATATTTACTGAGCACAGCAATGTGCAAGAGTGGTACATTCCTTCATCAACAATGCCTCTAACTTTTGGGACAGGCACTGTAGAGAAGCCATAACATAATCCCTATTTTCCAATGGTGACAGACAGGAAGCAGGAAAAGGTCATACAATAAATTTAAGAGAGGTTAGACATGGCTTCCTAAAGGAGATAAATTGTATTACAAGTCAGGTGAATATTCTTCCAAGGTAAGTGCCAAACGTATGGTTCTTCATACAATTCATTTATCTACATATTTACTCACAATTTCATCTCTTTTGCAAAAAGAATTAGAATAAGCTGGGTGTAGTGTGACTCATGCCTGTAATCCTAACTACTTGGATGAGTTTGGGAGGGTAGCAGTTCAAGGCCAGCCCAGGCAAAAGTTTTCAAGTCCCCTTCTCAAAAGAAAGTTGAACAGGGTAACGTATGCCTGTCAACCTAGCTACTTTGGGAAGCATATATAGGGGATCCCAGTCCAGGCAAGCCTGCTTGGGCAAAAATTAGTAAACAAAAATCCCACCAAAGAAAAAGTGTTGGAAGCATAGCTCAAGTGTTGTGTACCTACCTAGCAAGACCAAGGTTCTGTGTTCAAACTCCAGTACCACAAAAAGGAAAAAAAAATCCCCTCAAAACAAAAAGCTACCACTTCTATTCAATCAAGCATAGTTCCAGCTTGGTTATCTAGTATCTATAGCAGCCTCTCTCTCTCTCTTTTTTTTTTTTTTGGTTGGTCGTGGCATTTGAACTCTGGGCCTGGGTGTGCTCATCCCTCAGCTCTTCAGCTCAAAGCTAGCTAGCACTCTACTACTTGAGTCACAGCGCCATTCTGGCTTTTCTGCTTATGTGGTGCTGAGGAATCAAACCCAGGGCCTTATGCATGCAGGGCAAGCACTGTACCACTGAGCCACCTTCCCAGCCCCCATACTGTAAACTTTAAGAATAGCTTTAAGTCCAGTGCCAGTTACTCAGAAGACTGAGATGTGAGGATTATGGTTCAAAGCCAGCGGAGACAGTAAAGTCAGTAAGCCTCTAACCACCAAAAAGTTAGAATTGTGGTTCAAGTAGTAAAACACTAGCCTTGAGAAAAAATAAAAGCTCAGGGACAGCACACAGGCCAGGCCCCTAACTTCAAGCCCTAGAATGGCACTCCCCCACAAATTTTTTTTCAAAAGGAGTATCTTAATTAAAAAAAAAAAACAACACCTCTAATAAACACTATTAATTCCACAGTTCAGAAACATACTCATCCAGAGTAGTGAGTTAAGAGATCTTAAATATTCCTGGAAAATTTGCTGACAAATTCATTACCAAATATATAAATAAATAGAAAATAAATAGAGCAAGATTGGAGCCAGGCCATTAAACTGGTGTTAGGGCTAACTCCAGATTAAAGCGTGAAGTGAGACACTAAGATATTTACTCATCCTCTATAGGAAAATTATCAGTAATTAGTATATTTTTTCCTTACAGATTTAGGAATTCTCTATGGGAAATGTATCCACACCCAGAGGGTCAGATCCTCTAAAGTTCTATCCAACTACTTCCTATGAGAGTTGCCACCTAGTGATTTTAATTTTTTAAGCCCAGGCGGAATGCCAATTCAACACTAAAACCGGACTAACAACTGATTTTTTTTTTCTGTTGCAACATCACCCATAAGTCCTGTGTTTTCGCCCTTTCCTTTGCCCTCAAATAACAATTCTCATTTTGAAAATCAACTAATTTGCTCTAGAATGTGTTCCAACTGAAAGCTCTCATAGGGCTGCCAACAGCACTACTTTTCCTTACAATGCTAACAGGCCCAATAGCCAGGTGGGAAAAAAACAAAAACAAAAACAAAAAAGAGTAAGTGCGAAGAAAAAGCAGGTGCTAAAAACCAAAAGGAAATATAGATAGTAATAATGAGCCATTTCTGGACTTAAAAAAAATTGAGCAGCCAAATTTCTACCTATTTCTGAGCTCTAGATTAAAAAAAAAAAAACTCTGCCAAATAAATGGCTACATGTGACAAATCAAATTGTAATGGAGATGTAAAATCAGTATTTGGATCCCAAGGCTTAATCAAGGTCTTGTTCTTTCTCTCTAGTTCCCAGTCCGGGACAGGCATTAAGAAGCAAAAGCTGACTATTCAAGGAAAGGGAATTTTTTTTTTTTAAAAGGAAATCTCGACACATCTTACAGTTTCCATATACCCGACCTGCATTAGCAGCACACCTTCGCCTACACATATTTCTCTGGGCTATCCTTCTAACTAAACAACTTAACATTAATCAGACGGCTCTGCTTTCACTATGGGTCATATAGGCTCCTTCCCCAGCTTATTGGACAAGCCCAAAAAAGTCTGACCAACTGCATTCCTCCGTTGTAATGATTCTAAACGTATTTAAAATCCCACAGAAATAAGATTGCACAAGTAAGATGTCACCTTTTATCAAGTTCGATATTCAGTCTGATTTCTAGAAGAAAACTTAGGATACTGTATTAAAGCTGAAAATTCCTCCATTGGTGTTCTTCATAAAAGGATGAGACCTGAAGAGTTCTAGGTTCAACTCTATCTGATTGCCAAAGGATTCATCATCCAGCACTGCCTCTCATGCTGCTGTACCTTGCCAGGGTTCCACTGAAATACTTCAGGATGCTCTCATTACCCAAGACCCCAGAAACCAGACTTCCTAAAGTTCTGCTAGCTCTCCTCCTCCGGGAGCATGGCGGGGAGGGGAGAGGTGAATGGGTTAGGTGGGCTTAAGTTGTTGGCTCTGAGGAAGCAGCAAGCGGGAACTTCCCGGGGGGATGCACAATCTCCATCAGGGGGGCTGGGCTGGACTCACCTTCCCGACAGAGCCCCATGACTTCGCGGTTTTTCCCAAACTCCTTGAAACTTTCGTCCAATTCCGTCCCTAGGAGATACACACACACGGGAGGAGGGAGAGGCAGGTCAGTGGCCAGGAGTGTGACGCACGCTCACGCACGCACGGGGTAGGTGTGGGCACCTCCGCCTTCCGCAACCCAGCGAAAGATAGCATCTCCGACCCCCGAGGGGGCGGGTCACAGGACGGGAGGGGGAGGGGAGTGGGAGACGGGGGGGGGGGGGGGGGGGAGCGCGGGGCGTGGGGCAGAGGAGGGCGGGGACACTCACCGTCCTTCCCAGGAAGTTTGGAAGCCTCGACCCATAGATTCCACGACTGTCCCAGCATCGTTTCGGGACTAGGCAGGGGCCTGCGCTCCCCTGCCGTCGCCATTGCGGCGGCCGAGGTGGAGGCGGTGCCCGGGCCGCCGTCCTCCGGCCGTAGGCGCCGCGGCGGCGGCGGCAGCCGCTGGGGCTGCGGAGGCTGCTGCTGCTGCTGCTGCTGCCGGGCGGCCGCTGCTCCGCCCGCCGCCGCCGCCGCGCGGCGCGGCTCCCCCCTGACGTCATCCGCGGCCCGCTCCGACATTCTTTCCGCTCCTACAATGTAACAAAAAAGGGGGAAAAGAGTCGCGCGGGGGCTGCTTTTAAGGAGGCGCCGGGGAGTTCCGGCGGCGTGCGCGGCCCGCAGGCCGGGTGGGGCGCGCTGACAGCGCCCCCGGGCCTCCCAGCCCCCTAGCCCGCCTCCTCCCCCGCCGCCCCCAGCTCCGGGCGCAAAGTCCGCGGGGCCGGCTCGCTTTCGCTTTCGCCCCGCGCGGCTCCCGGGGCGGCCGTGGCGGCCCGGCTCTGCGGCGGCGGGTCCGCTGGCTTGCCTCTGCCCCGAGGACCGGGCGAGGAGGCCGGCGCCCGGAGTTAGCCCCGGTCCCGCGCCCCAACGGGGCAGCCCGCGGCAAGGAAGCCCAAGTTGCACCCCCGCTTCTCCGGCCGCCCACCCTGCGGCCGCTCGCATCCCCAGGCCGGGCCTGGCGGCCCCGCTCCTTCCTTCCGTCCGCGCGTCCGTCCCAGCGGCGGCGCCCGGCCGGCTCCCTTAAGCGGAGGCGCCTCCCGCCGCCTCCTCCCCCTCGCCGGTCCCTCCCTCTCTGCTCGCTCCGGCGAAGTTTGCTCGTCAAGCCCCCGGAGAGCAGCCAGGGAGAAGTCAGAAACGCAGCCTGCCACCTACGGAGCAGCCGGCCGACCTCGGTGCACCGACGCGTGTCGTCGCCGGGCCCCCCTCCGGGGCTCAGGGCCCCGGGTGGAGGAGCTCGCGCGCCGGCCGCGTCGCTCTGGGCGGCGGGCGGCCACACGGTTGTCAGAAGCATGAATGGGAAGCCGCGTCGGAGCGGACGCCCGGCACGCAGGGAACCGCAGGCAGGTGTGGAAGTGCCGCCAGGTGCCAGCCCAGGTGTCGGCTTAAAGACCCGCGCGCGTGAAGCTACCCACGTGTGCCTCAGTGGCCCACAAGTGGAGGTGACGATTGCTCCCAGAGACTTGAACTTCTTGTCAAACGAAAAAGGGGACCAGGAAATCGGACTGAGAGAGGAGAGAGAACAAGGCAATCTCTAACCCATTTACATAGTTTGGATTAAATGCCCAAAATGTCTCTAGTTCCCCTTTCATTGCTTTTGGAAATGATTCATTCAGCCCCCAAATACAAATCTCGCCGTTTTAAAATCTGACTCATTTTTAACTTGAGTTATTATCGTCTCCCCACTCCCACCCCCCACCTGTCTCCCGTTGTCTTTTCTTAGGTAGGGTGAGGAGAATGTACATTATTCCTAGAAAACATGTTTTTAAGATATTGACTTTGGTTATATTTTGCTCATTAAATTGGACATTGGCCTACGAAAGTTACCACCCTTCTCCCACAGCTACGTGTGCACAGCTGTGGGTGAGGATAGTAAGATAAAAGGCTGCTTAATGAACTAAAGCTTTCAAAGTATTTGAAACATCAAGCACTTCCACTGTGTTGCTACTATCACTATTATCTCAGACTCGTGAAAATTTGAAGCCTGAGACAAAAACTGATTCTGATCCTCTTTCATGCTTCAATAATATATCATCATTCTTGTAACCACTCAGGGGTACTTGCCTACAAGTGCTTCTTTCTTCCACTAGATACGTGAGAGGTCTGTTTTCCCCCATTCCTTTCCCTCAGTTCTTCCTCACTTCTCCCCTCCACCCTCTCTTTTTACTCAAACATTCAAAAAATTCAAACATCTGGTGGGGCAGAGATGGCTGAATTCTCTGTTGAACAAACACTATCCAACTTGCAGAGATATGGTGGAAAAATAAAAATACGAGAATGTTATTATGAGCCATATAAAAGCAGGATAGTGAGTTGGAAAGCTCTGTTTTAGGTTCAAATTTTAAAACCTGAGTTAGGGCATGCTGGCTAGCAACCAGCTGCTGCAGAAATCGAGGCAGGAGGATCTCTTGAGCCCCAGAAGGTTGAGACTAGCCTAAGAAATATAGTAAGAACTGGTCTCAAACAAACAATAACTAAAAAGTATTTAAAGTTTACACACACACACACACACACACACGAGGTGTTTTGGCTTAGAAGATTTAAATCTTAGCGTGTAAATTGTTATCTGGATTGCTTATTACCGAATACAAAAAGTGAAACTATGGGTGCTTCTAGTCCTTACCAAGGAAGGACAGGGTCTTTTTATCCTCTGGCTTTTCATTCAGAGAGCCCACCAACCACAGAATGAAAATGAACCTAAGAAGGATTGTGCAGTATGGATCATGTATAGAGTTTCTAATTTGTTGTCAATCTTTAAATATGGTGTCATAATTATTTTCATAGCATTTGTATATTATTAAGTAGTCTAGAGAGGATTTTAAGGACTAAGGGGGGAATGTATATAGGCTATATCTGTAAATACTGTACTATTTTATGAAAGAGACTTGAACATCTCCAAATTTTGATATCTCAGAGGTCAGGAATCAGTATCTTGGAAGCCCAAGGGATGACTATAACTCAAAACTGGTTGGATTGTAAGGATTAAAACTTTTAAAATCATTTCTACAACTTCTACTTCCTATATAAGGATATCAATGAGAAAAATCTATGATTAAATATATATTCCAAGCACCTGTGGTTCTACCTACTCAGGAGGCTGAAATTTGAGGACTGCAGTTCAAAGCCAGCCCAGGCATGAAAGTCAGTGAGACTCTCATCTCCAACTAATAAACAAAAAGCCAGAAGTGGCACTGTGGCTCAAATGGAAGAGCACTAGCCTTGAGCAAAAGAACTCAGGGGCAGTAACCAGGCCCTGAGTTTAAGCCAAGTACCAATACAAAACAATAGCAAAAAGCCCAAACATTCCTTTGGTGACAGTATAATATAATCTGTGTCCTCAGCACAGACTTAAAATTTTTTCACTCATTTTGAATCATGAGAATATGTATATTTTCACATGAAAATAACAATCTCTGCTTCCTTTGATTCATACTGAATTCTGTAATTCCACATGCAAATGGATGAAAATCTGAATTTTAATGGCATTTGGAATGCTCAGTATAGGGCCACAGCAATTTAGAAAGCAAAAAGAACTTGCTGGTTGAGGACAACTCTTCTGATTCCTGAAAGTACAGAGTGAGAATGAAAATCAGGGGAAGGATGGAAAATCCGAAGTTTAGTTTACTTCCTCAAGACATTACTTGATTTTTTTAAATGTGAAAATGTTTCACAATTCACTGACAGGGCTTCCAGTCAACGGGGATTAATAAACATTTTTTTTAATTCAAAGGTTTTGACTGATATTATAAAGAAACCAAGAGTGCTAAAAATAAGAAAATATTAAGTGCCTCTTGGCAGTATAGTAGTTATAATAGGAAATGATTCATAGTAGCAGCTATCTGTTATTGAGCACCTATAAGGTGCCAAGGATATGCCATAGGTACCTTACTGCATTAACTCAATATTCACAATCATTTAAAGTAGAGGTTTTATTATTCACAACCGACAGATAGGGAAAATGAGGTTGGCTTCTAGAACCAGACTTGTTATTGCTAAGTTCATGTAATAGCTCTTCCACTTACAAGCTATGAAATCTTAGGTACACTACCTGATTTGCCAGGGTTTCAATCTAATCAGTAAAATACAGATAAGGTCAATCTTCCAAAGAGTACAGCAAATCATCCTTTAAAAGCAAATTTTCAGACAAATACTTTACATATGATCATAAAATGTCTTACATCATGAGCAATTCAGTTCAATCCTTTCTTAGGAAGTTTACTACTAAATTAGAGAGAATGTGAAGACAATTCTCTTTCGCTGAGGACACTGCTTTTTAATCACACTCATGCCAATTAAAAAGTCCTAACTGCTAATAGATAGTGGTGTCCATAGATTTTGGGATTTTCATAATAGTTAAAAGAAATCACCTACAAAAGTTAAGATGGCAATCTGAAAATGTAGTCCTGATATTCAAATTTTAACATTTTTAATGTTTCCTATACAAAAAATACTTAATATAAATCTATGTACAAGAGGAACTCAAATACTTAAATTTTTCCTACATGGCCATAGTGAAGAACTTCGTAACATCATTCCTAAATATAACATCCTCCATACCCTAGAATACAAAAAGAAAATGGCTCACTTTACAATCATTTACTATGAAGTATTATGACATAACAGCATATTTCCCATGATATTTATGTACTTCTGATGCTATTTTATAGCTCTAGGGAACTTCAGTATGTCTGCACCTATAAATGATGTGTATCTTATAGGGTTTGAATGATGGGGCTTCATTTTAGCCAAGAGTTCCTAGTATCTTATCACTTCTGAGGCACTATACTAGGCACTAGAGTGAACACAATGGTAATTTCCCTAAGAACATAAGAAAATCTAAGAAGCAGGAAACAATTTTAATTCATTAAAATGTCTCGTTAAATGCTATCACCATTAGATTACATGTAGCTTAAGAAAAAGGTTATCAGAAATGAATCACTGACAAATTCTGAGCATTTCATCTAAGGATGTATGTAAAATATTGTCTTACTTCACCATCCAGATTGAGGACTGTTCCTAGTAAGTGCCAAGGCTAACAAGGTCTCTCTTTACAAAAACGATTCTTCATACAGCAGATTCACTTGTATAATGCCTTTTGTTCAAAAGCATTACAACATGTAATTTTAAAAAGTTGATCTTTCCAATTTTTAAATCCAGATTAATATAAAAAGGTTGAATCTGACTGAACGTTTTTTTAATATGAAATATCCCACACAAACCTTTCTTTGGGGGGGAGACCAACAGTTCCAATGCAACATTTAATAAATTCATAAACTAGTAACTACAGTGTATGTATCTGTGTAAATTACAAGGTTGACAACAAAGATTCTCCATTATCAAATCCAAGGGACTAAAGTTATTTAAGTTAACAAGAAACTCAGATTCAATAAATTAGGAATGTGTTGGCTTTGGTTTATTTTCTAAAATTGGCAGAACCTTCATATCCTTTCTAGCTTCTCTGACCACACACACCTGTCTCTTTCCTCCTTTTTTCTCTCCTAAGAAAGCAAAGTCTCTATTCTGCATAGGAGTTAACACAGGAAAACCTTCCTTAACTGGGCTCCTTCTAGTGAAATACCTTGTAGCTGGTCATAAATACATTGGTATTCCAGTAGAATAATGGAAGGAAAAAAATAAATTCATCAGCTCAGTGGCTAGAATTGATGACAATCAAGTGCAAATTTAGAAATAATAAAAGTAGTTACAATGGTGGGGACTAAAAAATGATGAATAATTAGCTTTTGAAAACTTAACTTCTACAACATGCATTATTTGCTAACTAGTTAATAGCTTTGAATTTTGACTTGTCTTTTTTATCATATATGTTTAAAGTAGTATATACATTATTCTCATAAAAACATTGATGAGGAATAAGAAATTGATAAGAGATTTTTTTAAAATACACATATAAAAGGTAATCAATTATAACATAAAAGGTAACAAATCATGAAATCTAATAAAACGAAAAGGCTCAAATATATAAAGAGACTTAATACTGACCTGTAATTTTATGATAAGCTTGACTAGAAATCTTGACTTTCTAAGTCTTGTTTTTTATTTTTTCTTCCTGTGCAGGAACTAGGGCTTGAACTCAGGAACTAGGATAAGGGACCTCCTAGTCCCTTAGCTTTTTCATTCAAGGCTAGTGATTTACCACTTGAGCCACAGCTCCACTTCCAGCTTTTTTTAGGTAACTGGAGATAAGCGTCTTATGGACTTTCCTGTCCAGGATTGGCTTTGAACCACAATCTTCAGTTCTCAGTCTCCTGATAAAGTGGATTACAGGTATGAACCACCAGCACCCAGCTTTGATAATTTTGTTTTAAAAAAGAAAAGGGTTATAATTATAAAAGTGAAAAGGGGAAGACGAACCAATATTTTGCTCTAAAAGGAAGCTGGGAAATCACTTAGCCTATTTCCTCATGTACAAAATGGGTAAAACAAAAGTTATCTACCTTATGAGGAATATTAAGTAATTGCTAGTACTAAAGCATGCCATAATGTCAGCAATTATTTTTATCAGCATCTCCTCTGTGACATAGGAAGCTCCAATTTTATTCTATCCATGCTATACCCCTAGATAGTCTTGCTACAGATACAGCAGTCCTTTATTACTTTCAGGGACTCCCAGGGACCACTGAAACCAACAAAAAACTCTCCCATAGAATTCCTTCCACAATCTGTCCCTGCCTCAACTCTACCACTTTTGTATATTCAATTTCTTCCCCCTGATAGTCTCTGCCCAATCAAAACAGCCACTCCATAGCTTCTAACATGCTCAGCTCCAACTCCCAAGTCATTACTTGTTTCATCTATATGATCCTTCCCTTGGCTGAAATACTATCCAATCTATTTCCTCAATTTCAATTTCTTTAACAAAGTCTTTCCTGATTTCTCCCATTAAGCACAAGAGAATTCATCCCCACCACTACTAATCAGCAGAAATTTAGATTGAGATCAAGAGTATGTGCTATGAAATCAAGATGACAATGAGATATATGTTAGGGACAAAAAAGGTTTGTATTCAACATAAAGAGTCATTTATAACCTGAAAATCACTTCTTTACAAAACATGATATGTGAACAGGTTCCTAAGCTGGTCAGCATGTGCCTAGGGTTGAATTCTAGGAAAAATAATATAGGAAGTATTAGTAACAACACAAATATCACTTTCCTCTTTAGCAAACTGTAGCCCAAGCTACAGATGCAAAAACATGGTGTCCTCATTTTTCCACATTTGTGTATGTGTGCGTGTGTATCATGGGGCTTGAACTGAGGGCGTGTGTGTGTGTGTGTGTGTGTGTGTGTGTGTGTGTGTGTGTGTGTGTGTGTGTGTGTGTGTGTGTGTGTGTGTGTGTGTGTGTGTGTGTGTGTATGTGTCTGTCTGTCTGAGCCTATGCTCAAGGCTAATGCTGTGTGTGTGTGTGTCTGTGTCTGTCTGTCTGTCTGTCTCTGAGCCTGTGCTCAAGGCTAATGCTCTACCACTTGAACCACAGCTCCACTTCCAGCTTTTTGGTAGTTACTGGAGATAAAAGAGTCTCAAGGATTTTCCTGCCCAGGCTGTCTTTGAACTGCAAGAGTCAGACCTCAGATTTCTGAGTGGCTAGGACTACAGGTGTGAACCACTGGAGTCTGGCTCCCCTTTCCACATTCTTTCTTTCTACCTTGATTTAGCAACATACCTTGGTTTGTACTGCTTCTCAAAGAACAGATTGCTCCAAGAAAACTTCATTCCCTCTTTACTGCCAAAGTAAAGCCCTTCTTAGTAAAGGTAAAAGGATGGCAGATTTAACTATCTTTTCCCAAAGTGTGTTTGAATTACAATCCTTAAAAGCAATTCCTGTTTTTCTCTCCCACTAAGTACACATAAAGCAATTCTCATAAAAAATGTGACCCATAATAACTCAAGTGACTACTGGCCCCTAACCATTTCTTTCCAAAAGCACAAAATTATCACACTCCCATGACCATTCTAATTTTAGATAATATCATCAATGGCTCAAGTTCCTTCTCTCTTTTTCTGTCTGTCTCTCTCTCTCTCTCTCTGCCTCTTGTCTCTGTCAGTCTGTCTGCCTCTCTTTCTCTCTCCCTCTCCTTTTCTACAGTACTGAGGATTGAATTTGTCTTGCCAGGCAGGCACTCTACCATTTGAGCCATGCCTCCAGCCCCTTTGTATATTAGTTGTTTTTGAGATAGGGTCTAACTTTATGCTGGGGCCAGCCTGGACGGTGACCCTACTACTTTATGCTTCTCTGTGTCAAAAGAGATGACAGGTACGCACCACTGTGCCCAGATACCATATTTCCTCCATAGCTGGAATTAGAGGCACATGCCACTGCACTGAGCTTTGGACTGAGATGGAGTCTTTTGAATTTTTATCCCTGGTCTGATTTCGAATCATAACCACCCATGTCTGTCTCCCAAGAGCTAGGATTACAGCAATAAGCCACCACGCCTGGCCTCATATTCTAGAACTTTTGGTCAATATAAAGTCTTTAGAACCTGGGAACTTTGATCCTCTTTCCATCTCCCCACAGAATGCTCTAAATGAAGAAATTTTGGAAGCATAAACTGAAACAAAATTGCTCTTGATGAAAAAAATCTGCTCTTTCTGCTTCTCAAAGTTTCCCTCCCCTCTCCAGTTAAGAAAACAGATACTCCTCAGAGAATATTAGGATTTTCTAAATGGTTCTGGGACAGTGACAGCAAGACAGCAATCAATAATGAGCTAGAATCTGACTCATTAAGTATTTCTTGAAAAACAAAACCAAACAGATAAACTGGATGTCAGTAAAACTCAACTTTAGTGCTTCTAAAAACATCATCAAGAAAGTGAAGAATCCACGAAGTGGAGATGGCTTTTGCAAATAATTTTCCGATAAGGGACTTGCATCTAGACCATAGAAACAGTTACTACACCTCAATGTTTTTCTAAAAAGACAAATCTATCATTAAAATTAGCAAGTATTAATACTATAAACAAAAATTAAATGAAAAATATTCAACATCAACAGGTATTAGGAAGAAGTAAATCAAGCTATGATGTCAGTAATCAAAAGGATGTCAGTAATCAAAATCTAACATCAACAAGAAATTATAAAATGGAAACTATTTGCAAAAATGTAAAGAAGTAGGACTTCCATACACTGATGGTGGGAATGTAAGATGGTACAGCCACTCTAGAAAACAGTTTGGCACTTACTCAAAAGGTTAAACATGTTGGGTACCAGTGATTCATGCCTGTAATCCTAGCTACTCAGGAGGCTAAGATCTAAGGGTTGTGGTTTAAAGCCAGCCCAGGAAGAAAGTCCCCCAGGAAACTTTTTTTTTTTTTGCCAGTCCTGAGGTTTGAACTCAAGGGCCTGGGCACTTTACCTGAGCTTCTTTTGCTCAAGGCTAGCACTCTACCTTTTGAGCCACTGCGCCATTTCTGGCCTTTTCTGTTTATGTGGTATTGAGGAATCAAACTCAAGAGCTTCATGTATGCTAGGCGAACACTCCAAAGACTCTTATCTCCAATTAACCACTCAGAAACTGGAAGTGGTGCTGTGGTTCAAGTGGTAAAGCATTAGCCTTGAGCACAAAGAGGCTGAGGGACAGTACCTATAGCACCCAGAACCTGAGTTCAAGCCTCACAACTGACCCAAAAAAAAAAAAAACCCCAAAAAACTAAATGAAAAAATAAACATAAAATTAGCAATATAACCCAGCAATCCCACTTTCAGGTGTATACCCAAAAGAACTGAAAACAGACTCAGACATTTATACCCCAGTGTTCATTCACTATTCACGAAAGACAAAATATGAATATCAGCCGATTAATGAACAAATTTTAGTACAGCCATACAGCTATACTATAATACATGAATGGATCTTGAAAACATTACATAAAGTGAAAAAAAAGTCAGATACAAAAGGTTAGTGTTACGATTTGTATATGAAATGTCCCACAGAGATGCACATATTGAAGGCTTGGCCCCAAATTCAGCATGTCAGAAGTGATAGGAGTATGAGGGCTCTAATCTCATCACTGGAGCACTCCATTGATGGAGTTAAACCTGAATGGACTATTGAGAGGTGATGGAAACCTAAGGTAAGGTCCTAATAGGAGGAAGTGGGTCTCTGCCCTTGAAGCGTTACCTTGTTCCTGCCCATGTCTGGTCCTGCTGCTGTGAGAGGTGCAGCTTTGTCTCACCATGTGTTCTACCACAAGAATGTTCTGCTTCTGCATGGGCCCCAAAACAATGGATCTACATGATAATGGACTAAAATGGAACCATGAGCCAAAATAAAGTCCCCCACCCCAAGTTGTTTTTCCCAGGTATTTTGCCATAGTGTCCAACAGTTGACAAATTGTCATACATTATATGATTTCATTTATATGAACTATTCCGAAGAAGCCAATCTAGGGAGACAGAAGACAGATTTTCTGTCAGATTTTCTCTAGAGGGTCAGGAGAGGGGACTATGGAAATCAGTGCTTAATAAGAAAAGAATCTTCTTTCCAGAAACAAATTGAAAATGTTTTGGATCTAGATATAGGTGATAGTGGTACAACAGTGTGCACTAAAAAAAACCTTGAAATTGTACACTTTAGATACCATATGGTATTTAAAATTGTATGAACACCAGGCTATTTTTTAAGGCCAATATTATAATTTGGAATTTCACAAAAAATTCCAGACTGACTTCTCTTGAAAAAGTTCTATGATTGGTCATTACCCACCACAGCACTGCTCATGGCAACTACAAGTTAGAGCTAATTCTGCCTGATTCCTACTATACAAAGATCAGAGTATTATCTACCCCATCAAACAGCTGTGAGGTGACAGTGAGTTAACAATACCTGGAACAAAGTAAGCACTCAGTTTTAGTTCCTTTTATATTTTATGATACTTCACCTTCTTTCTTATAGAGCTGCATGGCATTTTTTGACTTTTTTGTTTTTACAAATAAAAGTATACAGTGGGTAATATGACAATATCAAAGAAAGAAATGACTACATGCCAAGATATAAATTTTTAAAAGCAACATGTAAAAAATACTATGCATATAATGTGCCCATTTTGGTAATGATGTTGGCAAGTCTATGAATAGATCATAATCTAGGTAACTCTGAATTTATAAGGAATAGAAGGTGAAAGAAGCTTTAATTGCCTAAACATAAGGAGCTTATATGTGGTAGATAGATTTTTAACAATATACTTTATAATCAGGCACTGTTATAAAGCTATTACACAAAAGAAGTAACTCAAAACTAACTTTTAGGTTTTGGGAGATGGTTACAAAACTGCATTAGTTGAATACTAGTATTACAGACTGGTAAAATCAGAGGCTATTTCCTTTGCTTTGAAATTCAATTTTTAGCTTAGATTCCCAAAGCTTCAATCTTTCCTTCTTTCTCATGGAGTATAAGATCCTATATAAGATCCTATACTTTGCAGCTGTTCAACTTGTTCTGGCAGTCAACATCTTTCAATATCTGTCCGACCCTCATCATCCTTTACAAAAATTCCACTTTAGCCAAAGTAGCTACTTGCATCCAAGACACAAAATATATATCCATGAAAGTTATTCTGAATACCATTATCTTTTTTTCACTGTGGTAAAGTTCACACAAAGTAAAAACTCACCATTTTGACCATTTTTAAAGTGAACAATATAATGGCATCTTAGTACATTCACAATGTGGAACTATTAAGAGTTCTACAACGTTCTCACCAGCCCAGAAGGAAAGCCCATATGCATAAGCAGTCATTCTCTAATACTCCTTCCTCTATTCCCTAAGAAATCACATATGCTTTCTGCCTCTCTGGGTTTGCCTAGTTTGGATATTTCTATTAAAGGAACCATAGAATATATGTGCCTTTAGTATTGGCTTCCTTTACTTTGTATTGTTTTCAAGGTTTATTCATGTTGGAGTTCATTCCTTTTATGGCTAAATAATATAGCAGTCCCCACCTATCCTAAGTTTTGCTATCTATGGTTTTAATTACTGGTAGTCAACCTTGGTTGAAGATAAATGGAACATTTCAGATATAAAAATATATGTATTTTAAAATATACACTGTTCTGGCCTGATGAAATTTCTCATCATTCTGCAACAACATGTCCAGAATATGAATCATCTTTTTCTCTAATGTATTTATGCTGTTGATACTACTTGTCCATTAGTCACTTTTAGGTGGTCTCAGTTATTAGACTGACTGTCATGGCATTATAGTGCTATGTTCAAGAAATCCTTCCATTGTAGCTTAACACTATGCTACAAAGCACCCAACTTTATTAACTTACATCAGCAGAGGAAGAATTGAGAGAGCAATACTGTAAGATATTTGACAGCTGGGCATCGGTGGCTCATGCCTGTAATCCTAGCTACTCAGGAGGCTGAGATCTGAGGATTGTGGTTCAAAGCCAGCCCCGGCAGGAAAAGTCCGTGAGACTCATCTCCAATAAATTACCAGAAAGCCAGAAGTGGCACTGTGGCTCAAGTAATAGAGTGCTAGCCTTGAGCTGAAGAGCTCGGGGACAGCACCCAAGCTGTTCAAGATCCACAACTGACAAAAAAAAAAAAAAAAAGATTATTTTGAAAAAGAGGAAGTCAATAATATTTATGTAAGTCTTCTAGTATATTGTAATTTTTTGTTGTTGTTGATTGTAGGGCTTGAACTCTGGGCCTGGGCGCTATCCCTCAGCTCTTCAGATCAAGGCAAGCGCTCTACTACTTTAGCCATAGCACCACTTCTACTTTTCTGAGTGGTTTATTTGAGATAAGAGTCTCACAGACTATCCTGCCTGGGCTGGCTTTTGAACCATGATCCTCAGATCTCAGCCTCCTGAATAGCTAGGATTATAGGCATGAGACACCAGAGCCCTGTAGTATATTATAAATGTTTGATTTTATTATCATTAATCTCTTATTGTATCTAATTAATAAAAATGTTAGCAAATGTATGCATGAATGGGAAAAAAAGTATAGTACTTACAAGGTTGGGAGTATCTGTTATTTTCTGAATCTACTAGGGAAGTGTTTTTCCTTCCCTACTGGAGATTGCACCCAGGACCTCGTACATCCTTGGCAAGCTACCATTGAGCAACAACTCCAGCCCTTCACTGGAACAGAAACCAAAGGATATGTACTCTAGTGTATGTACATACCACATTTTATTCATCCATTCATTAGTTAATAGATATTTGAGTTGCTGCCACTCTGCAGCAATTGGGAATAGTAGCATACCATCATCTCTTACCTTTCTTTACCTCATGGGCTAACCAAAAGCTAGTTTTCACTTGAGTGTTAGGTCAATTTTCTATTTCCCAACTTAGCCTGACCCAAAGTTCTTAACTTCCTCTGATTTTCTTTGCAAATTCTATAACTGAGATGACAAAGTACCAACAGAGATAGGAACCTTACTCCAAGTTTCACTCCAACTGGGCACTTTTCTTAAATTAGTTAACATTGAAAACTTCATTGAAATTTTCTTTAAAGTTCCTATTTCCCTTAACATTTTTGAAAGTCTGACATCATTATCCCCTGTCTGGTTTATAGTCACAGTTTAACTCATTTCACTGCTCTTTACCTCTGTCCCTACAACTGATCTTAATGTAGCAGCCACGTCTCTGCTCAGAACTTCCCAGTGGTGACCCACTTCTATTAGAATAAAAGAAAAATCCTGTTCTGTGGCCTTATACCTGGCCTTGTGCCCTATTTGCCTTACCATTTTTTCCAAATTGCTCACTTACAGATGGTTTCCTCCTCTTACTTGCACAGCCAATGCAGACCACATTGGCTATTTGCTCACTCCCAGAGAGAGAGAGAGTATGTGTAATGGCTTACTCTTTCACCCTTCATATTCAAATCTTACCTTTTTGCCCCTCAAAGTGACATTTAAAAATTTAAGTACTACTTCTTATCTGCTCACCAATTCTTATCTTGATCTGTTTTTTCTAATTAATAATTATTTAATAATAATATATACTGTGTTTACTTATGTTTGTTCTCTTCTGTTTCTTTCGGTTAAAAAGTGTAAGTCAGGTGCCCATGGTTCACATCTATAATTCTAGGAATTGATCACAAAAAGATGATTAAGAATATATGGTCCGTGTGTGTGAGAGAAAGAGAGAGAGAGAGGAGGAAGAGAGAGAGAGAGAGAGAGAGAGAGAGAGAGAGAGAGAGAGGAGAGAGAAGAGAGAGAGAGAGACTCTAAGGCAATTTAATCATTACACAGTATAATATGTTGTGTATGACAAATATACAGAATTCTTAAATTTTTTTAAAAAGAGTACACAATCAAAAACAGGATCTTTTATCTCTTTAATTTACTAATTTTTCCTCAGTGTCTAGAAAAGAAGAAAGCACGTTAGCTAGCACTCAGTGAGTGGATACTGGAGCTACAATCAACCAGTGCTTACAAGGGGCTGCCATTTTACATTAAGCATGGAGTTGGCAGTTCCTCACAATTTCATCCTGGCCATTTTTTTTCCTCTTTATACCTGACCCTACAGAATTTTGAGTCTGTGACTCTTCTTTCTCTGTCCCTCCTTCTTGGTATCATATTGATCTTTCCATCTGGTATTCACAAAAGATTAAGTTATAATTGTTATTCACAGAAATCATCTATTCATTATTATTTCTCACAGCCATTCCTTTACATACAATAGATACTTAGTAATGAGTACTGAATTAAAGAGCTACTTTGGCAATCTGTAAAATTTGTTTCCTCATCTTATGGCAAGTGCTCTACCACTTGAGCCACAGTCTACTTGTAACATTTTGATGTAGAGCAGAAGAATTTTAAGGGCCTATTTTAAGGGTAGAGACTTCATAGCTGCTTAGACTCTTGTTCCTTTAAATGCATAAACTGTTCTTTTAAATATCTAGAACTATCACATTCTTCCTGAAGCTATGTCTTAGATTGGTAATGGTAGAAACGTTATCTTCACAGATCAATGTGAGTCTTGTACAACATGTTTCCATTTCTGCTGCAGTTGCTTAGAACCTGATTGAGACATCACATTTGTTGCCCAAGTATGATCAATTCCAGAAGCTGAAATTCCTTTAGTTTTCCTGTTTAGGTTCTGTTCAGTTTTAGCCTTCAATGACTCAACTTAAATTGCATATTGAATTTTAAGTCCTCTCATTCCTTTCAGAAGATGAATTTTTTAAAAAACCCTTTACTCATACTATAAAACTAGCTATTCTCTCCATATAGTAAATGCACAATGGCAAACATGTAGTGAGAAACTCCATTAACGATGGCTTTTTTTAAACAAAATAGCACTACTCATAAGTTCAGAGCTATCTGGGAGCTTGGGCAAAGGCACTGGGAATAGACAATATTGATGAACTGCTTGGTTTGTAATTGTACCTAGTATCTTCCCTACTCTGAGTTGCTGGGTCTACATTGTGATGGGGAAGAAGAAATGAAGACCTGAGAGAGCTTCATTTGGAAGAAAACCAGCATACTTCTGGACAACATCCTAAGAACAAGTGGGTATAGAATGGGAGATAAGTGGTTATCTTATTCTGAAGTCTGCAAGCTTTAATGAAAGTGTGTGGAAGGCAGTGTTATTTATCAGATTTTGGGTTGAGAAACAACATTTAACAGTATCATAGTTTATACATTCATTTTCACTTTATATTAGGAAGATAATACTCAAGATTGTGCTTAAACTTAAGATATTACTGAGTTACCTTTGCTTTGGAGGGCAGGCCAAAATTCTTGATTGATTTACCAGTGAATCTTCATTTGCTGCAATTGTGGAAGCACTTTCTTCACAATTCTGTTCAGATTAAAAGAATAATAGTAAATAAGGCAATGGGGTAAAACAGTGGATATAAAGCTAATCAGAAATTTATAATCCTATTAGTTGCCAGATGGAAAAAAAAAACATTACATGTGCCTTGAAATGTCAAATTGTTAAAATTCAAGGAGCTTTATCAATTTCACAACAAATGCAACCTCATTCTTTTTTACAATAAACTTAACTGACTGTATTTACAATAATAAACCAGGAACAAATGATTGCTTAATATGTACATAGAGTCAACTTCCTGGGGATTAAAATCATTGTGCATAATTTTCCATTAATGAGTTTTCACTTAATTAAAAAAATAGCTATTTGGAAGCCAGTTCCTATGAAAACTACCAGAATCACAGATTTAACACACACACACACACACACACACACACACACACACACACACACACACACACACACACACACACACACACACACACACACACACACACACACACACACAGTAAGATGATTACTTAGAAAGCTACTTCAGTCCTTTATCATTCAGCAATTTATAAAAGCAATGCATAATACTTGAATCAAAACAAAAATTCAACTCATCTTCCTAAAAGAACAAAGTACTACATTATCTTCATAGTTATATATACACATTTCACATAAAATTGGGTACTATTTAACTTGGTGGGGAAGCAATGAGGTAAAGTCAAAGGACTGGAGATTAACAAACCAGAGGAAGAAATTTAGGTGATTTTCAAGTCAGATGACACTTTGATGGGGCAGATGCTGTCAAAGTATAAAGGCACAGGGCAGGATGATTTTCTTATGGAAAATTCATCACAAATATACTCTCTTCTAAAATCTATACTAGCCAACACACCAAGGTTGGTAGTAGAAATATTGTGTAACTCAACTTCTATTTATTTTTACATACTGTAAAATGGTAATGCAAACATTTCTATGATTAAGATGCTAAGATACTAATGAAGCATCTCTGAAAGTTAGTGAACATCTACACCATGTTTTGTACATGCATTCGTCATTACTTTTGCTGACTTTCAGGTTATTCTTGGATCATATGCTTACTTTTTCCCTTTTGAAAAAGTTTCAGTTTATTTGCCCACAGAAGGCTATTCAGTAATGCTTAAAACCATCCCTACAATCTTAGGAAGCCAGATGTTTCTCTTCTCCAGATTTCTAATTCTTTGCCAATCTGTATCATTAAAAATTTCAGCTTTCCATTTTAGTGCTCCTTTTCTTCCTTACTTCCAATAAAAGCTGCTGTCTTGCTTAATGTGTCTGTCTTGAACTAAAATTAATTTTTGCATGCTAGACATTTTATAGTTATGCAAAAATCACACCAAGTAAACTACAAATTACTGTGAGAGACAGTCGATACAGACATTGTGTTTGAAATAACCATTCACCTCCCTGATGGAGATTCCTTTAGAGTAGACTGGAGGTGGAACAACACTGCTATCACATTAGATTCTTACTTAATATTTCACTAAATCAGGCTATTTTTTTCAATTTTCCAGTAAGGAGACTCAATTTCTCTGAAGGGTCCTAGGAAGTCACTAGCTTTTGGATGCTGGCAATCTTTCCCAAATAGTTTTAGCTTTAAAATAATTCACCATTTACTAGCCCCTATCCTTTTTAAAATGCTTTATAGGAAATCATCGGTGAAAGTAGTAATGGCACTTACTAGCAATAAGCATTTAAAAATAGTAACTTTTCTACTTAGAACAGGGTTCAAAAATCTTTAGTATATATTCTTTCATTTGAGGTTCACAACAATCCTGTGTTTGAAAGAGTTGCTTTATGATCTCGATTTTACTAGAGAGGAAAAACACTAATTGCTCAAGTTTGACCAGAAAATAAATGGTTTGAAATTGGCACTAGAATCAGGCCTTTGGTGCTATTTGGTTCGGTACACCAAGAGCAACTTAATTTTGTTTTGCAAAAAGAAACAGCTTGAAAGGTAAACTGGGAAGAGTTTACTAGAACCATAAAACCTGATAACTTTATTTAATACCTTTCATGTAGCAATCAATCTATAAATATAATTTAAAAAATATTATTCTAAATGATGGTAGTTAGAGGTAGGAGAGAATAGTAAGAAAGGATGTAACTTAACTGAAAAGTCCTGGGAAGCATAAGCTCAATTTTACTCTGCTTTGATTTTAAGGGGTGGGGGAGAGAGAAGATAAGAATATATTGTGGAAATGGGAAGGGATTTAGAAACATTCCCTGGCTCACTTTAAATAGAGAAAAACCCATACACAGGCAGTATTATATTGACTTTTACAAAAAAATGGTTTTTCTAAGAGTAACAATTCCATGTACTTCTAAGAATCTACATCACCTCTTGTTATATAATTAACAATACAATTAATTAAAAATTAAGCAAAAGAGGAAGGAAAAGCATGCTAAACCAAACCACTCTTGTTTTGCAACATAACAGTATAAAGTTACTATTCTTAAATCTTAACTTGTAGACTACAACCAAGCTTTAATATGAAACTGGCACTGTAGGTGTTTTGGAGGCATGGAAGAGAGCATGACAGGTGGTCCCTACAGGGAGCATGACTCAGTTTTGACTTGATCCTTCCTATCTTGTGAGTCAGAGCTGGGGACAAATCTAAAACCTTGAAGGCTGACTCCAAATTCTACATGAAGAAGTCTGAAAGCAAGACAGGCTTACCCATGCTGATTTATATATTCAGCACTCATACGTTGAGTATATGCTCTTAGTAATGTACAATGCTTGACATTGGATCAGCAGCACATCCAGTAGTGGCTGAGCTACCTAACTTCCAGTAGCAAACAGAAAACACACAATCTGTTTTGTCTTTAATAATTATGAAAAAAATTATAGTGGGCTGGGAAGGTGGCTCAGTGGTAGAGGTGCTTGCCTTGCATGCCTGAGGCCCTGGGTTCGATTCCTCAGCACCACATAAGCAAAAAGAAAAAAAGCCGGAAGTGGCGCTGTGGCTCAAGTGGTAGAGTGCTAGTCGTGAGCTGAAGAGCTGAGGGACAGGACAGCACCCAGGCCCAGAGTTCAGGCCCCACAACCAGACCAAAAAAAAAAAAAATTATAGAAATTGGTTATCAATTTAAAAAATCAGTTAGAGTTGCACAATCTTAAATGCCTAGTATATCTTGGAAAGCCCAAAACTCTGGCCATAGGGCCATCCCTCCTGCAAGGAGACAATGGCTAATGCTGTGCCATGGATTGCCTCCTGTCACTGAGCAGTACTTTCCCAAGTACCCACCTGGCTGCATCCTTTATTTTCCTTCCAGGAGGGAGCCATGACAAGCTTTCTCCTTGGTAAATTTAATGAAATCCTACTCTCTGCCCAACACTTTTTCAATGAAGCAACGGAATATTCCCCTCTTCAAAGGTCAGTCAGAAATTGCCACTAATAAGGACTGCTCTCGAGTCACTTCCATGAGCATTATGTGGCTAAAAACACACCAATGATTGGCTTTGGCCTACACCAATTATGAGGAAGAGTTTCACCAATTCTAGCCTAGATTTCAGAGATACATTTCAGTTCCTACAGTCTGTTCTAAGGCTATCCCAACACTTCATGCAACCCCTCACAAGGAGTTTAACTTGCTGGTAATGGAGCTTTACTTTCTGACAGCATCTACATACCTATACTACATTCAGTCTGAGTTTTCAAAATGGGTTCAAACAGCTGTCCCTTATTCCTCTGTCATTTCGGATGCACAGATCCTCCATCTCAAGTTCATCTAACATAACACTGTGTCTCCCAGGATTCAGAGGTTAAAAGATTCTCTCTTCCTTTCAGCTGAGGGAGGATCAACAAGACATTTTATCCATCAATTTTTGTTAAAGTGCCTTATTTCACCATTAGCCTGAAAGAAAACTAAAAATATAATAAAGTTCTCAGTATTTCTCCAATTTGTCACTTATAAAACCTGGTCAAGTGAAAGGATTGCAAAGTCAGGCTGGTGGTATAGTTCAAGTGGAAGAATGCCTGGCTTGCAAGCATGAGGTCCTGAATTCCATTCCCAGTACCATGAAAAAAAAAAAAAGAAGAGAAAAGAAAAGAAAAAAGAAAAGAGGGAAAGCAGGAAGGAAGGAAGGAAGGAAGGAGAGAGGGAGGGAGGGAAGGAGGAAGGGAAGGAAGGGAGGGAAAGAAGGAAGGGAGGGAAGGAGGGAGGGAAAATAAGAGGCACTGATGGGTCACACCTATAATCCTAGCTACTCTGGAAGCTAAGACTTGAAGACTGAGGCTTAAAGCCAGCCTAGAAAGGAAAGTATAAGCAACTCTTATCTCCAATTAGCCACTAAAAAGCCAGAACCAGGGCTGTGGTTCAAGTGGTAGAGCGCTAACCTTGAATGACATTGCTAAGGGACATATTCAGACCCGAGTTCAAGCCTCAATACTGACACAAGAAAAAGAAAATATAAAGTCAACTTACAAAAGTATATGCCAACAATAATAGTAACAGTAGCTCACATATATTGAGTGCCTACCTCTCCAGTACTAATATTAAACCCTCAGATAGAGGGGAGTAAGGAATTCTTATCATGCTTCTTAACAAGAAAGGCAGAAACAGGGAAGTGGAAAGGAAAGCAATCAAATACTAGACAAAGTTTAAAATGATCCTACCTCTGTTCTTCACCATCTTCTATTCCTACCACTAAACAGAACAGAAGTACTAGGTGTCAATTCCAAGCTAGGCCCCCAAATCTCTGGGACTTGATCCCAGAATCCTCCATACTCTCTGTTGGTAAAATGGACAAGACTTGGGCATCTAAGGGCGAGCAGAGCCACAAAATTCACTCCTGAAAAACTGGGAGAAACAAGAGACTCCTTGTCAACCAACATTGAACTTTGACTTGAACAAGAAACCATGTATTACTTTAAGCTACTGGGGTTTTGAGCAGCTATAGAAGTAGGCACACCCTAATGCAGTATTACTATTGTTATCACAATCTTCATACCAGAGATCAGTGGCTTATTGTTAGTATACCATATAGTAAGCAATATTCTACATCTTTAAAAAAACTGTAAAGGTGATGAACAGGGGATTCTAGATACATAAGTAAGGTAGTGAGTACATTTCTTTTGAACACTGTTATCCCCCTCCCTCATTTTCTCCTGCTTTCCCCTTCCCACACCACTCCTCTACAAATTGTAAAATTCATTTCCAAACTAGTGTCCTGTGAGTTCATCCTTAGTTCATCCTTTGTCCTGCTGTTTCTGTGAGTCCCTTTCCCCTCTATGGATCAGATAAACTTATATACAAGACAAAGGGTACAGAAAACTAAAAAAAAATTAAAATAACTGCAAACAGTACCTAATAAAAACCTCATTTCCAATTCTTGGAGCTCGTTTTTATACGTTTCATTATATATGGTCATATGCACCTAGTGATTGGGCTATTTTGATCCTCTAAGAATATTATAGACATATTCTAGTTATTACAAATGAGGGAAATCATGCAACTTACATCTCTTTGGGCCTGGCTTGTTTCAGCTTAATCTAATTTTTTTTCAAGTCTTTCCATTTCCTTCGAAATGGGGCAAGGTCATTCTTTCTGATGGAAGCATAGAATTTCATTGTGTATATATACCACATTTTCTTGATCCATTCATCTACTGAGAGGCATCTGGGTTGGTTCTATATCTTAGCTATGGTAAATAGTGCTGTGATGAACATGATTGTGCTGGTAGCTTCAGTATGGCCCTGATTCTACATCTTTTAAATATAGTACTTTACACAGTTCTGTAAGAGGTAATATCTGCATTTTATAGGCAACAAGTCAGGGGTCTCTTTCCCTATCTGTAGCATTTATAGTTTGAAAGATCTATTCATAATTATGCATTGCATTACCATACATGTTAAAGTACTAATCAGTTTTCACTTGTACAGTTAATTCATTTTTCTTGTTTTAGTAACATATTTCATGTAGAAAGCAAGAGGAGAAAGGGGATTTTTGACAACTGCCTATTATCATTCCACACTTGCCTAATAAATATTCAAACTAGTTAACAGGAAAATATTTTTCGCTAAATATGCACGCAAATAATGTGATAGTTATACACATATATACATGATACATAGGAGGTAACAGGTCTTCTTAAGTAAATCTTGTCATAAAGAGTTGGTCTGTATGCTGTTTATTTTAGATCTAGTGTTTAGTTTCATTAATGTAATTTTTCCTTTATTTTTTGTGAAAGTATAGGGTTTGAATTAAGGGCCTAGTGCTTGCAAACCAAGGGCTTTAGTACTTGAGCTACACCCCCAGTTCTTTTTTCTTTTAGTTATATTTTTTCAGATAGTATCTCCTAAATTTTGCCTAGGCCACCCTCATCCTTCTGCCTCTGCTTCTTGCATAGCTGAAATTACAGACATGAGTCACGATGCCAGGTTGTCCTTTTGAGATAGGATCTGCTAACCTTTTGCCAGAACTGTGATCCTCCTGATTTCTGCCTCCCAAGTAGCTATGATTAGGATTACAGGTATGAGTCACCATGTCTAGCCTGCAAAGTCTCAATATTGAAATTACATCTGTGAATGTACTTATACACTTAGGACAGTGATCAGTATATAGTTGATAATTAACAAATACTTGTTTTTGTTTTTTGTTTTTTTTTGATTGGTTGTGGGGCTTTAACTCTGTCCCTCAGCTCTTCAGATCAAGTCTACTGCTCTACCACTTGAGTCACAGTGCCACTTCTGGTTTTCTGGTGGTTTATTGGAGATAAGAGTCTCGAGGACTTTCCTGCTGGGCTGGCTTTGAACCACAATCCTCAGATCTCAGCCTCCTGAGTAGCTAGGATTACAGGCGTGAGCCACCAGTGCCTGGCTACAAATACTTGTTTCTTTTCCCTAGTCCAAAATTATCATTATGCTTGAAAACAACAACGAAGACAGGCAATTTGTAGAGAAAATGTTAAGCTGGTAAATACATGACAATTTTAATTATAAAGAGTAGTTTCCTAACTGGGAAGAAATCTGTCTAAATGTTAAGAGAACCAACTAAAAATCAGTTGCTAGTTACAAAGTCTCCCCATTCATAAGAATCCATGGTGACCCTTCAGAAACAGAGGTATGGACAAACTCAGGTGCCAGTGCTCACACCCTCTGTCACTGCCAAGAGCTACAGAGTAGCACCTGAGGAGACTCGTTATCTACTGCCAAGCTCATCAGTTTAGCCACATGATTTCATTAATTATAGCCTTTTTACAGATCCTAGTATATTTTCTTTCTTTCTTTTTTTTTTGGGTCCAGTCGTGGGGCCTGAACTCTGGGCCTGGGTGCTGTCCCTCAGCTCTTCAGCTCAAGGCTAGCACTCTACCACTTGAGCCACAGCGCCACTTCCGGCTTTTTTTTTTATGCTTATATGGTGCTAAGGAATCGAACCCAGGGCCTCATGCATGCAAGGCAAGCACTCTACCCCTGAGCCACCTTCCCAGCCCCTCTACAATATTTTCTGTATTCTTTAACAATAGACCAATATCAGAGAAAGATGTTTCTTCTCAGGCTGTCTGCTGCCAGTTATCTACTCAAATCATAAATGAACATGAAGCAGTGACTAGATTTCTTATGGTAACACCATGTTTAGATTAGCCATCTAAGGCAAATATTTCAATTACTGCTTAT
Source organism: Dipodomys spectabilis (assembly GCF_019054845.1). Taxonomy (NCBI): domain Eukaryota; kingdom Metazoa; phylum Chordata; class Mammalia; order Rodentia; family Heteromyidae; genus Dipodomys; species Dipodomys spectabilis. The sequence continues at coordinate 25,467,521 of NW_024870731.1, read as the reverse complement.
TTACATATTATATTTCAAAAAGTTTCCCTCCTTTGAAGTCCTTTCAAAATGAAATGAAACACAAATGCAATCAGACCTTACTAGGTAAAATTAGAATTACACACTCATACTTTGTATTCCCACTGATCAATTGTAATATCTACTTATTAATGGGAGGGGCTTTCACAGGGCAATTTTCCATTTAACTCTAGAGTATCACTATTAAGAGTATTCAATAAGGAAGTCAAACGCAAGTGGTTCATATCGGTAATCATAACTACTTAGGAGGTTTAAGGCCGCTCTGGTAGGAAAGTTCAGGAGGTCCCTTCTTAACCCATAGCTAGGCATGTCATCTTAAGATACATGAGGCTAAGAATGAGAAGATCACGGTGCAAGGCTAGTGGTGGCAGAAAAGTCTGCACGATTCTATCTGTACTGAAAGAAAGCTCGATGCACAGGAACACACCTGCAATCCCAGCAAGGATGGGAAGTCATCACAGGTAGATCATGGCTCAGGCACATGCCCAGATAAGAAGTAAGCAAGACTAAATCCTAAGAAGTAAGCAAGACTAAATCCTAAAAATAATCAATACAAAATAGGTATGGAAGTATGGCTCAACAATATCATGCCTGCCTAGCAAAGAACAGGATTCTAATATGACTTTTAAAAAAGAGAGAATATATAAGAAGGTTAATGCTGAATCAGCTATTACCCTGGCATAGATCTAGCTTCAGAGGCTGCTCAAACACAAAAACAAATACATAGTTCTAACCATCAGCAAACCAAACTCCAGCTTACAACTTTTGTTTTTATTTTTAAAAGATCTTCAGAAATATTTTTAAGGATAGTTCTATAGAAGCTTATCAGGTATTTTTAATAAAATTCTTTTTAAAACTCAGTGGGAAAAACCAATTTCAGAAGATTTTATGTAACATTTCCAAAATGAAAACATGTGAAAGCTGGAGACCAATTTAGTGGCTGCTAGGAAGTAGGGGATATGAGAGTAAGAGCAAGGGTACTGCGGTTCAGGGAATGCTGGGGAAATGTTTTCAAAGGTAGAACAGTTCTACAGGTGGATTGCAGTAATAGTTACTTGAAAATACCCACATGACAAATGACCAAAGTGAAGATACATTTTATACAAGGCCAATTTCCTAGTGTGAGATGGTACTATAGACAGTAAGATATAGTTAGAGGAAACTGGATGAAGACTACCCAGGACCTTTCTGGGTAGTCTAGGTATATAAAAGGATGCTGAATTATAAACCTATTTTACAAAACAATTCATTCAACTTTTAAGATTAAATAATACTGAACCTATTTAAACATTTTACCATCTGGATTTCCATTTTATAATTACATTAACTGATTTTTTTTTTGATAGAGGTAAGATGGGAATAATATCTGAGTAATTATTAGGTAAGTTTTGCTATCAGAATATTTACTGCTTATGACAATTTCAGTAACAAGGAAATTGTGGCAGCCAATAACTGAATGTCTTACAAAGGAGGAGAGAACACAGTGTCTAAAAACTCAAACATGCATTTTATTACTTCTTATATGTTAAAGTTTATAAAGTTTAAAATTGTATCTTAGGGGCTGGGAAGGTGGCTCAGTGGTAGAGTGCTGGCCTTGCAAAGCCAGAGGCCCTGGGTTCGATTCCTCAGCACCACATAAGCAAAAAGAAAAAAGCTGGAAGTGGTGCTGTGGCTCAAGTTGGTAGAGTGCTAGCTGTGAGCTGAAGAGCTGAGGGACAGTGCCCAGGCCCAGAGTTCAGGCCCCACGACCGGACCCAAAAAAGAAAAAACAAAACAACTGTATCTTAAAGTTGCCATTAAAAATACAGACATAGCCACAGAGCAATGTACTTGAAATATAACTTAAAAATCCATATTTTGTGGTTTCTGTATGCTAATCAAGATGTCACTGAACATCTGATAATATATAATTCTCAAAATATATTATTAGACTTACGAGATTGCTAAACATAGATTTTTATGTACACATGGCAAGTTTTTCTAATTCAAACATCTGACTAAATTAATATAAGCTGCTAAAAACATCAATAATAAATAAGCAACAAAAATAATTCTAGAAGCTGGTAGATGTAAATTAAACAAAAGCCAATGTAAGTTGCTTTCCCTAGTGTTTTGGACAAAGACTATTTTTATCACTGACTGAAATGTAACATTCTAGGGTTATATCATCAACATGACCCCCTGGTTCCTGAACCTCACACCTAAGTGGGCTGGTCCATCATGACTCGGAATTTAAAGAGAGGTTGGCAGCTCTTCACTAATACCTTTCTGCTCGTTTCTCTCTACAATGATGCAATTTGACCTACATTTCCAGTGCCCATTGAAACTTCGTGGGAGGGGGAAGAGGAGAGTTTTTCATTTCTCCTATCCTCTGATTAACTAGGACAGCAAATGCCACTCAAGGGACTGCTACTGGGCAGAAGCAAAGAGGAAAAAAAAAGTCATGCCAGTAGGAAATTCCACAAGAGGACATTTAGAAATACCATATTCTCTGATTCTGCAAACAAACTGTCATGGCTTTGTAAGACAATAGCTAGGAAGAACTGTCCCACTTTACACCATAATCAGCCCAGCACATCAAAGGCTATTTTCTTCAGGCTCTCAGCAAGATGAAAATTGAACTACAGACTCCTGTCCTTGCCACATTTTTAAAAAATAAACTTAATTTTAGAATAGTTTAAATAAGCAAATAAAAATGCCCTGTTATGATAATGATGGTGATTTTAGCCAGCAGTAAGTTTTGAACTTGGTGCTGTACACTTGCGAGGCAGATTCTCTACTACTTAAGCCATACCTCTAAGCCCTTTTTGCTCTGGTATTTTGAGAAAAGGTCTCACTTTATGACCAGATGGGCTTGGATTGTCACACTTCTATTTTATATTCCCATCTGGACATACTACCATGCTTGGCCTCTTCTGTTGAGATTGGGTCTTGTGAACATTTTTACCTGGGCTGGCCTTGAAGAGCAATCCTGATCACTGCCTCCCAAGTTGCTAGGGTTACATATGTGAGCCACCAACCAGCACTGGACTAAAAATTGCAGAAGCTATAAAGTTCCTATATTTACCACAAGTCTCCCTTACTAACTTCTTTAAAAAGCTAAGGTGTATTTTTTTCAGTCACTGAACTATTACCAACACATTAAAATTTTATTTTCATCCAGGTTTATTAAGCAATAGGGACAAATAAATTGTATATTGTGTAGACATGATATTTTGACATGTATATAGATTGAAAGTATTAAAACTGAGCTAACATCAACCATTTTGCATACTTATATTTTTATGTATGATATAAACATTTAAGACCTATTCTCTTACCAACTTTCAAGTATACATTATTCATTATAGTCACTATGCTAAACTTAATGGATTTTCAGAACTTATTCAATTCAATCCAGCATTTCCTCAGTTCTCCCATCTTTCCTTTTAACCACCACTCCACTCAGTTTCTACTTGTTCAACTTCTCTAGTCTCTACATATAATTGAAATTGTGCAATATTTTGTTTTTCTGAGCCTGGCTGGTGGTTTCATTTATTATAGTGTCTCTTAAATTTATCCATATTCTTGGATTGTCAGGTCCTCTTCTCCTCCTCTTCTGTGCTGGTCCTGAGGCTTGAACTAAGGGCCTGGGCATTGACTAGCTTTGTGCTCAAGGCTAGCATTCTACCACTTGAGCCACAGCTCTACTTCCAGCTTTTTGGTAGTCAACTGGAGATATGAATCTCAAGGGAAAGAGTGACATTGTCCCAAAAGAAATGTACTGATTACCTGATTTATGGAACTGTAACTACTCTGTACCTCACCTAGAAACAACAAAAAAATTAAAATCCCTTAAAAAAAAAAAAAACTTCAAAGACTTTCCTGGCTAGGTTGGATTTGAACTGTGATCCTCAGACTCCTAAATAGCTTGGATTACAGACATGAGCCACCAGTGCTGATATCTTTCCTTCTCCTTCTTGTAACATTAAGTGGTATTTCCTTCATGTCAATACTTAATTATCTGACCTAAAGGAAGACAATATTGAACAATCCAGATTAAACAAATCTGGCTTTCAAATACATGCATCTATGTAGTTCTGCGTATTTTAATATTACTAGTTTTACTTTTTTGACAAATAATTAGCCACAACAAGAGCAGACCTTGGAGCTTCTTAGACACGTGGTAGGAACTGAATAGTTTTCTGGAGTTAAAGTAAATCACACAGATTGGAGTTATTCCCTTTTAATATACACTAGGCAATTTTTCACTCAGATTCCAAACACTACTCTGTGTTAAATAGGCTATGCTTATACAGTCTTTAGAGAACTAAGACTTTTTTTAAAATAGAAAATAGGCTAGGGTCAGCATTTAATACTGGTGTTCTCTATCTTTTTCTCACTCAGATAAAGATATGTATTCAATAAAAAGTTACTGAGGATCTACTGTTTATCAGGCAGCAACCTATACCTATTGCTTCCAATTAACACAATAATTAGGAAATAATTCCATTTTTCCCAAGTAACAACTTAATTCTCATTTTTACTTCCAAGAAGAGCTGCTGAAGCTGTTGAAAGATTAAGTCAAGCTTATTCAATGCTGAAAGTACACATGGTTTGGGTTAGTATCCAATTCTATTAGCTATCTGATAACATTATAGAAAAGATTGTGATTCCCTTATCTGTAAAGCAGATTGAATCAAAACTCTTTCTCAGGAAGAATGCATGGAAAAGTCCTAGCAAACAAAACAGGTTCTGTAAGTATTGGCATATGCATATATCATACATTGCATAGCTAGTAAACAGTAGCACTGCCCTTGCAGTTTTTCATTGCTAATTTTACTATTTTTATATATTTAAAATCATTACCCTTAAAAAATGTCAGTTCCTACGTCCCAAAAAACTTGCCTTTAATAAAAAATACATATCTATTCAAGAGACATGAGTTAGAATGGATAATATGAACAACTTCAGCAGCTAATATTGCAGGAAGCACTGTATAGGTATTCTTTACAAACTGGCAAGGTAGATATTTTAATTATTCCTAATTTCCAGATGAGAAACTAGAGAGATTAAACCATTTATTATACAAGGTGCCAGTCATGGGGGCAAGGCAAACTACTCACAGAAAAACAGGAGCAGAGAGAATTAAACAACTGAACATAAAAATCCATCAAATGCTGATTCCTTTGCAAACATTGATATAGATGCTAAAGTGAGATGAAAGAACTGTATCCTTTGTGGGAGATTCAAAACTATGAGGAAGGCTTTGGATACTTTTAGTCCCAAAATGTACTCCAATCTGGGAGTGCCTCCTTCTAAAATGTTTTCAAGATAACACTTGTCAGGGTTTCCTTACAGCATTTAGCAAATCCAGCAACTCCTCTACCCAGGCTCTTCACTCTCTAGCCCCAATTTACAGCATCTAGCTCTCCAAACTCAAAAGTTCCCTTGACTCAGAGAATTTGCACCACAGGCTTTTTCTAGACATAGCTAACTTCCTCAGAAATGAACTTAGGAGGTCACCTATCTCTCCATGTAGGTGGACTTCATCTCATCTTCTAAACTGTTCCCTTACCAGCAAACAATATTCTCAGCAGGGGTTTCTATGCTACTCTATATTAAAGAACTCTCCCTTAAGTTTGACTCCTAGGACAATCACAAAAAAAGGCATCTGTTTATTAATTAAACGGGAGCTGTGTACATTCTGTTTTTTGCTTATTAGCTGTATGATCTCCAGCAAGTTTCACTTCTCTGAGGCTTAAGTGATTGATAAGAAAATCAAGTAAAACAGAATGCTTGGCACACAATAAGCATTAAATAAGACCCATTATCATCATCATCCCACTCTACAGAATAGGTCAAGACTACAAGAAGTAAAATAATGAAGGTTGAGAAGTCAGGATCAAGGCTTGAAACAAGTCTTTTCCCTTCCTTTCACAATTCTCTTCTGGGCACTGAATAGGCATGCTAGAACAGACAGACATGCACTCTGCTCTCTTGATGTTTACATTCTAGTAGGGAAGACAGACATTAAATCTTTATAAATAATTTGAAAAGGTGCTTCAAATGAGACAGTGTGCCTGAATACACATGAGTTTTAGAGCAAGTAGTAAGATTACTGATTTTGTCTGGAAGATCAAGGAAGTCTTTTAAAGTGGAATCAGGAAGCAGAAAAGAGGTTGAGTCACTGAGGATGGCAGCAAACATTCTAGACAAAGAAATTGCAGGAGAAAAAACTCAGGAAGCATGGCAACTCCAAAGAATTAAAAGACCAAAGCATCTCATGATGTTGAAGATGCAAGCAGGACTAGATAGCACATAACCACGTTAAACGTTTTAGATGATGTTCACCCTCAAAGCAATGGGAAGGCATCAAAAGACTGGCTGATCTTGATGAAACAGTAGTGCAAGGTTCATTCTTACTTAAACTTCATGGAGTCAGGGATATTTGGTGGTTGTATGTGTCCTGGGGCTTGATCTCAGGCATGAGCAGTGCTTTTGTGCTCATCGCTAGCTCTACCACTTAAGCCACAGTTCCACTTATGGATTTTTTTTTTTTTTTTTAATTTACTGGAAACAGGAATCCCAAGTACTTTCTTGACTAGGCTAGCTTCAAACCATGATCCCATGTCTTAGTCTCCTGAATAGCTAGGATTACAAGGGTGATCCACCAGAACCTGGTCATTTGGGTTTTTTGTTTATCACCTTTACTTCAAGGGCACAGCAACTATAGATTTATTTATTTTATATATTTATTTAGTTAGTTAATTATTGTCAGTCGTGGGGCCTGAACTTTGGGCCTGGGTGCTGTCCCTCAGCTTTTCAGCTCAAGGCCAGCACTCTACCACTTGAGCCACAGCGCCACTTCCAGCTTTTCCTGCTTGTGGTGCTGAGGAATTGAACCCAGGGCCTCATGCATGCAAGGCAAGCACTCTACCACTGAGCCACCGCAGCTACAGATTTTTTGTTGTTGTTGTTTTGGGTCCAAGACCAGGACTCAAACTCAGTACCTGATGCTTGTTTTTGCTTATTGGCTAGTACTCTATGACCTAAACCACACCTCCAATCCCACAACTATAGATTGCTGGTCATTATTTATAAGCTATCTAAAAGCATCTCTGGAAAAGACAGAAAAAATACCTCTTCCTTCTTAATAACCACTCTAATATCTCAGGTAATGCTTTCATTAAAGTACCTGTCACCAATATAGTTAGGCGTAGGCCCCTTGTCATTATTTGGTTATAATTTTATAAAGAATACGGTAAACACCTATTTATCTTCTCATCTCTCCAAGCACAAAATTCATTAAAGTTATAGATTAATAAGACTCTTTCAATAAACTAAAAAACTCTTCTTATAATTTTTGGTCAACTAAGTTTTTCTGCAAGCTCATCCCACTTTGACCTTGCAAGAACCAATGCCCCATTTTCCTTTGCACCTTAGCCACCTTAACATCAACAAGGATACAACAAACATTTTTTCCAATGTGTCATTAAGAGTCTTTGTTTTTCAATTCTAAGAACACATCGCATTCTCTTTTTGAAAATCTAATTGCTTTGAGTAGGGTAACTATTTGTTCTGGTTGTATTTAAAGATGGAATTGAGTCATGATCAATGCTTTAAAGTTTATATTGGCATTTCAAGAGATGATGATGACAAAAGTTTTAAAAAAGTAAGATTACAGTATGTTTCTAGGGGATGGTTGCAATTTTGTTTTGATTCCCTTTCCATACATAGACCAGTTTTCCACTATTGTAAGCATCACTAGGTTACTTCCTGGCAGGCTTTTAGGTTGAGATGGCCAGTAAGAGACAGCTGAGGAAGATCAAAGAGGGAGAGAAGATCCAGCAACAGAGTCTTACCTGCTTTGTTCTCTGTGGACTGGGTTTCACTTTCTGGAAAAGGCTAAATCCCTCCGGTACTACAACTCCCATCTGACAGCCCCCAACTCTCACTGAGGCACAGTAACAGCACTTCTCTCTCACTGCTCTTAGCAGTGACAATAGCTTCCAACTTCTATTAATTTCTTGTGACAGAAACCTCTTGTCAACTATACTCTGACCACCCTCCAACAATAATACCTTCATTAATGCCTGTTGAACAATCTGAGTTAGATTGTTTCTTGCCAATCTTAAAAATTCTTACTACAAACTTGAGGAGATGGGTGAGAATGGCTAGATGGGAGGGGGAAGAATGAAGGAAGGAGTGACACTGGTCAAGATGCATTGTACACATAAATGGATATGTTGAATTCAAATTTATTTATGTATCTAAAGATAATTTTTTTAGAAAGAATCCTAATTACGTACTAGAAAAATCAGTAGTCTCCCTCTTTGCCATGTTTTTATTGTTCATAAAATTCCTTCTTGTCAAATACTGCTTGTTAGTACTTACATTTCTCAAGCAGCAATGACATCTTTTAAATTGGTCAGTGTAAGATAACTAAGGCACTCCCAAGAGCTAGCAGAATACAGGACTGACACTCAAATTCTCTAGTAGGAGTCTACCACATGTCAGAACAAAACATTTACGCTTCTTCCTACTCCTTCAATGTTTCCTCTCAATAAGATCAAGTACAAGGAATTAAAATCACCATTATATTTTCTCACTACATACCAATAAGTTGTATCATGGCCTAAGAAAGTTACCCAGTATGCCACTTCACTTTGTAGTTTCTCATACCCAATGATCCCTCACTATCAGTAAAAAAGAGAGAAACAGAGCCACCCATCTTATATTACTAGCCACCATCCTTTCTAGATTTTCTCTTGGATGCCAAGACAATTTGTTCTTCTCAAATAAGGCAAAAGAGAAGGATGAGAAAATTTTTCTGTGGTCAGCCTTGTCTCTTAACAGTTCTGGCAATATTAGTACTTTTCTTTTTCACAAGAAAGCATATATGCTTACATCATAATATACTTTTGAGTTCGTTCTCTAGATTCTTCTCTTCAAAGCAACTGAATTTAAAGTTAACTGAATCACCTGGGAGTACCTAAATACTCTATCTTGATATAGCTTGGCACAAGTAACCTAGGGTCTATTTTATTTCTGAATATTGGGCATCTTTTGAATAAGAGCTGAATTAAAGAATTCTTCCAGTGGGGCTGGGAAGGTGGCTCAGTGGTAGAGTGCTTGCCTTGCATGCCTGAGGCCCTGGGTTCGATTCCTCAGCACCACATAAGCAAAAAGAAAAAAGCCGGAAGTGGTGCTTTGGCTCAAGTGGTACAGCGCTAGCCTTGAGCTGAAGAGCTGAGGGACAGTGGCCAGGCCCAGAGTTCAGGCCCCACGACCAGACCCCCCCCCCTCCCAAAAAAAAAAAAAAAAAGAAGAAGAAGAAAAAAAGAATTCTTTCAGGGATTTGGTAAGAAATGATGAAATTTATCTCAACCAGTTTCTCCAACAAAAAATCCAAATCTCTTTTTTTGCCAACTAGTAGGCATGCAGAGCTAACAGAAAAAGACACAGGCAGATATAGACTGCAGGCTACAGAAAAGAATACTCTGCTACTCATTATCTGGCTGGCTGGCCAAAGAGCTAGACAGCTCCTATCTCCCATCTGGGCCTAGCAGGCATTTCAGAGGCAGTAGGACTATCAAGCTATCTCCACCATGTACCAATCTTAGCAATTCTTACACTTATATTCCTTCCACATGATCATTTATTGGGGAGCTCTACAAGCAGCTGGGTAGATGTATATCAAATGTTAAGAGTGGTATTTTCTCTGGTTAGTAGAATATAAGTAACTTTAATCTTCTGTGTATCTGTGAAATTTTCTGCGTATTCTATAAGTACATATGATTTTTGGAATCAGAGAAAAATATTAAAAACTGTCAGCATTCAGAAATTTCAGTTTTAGGGCTGGGAATGTGGCTCAGTGGTAGAGTGCTTGCTTTGCATGCATAAGGCCCTGGGTTCGATTCCTCAGCACCACATAAATAGAAAAAGCCAGAAGTGGCACTGTGGCTCAGGTAATAGAGTGCTAGCCTTGAGCAAAAAGAAGCTCAGGGACAGTGCCCAGGCTCTGAGTTCAAGCCCCAGAACTGGCAAAAAAAAAAAAAGAAATTTCAGTTTTATCAGAAGAACCAAATTTATGCAATTCTTGAAATTCAAAGTCTAAACTATCTTTTTTTAAGCTTTTGTGTTTCAATAAATGTTTTACCTCTTTACTTTTTTATTGTAAAGGTGATGAACAAGAGGATTACTGTTACATAAGTAAGGTAATGGGTACATTTCTTTTTAAACACTGTTACTCCCTCCTTCATTTTCTCCCACTTGCTATTTCCCAAGCTGTAAAGTTCATTTCCGACATAGTATGTAGTGAGTATCACTGTCGCATTAGGCATTAGTTCATCCTTTGTCCTGCTGCTTCTGTGATTCCCTTTCCCTTCCATGGATCATGTAAGCTTATATACAAGACAAAGGGTACAGAAAATTAAAACACAAAGAAAAAATAGAAATAACTGCATATAAGACATAATAAGAACCTCTGGTTTCCAATTCTTGGAGTTCGTTTTGATATACTTCATTATATATGGTCCTATGCACTTAGTGATTGGGCTATTGTGATCCTCTGCTAAGAATATCATACACATATTCTCTACTGGCTTAATCATTTAAAATTATTTAAAATGTGAAAAACAACAACATGATACTGGATGTAAAAAGTAAATGCTGCTTAGGGTACATCACAGCCTTAACTGAGATAATTTAGATCATCAAGGTTAAAGTCCATTACTTTCATATTCTGGTGTACTATTGAAACAAATGTGCAAGAAACATCCAACTGGTTCTCTTTGTAAGGATATGCAGTTATATAGCCAAGAAACTACAGATAAAACAGACTGATGTTTCCTCTACTATAAATGTGAGCCAATAAACATTCTAGTATACAGCTGATAAATACTCAACACCACAATCTATAGAAAGAAAGCTAATCATTTCTGGCTAAAGAAACAAACATACAAAGAACCTGCCTACTTGCAGATCAAGACTGTTCTTTACAATGACAACTGACGGTTCAGTTGTTAGTGCCATTTATAGAGTGGAATATCTTTTCTAGGATCTAGCCTTCTCATAATCTATAATAGTTGAACATGTATTATAGACTGTCTATAGTGCTAAAATACATTAGCAGGGAATCTTGGAAGCCATAAATATCTTTACTAGCTTCTAGAAGCTAGTAAATTTAAACAAGTGATTCCTTTAAACTGTCTAATGTAATGGTAAATAGATACTTTTCTAGCTTTGATCAGCAAATGATTTATAGTTATAACTATCAGAACAATAATAATCAATGGGTGGGGGAGTAGAGGGCACAGATACTGAAGCCTAAAATATCTCCTCTTAGCTAAAAGGGGCTGAGGCAGAACACTAAAATGCTTTGCATTAAATGTGCTAAACCTTAAAAACACCAGTGAAGGGGCTGGGAAGGTGGCTCAGTGATAGAGTGCTTGCCTTGCATGCAGGAGGCCCTGGGCTCGATTCCTCAGCACCACATAAACAGAACAAACTGGAAGTGGCGCTGTGGCTCAAGTGGTAGAGTGCTGGCCTTGAGTTGAAGAGCTGAGGGACAGCGCCCAGGCCCAGAGTTCAGGCCCCACAACCAGCCAAAAAACAAAAACAAAAAAACCATCAGTGGATGAAGTATAAAGAAACCATATACTTTCCACAGTAGAACTTAACAAGCCTTCTTTTCAGGATTAAGTTTGCAGATTCTAAAGGCTCAAAACATCTGCAAAATTCATGAGACAAAATGAAATGGGGAATACTGCTTTACAACTAGCATATAGGCTTTAAAATAATCAGTGCCTGAAAAAAATTAGGAAGAACTAATATTAAACGTTAGAAGAAGGTTTCAAAAATTTTGAGATACCTATGTTTGAGAAAAAACAAAAAGAAAGACTTAACCAAGAAGAATCACCACCATATATATTACCATAACAGACAAGTTCATAGTTCATATTACAATGAAACTTTAAAAGTAATGAGGGAAAGAGCCCTAATGTACAACCAACTATTAACAAAACACTGTCTGGAGACCTTAATTAAACAAAAATGTCAAGTGCTCCTCTTAAAACCTCTTTGAGTAGTAGACCTGAACAGGAGAAAACAGTGAGGACTATTTAAGAGTCCAAGGGCTGAGAGGACAAGTGACTGTACCACAGGGTGGTAATTACCCCATGAGTAAGTGAAAAAAGACCAGACTGAAGGGCTCCAAGAGGTACTTCAAAAACCAGCTAATAATCATGGCAAGAGATGGGGTAAATCAGCTCCTTGACTGGTTATCTCTGCAGAAATAAAGGGATGCTGGATATTGGAATAAACAAAAGCAGCTCTCAATTACCAAGGTGTACTAGATAATATCACTGCCATGATCTGAATACTTATGTCCACCCCCCCCCCCCAATTCATTAGTTAAAATACTAACCTCTTAGAGGCGGCTGCTATTAAGAGGTAGAATCTTCTGGTAGGTGATCATGTCCAGAGGACTCAACTCCCATCAATGGATGAGTACTCTTATAAAAGAAGCCAAAGGGAGTTTATCCCTTCTACCACATTAGGATGAAGTCAGAAGGTGCCATCTATGAAAGACACCAAATCTACTGCTGCCTTGATCTCAGACTTCCTAGCAACCAGAACATCTAAATTTCTGTTGTTTACAAACTACCTATTTCAATGTTTTTACAGCCACTTGAATGAACACATATACACACATGTGCGCACACACACACGCACACACACACGCGTGCATGCACGCACATATCGTCCCCACAATTGTGTCCTACAGTCTGGAACATAGTTCAAAGGAGGCAAAGCTCAGAACCTTACGAATCCAGAAACAGGCTTCTGCAGTTGGTAAACCAACAGCCTCAACAAGCTACAGAAAGACAAAACACTTGAATTCTATGGCCAATAGGTCTCTTGTCACAGGAGAACTTGCTTGCCTTTTCCAAGCCATATCCTCAGTTGAAAAACAGAAAAATCTCTTTCCTCCCTTTACTGGACTAGAGTATAAAAGAGAACAAAAAACACACATGAAATAAAATCACATATATCATTTATAAAATAGTTAAATATACACTTACAAAAATTAAATGAATGTCATTTGTTTCTTCAGACCGTCAATATATAAAGTCTATAATGTTTAAAGTATTATTAAGGTTACAATGAAAGCAACCAGACTCCTAGATACGAGAACAGGAAAACAACTGCTGAGCCATTGGGGAAATTCAGTGCAGTGGTCAGGAACTGTATTTATCTCACCAGATCCTAACAACATCACTATGCATTGAGGGAAAATGTTAACAAACATGATGTCAGACAAAGGTTAGAGCCAATAGGCTTTTAAAAATCAAGAAGAGGCTAGGCACCCGTGGCTCATGCCTGTAATTCTAGCTACTCAGGAGGCTGAGATGTGAGGATTGCGGTTCAAAGCCAACCCGGGCAGGAAATTCCCTGAGACTCTTATCTTCAACTAACCACCAAAAAACCGCAAGTGGCACTGTGGCTCAAGTGGTAGAGTGCTAGCCTTGAGCTAAAGAGTGCAAGGACAGTGCCCAAGCCTAGAGTTCAAGCCCCATGTCCAACCCACCCCCCCAAAAAAAAATCAAGAAAAGACAGATGGCACATGCAACACTCCAATTTTGATCCCTAGCACAGCAGAAAATGAGTAATAATAAAAATTAGATAAAAAAGGGAAAAAAAAGCTAGAAGTGGCACTGTGGCTCAAGTGGTAGAGCGCTAGCCTTGAACTGAAGAGCTGAGGGACAGTGCCCAGGCCCAGAGTTCAGGCCCCACAACTAGACCCCCCTCCCCCCAAAAAATTAGATAAATCAAGAAATACATGTTTTAGAGCAGATTAGCATGTGAAAATAGAGGTGTTAATGTTAAGTGCTGAAAAATAATATAGAAGTAATTGATGTATAAACAAAGAATGCTTTTCAAACTTGGTTTTAAAAACCCTTAGAGAGGTTGCTAGATATGCATGCCTATAATCCTAGCTACTCTGGAGGCTGAGGTACAGAAGATCATGGTTCAAAGCCAGTCCAGGCAAGTGAGTCTATAATATTCCAAAATAACCATCAGAATGCCAGCTGCAGGTGTGGCTCAAGTGATAACTTGCTAGCCATATGCAAGCAAAGCTGAATGAGCATAAGACTCCAAAGTTCAAACCCATGTTATGTAGGGGAGAGAGAGGGACTACATGGAGGAATATGAGGTTGGAAGGGTGAATCAAGGATCACTAGGATGTTGCAGATATTAAATGTGACAGACAATGCACAAAGCAAGCTACTCACAGTAGCCTACAAATGTGTTGGACAGTGAACATCTGTTAGTTTTACCCACCCTTCCTCCATTCCTATTGATAGGGAATTCCAAATCCCCAGTGGGTAGTGAGTGGTGAGACAATAACCAAGGCACTGGCAAGACGTAGTCTGAGCCTGAACAAAAATTCAGAGGAGTAATACTGAAAACTGCTAGAGTTTAATCCTGCTAGAGCTTAATTTGAGAAAATGCCTATCAAGTACTGCTACCTGAATCACTGAAGTGGCTCTAGATCAGCTCTCTTCTGAGGGCTTTTCAGTATTAGCCAATTGGGAGTTGCACCACATCTATCCAGTGACCTCTCTTTATATTTAGTCAGATTTGTATCTACTGCTTACAACCAAAGAGCTCTACCTGAGTTACCTACTATTTTGATTCTAGAACAATCCATTTTCTTAAAAGATGTGAGATGGAATTTGACTGGCAAGTAATTAACCTATTAATTTTATGGTGAGATAAAAGGACATATTTATCATTGAGCAGAAAGAAATTTTACACAAAATCTTAAGGCATTGAATTTCTTTTTTCTTGTGCCAGTCCCGGGGTTTAAATTCAGGATCTGGATGCTGTCCCTGAGCTTTTGTGCTCAAGATTAGCACTCTACCACTTGAGCCACTTCTGGCTTTTTGGTGGTTAATTAGAGGAAAGAGTCTTAGAGAACTTCCTGCCCGGGCTGGTACGTATAATACTCAGATCTCAGACTCTGGATGAATTTTTGTTTTGAATTTTTTTTAAAGATCTATTTCCTGCCACAGCTCACCTCCCTCTCCCAGGTGAGTTCTGTAATGACTAGTTGTAGAAGTACTGATATAGGAATAAACAAACCATCCTTAGCTTTTAGGATCTGCCCTTAACTAGAGAAAAGTTCTAGAGAAAGTTACTTAACCATCCTAAGACCCATCTTTTACACTTTTAATTAATTATTATCCCAAGATGTAATAAGAGTTTTAACAGTCAGGGTAAACCAGGGGGTTAGGTTAACATAACAAAGTCAGCAGGTGACAACACACAGTGGATAATTTAAGTATCCATTCAGAGTTTTTATCCACCTTAGAAAAATGCCTGTCATATTTATTGTCTTATGATCCTTTTTTTCTCTAAATAGCCCATGACAAACAATGACCTGAATCACTTTTTAAAACTGAACAATATTTCACTCTATGGCTAAGCCCTTACTGATTTAATTACTCCTTTGCTAATTGGTATTCAGATAACTTTAGTGTTCTCTTATATATAAAAAAAGAGACATATTAGGGTACATATGCAGATGCAAACTTGACCAAATGTATTTATTTCCTAGATGTGGAACTGAAGAGTCATATTACTCAAACTATCACCCAAAAACTATGAACCAAATTTAGAAAAAACTTAAATGCAGTGTAATAACATAATTTATCTTTCTAGAAGCTAAATAAAATAGTAAATAATTTTAAATATGTTTTAATCATCATCTAAAATATTGGTTACTCAGGTGAAGGGCAATCCTAAAATACCCAATAACAGCCAAGTGGCTGTGCTTTTGGGCAACACGTTGTTTTGAGAAGTTAAACTCTAAAACAAGAACATATAACTGCAATACTAACGAATTGGTAGAGAATGTTAAAAGATAGGGAAGGCGGCAGAAAACAACCCAATCAGTTAATACAGTTACAAGGTCACCAATGACGTGTCAAGAGAGACTGAAAAGGCTAAAGCTAAAGGATGCTGACCTCAGAGCTTCAGGATGGCCAGGAGAAATGACACAGACATACATCTATGGGATCTGTGGGCACCAATCCTGCAGTTAAATTCTAGGGCTTAGGATACAAGAAGAATCTTCTTTTAGCCAAACATACCACACAGAAAGAGGATGGGGAGGTGAGAATACAGATTTCCCTAAATTAAGAGTTTCTAGTTAGCAACCTGAAGGGTCACTATCTTTATTTCCTCTTCAGGGCAAAGGCAGACACAGAAACATTAAGCATAACACAGCTCCAGACGGTGGCTGGTTCCCTTCAGAACCACCACAGGCAGTACTCAATCAAGCACCATGGAAAACTCAGCCAGGTGAGAACATTTTGAGCAATAAGTAAAATTAACTGGTGACATATAATGCATGTGCTACGAACAGAAAACCTCACACTATGACTAACTCAGAGTTTCATCTCATTAAAGACAGAGAGCACTATATCAAGCTGCCTACAGAAGCCCAGAATCCTTGATGTGACAAATAGTATGTGTGTTGCATAGGGATGCCACAATTCTATGCATCTTAATATTTTTCTAAGTAAAGAGTGAACTGAGATCTCTTTTAGGCCAAAAAATCATGTTTTGAATGGATCACAGCTCTAACCCTGTGTAAAAGCTGGTCTCACAGATTCAAAATTTTGATACAGGTTGCTAGCTTCAGAGAGAATGTGATCCCATTACTAAAAACAATGCACATGTCTAGTAGGTTCAATAGATGTTAAGGTACTGGCCCATGGTAACCAGAAGATAGGAAAAGACTTCCTGGATTGAAAATAAGGACAGTTTCACAATGACTGCGTGGAATGTTTAAAAGTATTGTCTTTGAAAAGGTATCTTCAAAATAGATACTACCTTCAGAACACTTAAAAACATCCTATGATCTCTGAACAAAAGTTTTTTCCATTTCTTGTCCCATTCAATGTTTATCTTCTTCAAACTCAGAGAATACTAGCCCAAAATGAACAAAATCCAAGAATTTAGGCAAGGCAAGTTAAACCCACGTCAAGCCTAAAACCCACAATTCACAACCATTCGCTAGTCCCAAAGCAGCACACAAAAATGCAATGGAAAAGAGAAACAGAGAAACATTAAGAATAAGCTTGTTTTTAAGACCAAAGTATTATAGGTATTTTAGTCACACATCTCACACTTCCTTGATTCATAATGCCCTGTTTTCCTGTTTTAGGAATTGAATAGGCAAAGACTTGAGCTTGGTCCTCTAAAAATGCTTCATCACTCTCTCTTTTTGGGGAAGTGTCCTCACAAATACTACCAGGCACTTCATGGATGGAAGGTAACACCTATAACTCTCGCTGCCATTCTCTCTTTTCCTTCCTCCTTTCCTGCCCTGTCTTCCTTTATTGTTGTGATGGAGACTGAATTAAGGCCTCATACACACTAGGCATGTGAAGTCTGGGGTCTCTCATTTAGTGAACGATACCTCAAGGTAAATTCTGTTTTGACTCAGACACTGTATTTCTTCCTATCAGTTCCTGCCAAGGCACAAATATACTGCCATAAAATGATAAGTCCCTGGTCAAATTTCAAATTTGCCAGAAACAGTGGAGCCGAATGAGCCATTTACTTTAAGGGCTGGTGTCAAGTTCAAGTCACTGCTTATTCACTCTCTGGTCTAAATTTTTAGATATAATTAGGACAGTTATACTGCTTATAGCATGTCAGGCTAGCTTGTCCTTTATTTGTATAGGACCAGACAGGCAATGTTTTGCTGTGGGGAAAAAAATGGAAGTACTTTTACCACTCCTAACATGAGCAAGTGAAGACAACTTTAAAAAGTACTGAACATAAAGATCTAGTTCTTTATACTGATTTTCTTGTGAAAAAAAAATTATTCTTATACTTTTGTGCTATAGAAATGATACTTATATTTCATTTTATTTAATAAAAGGATGTCTGTTTTTTATTTTTTAAGTCTATTTTTTAAAAATCCTAGACTTCTTTTATAACAACATACCAGAGTTCCAGAAAACCAGACATAAACAAGTTTGGGTCCCAACTACAAGAGATTTAGAAATCTCTTGAAACCCATTTGTATAGTCACAGAGGATGATGAACCTAAAAGCATATTTCAGAAATGCCTACCTGGTTTACAAGCCAAGAGTACAGTCCAGCCAGTCCTCTCATCAGCCTTCATATTTCCAAAAGGCAAAAAGTCTTGGTGAGATCCTGTCTCAAAAGGGAAGGACAAATAAACACACTAACTTCCTTAACTAATCTCCCATACTGTCAAAGAAACCAGTGAATCACTAAATCTAAACTAATACAAGTTCATTAAACCAGCTTTGTTTACTTTGCTACTTCCAATTCTGTGTCCCTGACTAAAAAGAAACATTAGTATGGTATAGAGCTCAAGTCCACTCTATTTCAACATTCACAAATAGACTGGTAAATTAAAAAAAGATGCTTTCTTACCATACATGTTATTACAAAAGAATAAATACAGTAAATTTTTTAAATATTCAAGTCATGGGTCAATGTAATCTTAAATCAAATTATCTGGCTGACAGAGCAGACTGTGAAGAGTTCCTAAAAGTTCAAATTATGTGCCTCTTACCACTTGAGTCAAGAACTTCCTTGAATATTTACGGTCAGGGACACCTCAAATTTTAAGGTCTTTTCAGTTCATGGTGGTCTTAGAAATTTCCTAACCCTGTTTAACAGAATTGTGAGTTAAATAAACTTTAATATTCGGCCAGTCCTCTGTCTATGAATACTGATAGACTGTCTCTGGGAAGGAAATTAATGGTTACAAGGAGCAATGACACCGTCCTATAAAAAAAAAATTAAAGGTTGTTTTTTTTAAGTCACTACTGTTTGAAATGAGTAAGATGGTAAGATCAAGTAACAACTAACTTAAAAAGAGCATCTTTCCTCTAAATGACAATGGGGGGGAGGGGACATTGGGTTTGAACTGTACCTAAACTTTTGTGCTCAAGAGGACCACTCTACTACTTTGGCCACAGCTCCACTTCCAGATTTTTGGCGATTAATTGGAGATAATGTCACAGGGACTTCCCTGCCCGGGCTACATTTGAACTACCATCCTCCGATCTCAGCCTTCTGAGTAGCTAGGATTACAGACCTGAGCCACTGGTGCCGGGTGCCAATTACCCTTTAAACAAGAAATCTCTCTTCCATAGTGCCACTTGTTTCAAAGCCAGGGTGCCTCACACGTTCAGTGTGGACAAATGAAGGCCGCATTTTCACATAAGGTAATTTTTATCTCTGGGCCACCAAGTCTACTTCTATGGAGTACCATAAAAAGCCTCTCAATAGAAATTAAAATTTACACATAAGGATTTCTACCTAGAGAGTAAACATGCTCTTCCATACTCGTCTTACGTGTTGTTTGTGTGTGTGTGTTTTCCATTTACAACTAACTCTTCCTCTTTGAATGAATTGGGAGGATGGGCCCAACATGAGAAAGGAAACTGAAAGCGCCAAGCTGAGAAGCCACACCACTGATTTATCCCGGATAGGTCCTGGGCTGGGGATGCGTGGGGGTGGGGTGGGAGGGGGTTGGGGGGTGAAAACCGGAAAAAAAAAACCTAACGACCAGGCTCCAAGAGCACACCTGGGGTTCGAATCTCCGACTGGCTTCTAGGGCTGACCGTACCCCCACGGGAGGCCGCAGCCTCGGGCTTGGACCCCCCCCCCCCCCACCTTACATGGGTGCCAAGGCCTAGAAACTCATCCAAGTTGAATGAAGGTGACTTCTGGGAAGAGATGCCGCTGGAACCCCGCCGTGTGCTCTTGGCAAGTGCGGCTGCACCCCGGGCAGGAGGCCGGCACGGGGTCCGTCGCGGGGCACGGCCGCCACCTCTCCCTCCGCTCGCAACTTCCTCTCGAGACGCCGACCCGCACTCGGGCACCTTCAACACCCCCCCCCACACACACACACACCCCTAGACGATCCCCGCCGGCGGGACTCCGGCTGCGCGGGGGCC
>NW_024870731.1:24807500-24842500 GCF_019054845.1 Dipodomys spectabilis | reverse complement strand
AGATTGGGTTGTAATGTGGTGATAAGATTTTTTAGAGGTCACTCAGTCAGTAGGAATGGAGTACAGATTTGAACCGAAACCTCAATGACTATAGGGTTCTTGCTCTTTAGCAGTTAGCTGGCATTTTTTATATATCTAAGTATAGATATATATTTGTATAGATAGATGTATAGATATCTATATCTGTATATAGTATATATAGAATAGATCTAAATCTATACTCTATCTTATATATGTGTGTATGTGTGTATCTATATCTATATATCTATAGATATAGATCTAAATCTATACTATATCTTATATATGTGTGATGTGTGTATCTATATCTATATACCTATAGATATAGATGTAAACATATACTATATCTTATATATGTGTATATATATGTGTGTATATATATATGTGTGTGTATATGTGTGTGTGTGTGTGTGTGTATATATATATGTCCTGGATCCAAACCATGGTATTTTTCCACCATAGCATCAACGCATCAACTCTTTGAGTTGTTTTTCTCCTATAGAAAGAGAGTGCTGGTTAACAAGCATACTTCTAAGTCAGGCTATGTATGAGTTCTATTTTGATGACAAAATTGGTTTTTGTCAAAAATTAATTAACTAATTTTGGCAAAATTAATTTTCACCTCTGTAGAAATGATCTGTCTGATGGAGTTGGCCCAATGAGCTTCATGGTTTCAGTACTCAAGAGAGCTTCTGGATGACCACGCATTCTCTTAGGTTCACGTTCTCCATGGCCCTCATCTTCAGATTCAGCAGATTTAAAAAATTAGCATGCTCTTCATGCCAGGAATTACAGAAGACATAGTAGGTACAGCTGTTCTCTGTCTATAACATCAGGGGACCCACTAAATAATACTTGTCTAGCCAGGTGCCTGTAATCCTAGCGACTCAGGAGGCTGAGATCTGAGGATCACAGTTCAAACCAGCCCAGGCAGGAAACTCTGTGAGACTCGTATCTCCAATTAACCACCAGAAAACCAAACTAAGAGCTTACCTTGACCTGAAGAGTGCAGGGACAGCATCCAAGCCCAGAGTTGAAGCCCCATGTCAGACAAAAAAAGGATACTTGACTAAAGAATGACTCTAATGCCTAGGGCACTAAAGCCATCCAGCAGTATCTCATTCACTCACCTGCACTCACATATGTGATCTGCATGTAACTTTGGCTATTTACATCCTGGCATCTGAGTTCCAGTAGGTAGTAACCTGATTGGAATTATCTGGAAAACAATCTCAACTTCAGAAGTCATATGGCATTGCTTCCTTAGGACTCTGTAGTCTGAGTGAGTAACTAAGAAATGTACAGATTTGGGAGAAGGAAATGAGATGCTACTTCTTTATATATATATATATATATATATATATATATATATATATATATATATATGGTAAACATACTGTACAGAAGGGTACAGCTACATGAGCAAGGTAATGAGTCCATTTTCTATTAAGCATTGTTACACCCTCCTTTATTTTTCCCCTACTATCCCTTTCCTCCTCACCTCCCCAACTCCTCCTTCCTCTCTTCTATCCCCCTACCCCCACAAAACTGTAAAGTTCATTTTCATCATAGTATCTTGTACATCTCATTGTTACAATGGGTCATCCTGTATCCTTATTTCAGCATTTTGTCATTTCCCTTCCCCTCCTCAAATTAGAAAAATGTATGTATAAGATTCAGGACACCCGAATCAAATACAGTGAACAACAGGGGTTGTATCATGGGGGAAGAACACACAAAGAAAAAACAATCACATAGTACATTATAAGTATATTAAAAAGAACAGCAACAAAGGTAAAACCTCTTGTGTCCTTATCTTGGGGCTCATTTGGCTTAGCATCAGGTGATAGGGTCATATGTACATGGCTTTTGACTCTACTTCTTGACAGGACTGGCAAGGTCACAGTGTCAGTAAGCATATGAGACAACAGATATCATCACGGCAATCTTTGGAAAATGTAATCTGTTGCAAACTTCTCCACATTTTCTATATCTCATCAGCATATCTCCCCATATTGTGGATCATCACCTTGAAAATGTCCAAAAACTTCTCTTCTAGGCTCAAACATTCTGATGAGTACAGAAAAAAAAGATCTTATTCAAAGTCATGAACACCCTTAAGGGAAAAATATCCCTCAGTACACAATATGCCATCTGCCTAAGTGATAATAGTTCATGGGGGCATTGGGAATTTCTAGATGCCCTAATTAGGCTAAAGTGAAGGCTCTCCTAAAGTAAGAAAAATCCATCTGAAAGGACTATACTGAATAACTCCACCATTTATGAGTGCCTGCAAGGTTATTCTTAAGCATGTGTACAACCCTCAAAACCCAAGAAGGTAAATAAATATGTTCTCTACAGTAGGAAGAAAATTAAGGACTAGAAGGTCCAAGTGGCAGGTCAGGTTTTACTGAGACAGAAAATCACAGAACAAGGGTTCAGGTACATTTATTTCAGGCATCTATAACTGTTATATGATAATATGGTGCTCTTTCTTGGAGATTAGTTAGTCTTACATTCCTTTCTTCGTAGACTCTTCATTTCCAGCAACAACACAACACACACATACACACACACATACACACACACATACACACACACAATCATGAAACATTCAAAATTCATAGATGAAGAGTATAAGATTAGTTATAGGGTCTCCAGCCATGGATGAATCCAGAAGCTCCAACAATGTCCATATATATTTGTTTTCTATCATTCCTTAGCTTTCTTTTGGTTTCATCCTTAACTTAGCAATCCCCGTGTAATGATAAGAATGGCTACCTCCCACTGATCAAAGGCAACAGCTCCTCAGCTTCTTTTCTATGTAAATTCAAGGATGTGGCTCTCTTACTTTTGTCCACAGACTAAACTTTCACTGTTCTAGTTGCACCTCTGCCCATTCTGTTCTCATCAGTTACTTGTGTGCAGGGGAGGTTAAATAGATGTCTGGCCAGGTCTAAGTAAAGCCTAACAAACAACATAGATTGCGTATGTGGGGGGAGTGGTTCCCCAAAGGAATTTGCGGATGAACCATAGAATGGCAAGGGAATGGACACCAGAAATGCAAAAAAAAAAAAAAAAGATGCTGACTCCATCCTCATTTTGCAGATGGATAATATTGTAGCTGGCAAGAATAATTCTTATTCCATTTTTATCCGTTCCTTCCCTCTGGCTCCCAGTGTTCTATTATTGCATCTGTTCCTCCTTCCTTAGAGGAAAGGAGTTGACAAATTGATTCACACTAAAGTGTGAGTCACTCAATCACCAAGAATCTTTGCCTTCTACTTTCTATAATGAGTATTCTCTCATTTGACTGATACCTTTTGAACTTTCATTAGAAGACAGGCTTGAGCTAGGTAAGCACCACAGGCATAAAGGTGAAGCGAGATAACCGTGTTTCACATATGTTTGAGGGTATATTAATATTCCAATGGAAATAACCTACTTTCAGTTGAAGGAAATGTTAAGATCAGCAGAGAGAAAAGAAATACTTGAGTATTTCTCAGTTTCAGTAGTTTATAGAATTTACTTGGATCTGTTTTCTGTCACTCAACTCCCAGAGCTATGACTAGCAGGTGTGGAATAAGACCCAGGATTCTGATTTTTAAAAACACTACCAAGTTATTTTGATAGTCTGAGGATGATGGCCACATTTTTGGAACCATTGAAATCTCTGAAAAAAGGGAAGTCTTGGAACAAATCTGCTTTTCTCCTTCAAAGCATAGGATGTACGCAACATTCAATCCTGACTTTTCATAAAGCTCTTCCCCACCCCACCCCCATTTCATACATGTTGGGATCTGTAAGGTGAATGAAGGATTCCTTACGGTCATGTGACAAATTACAGCAGAGGCTGGCATTCCTTGCCCTAATTCCCTTGATACCAGTCCCTCACAATGAAGACTACTACTGCAAACAGCTGTCCCTCAATAAAGTTCTTGTGGCGCACATGTCCCTAGGGCAGCCCTTAACCAATGCCAGACCAGTGTTGGTTACATACAGACCTCAACTTTCCTCCTCTCCATTGGGAAACTCTTGTCATGCACTCCATTGTTTCTGAGTTTCCCATAAATATTAAACTTTAGTTATGCAGTGATACCTGGCTTGACCACTTTTTTAACTAGCCTGTCTTACATCAATTCTTCTATTAGTGTTTTCTATGACCACTTCCTATAGAAATGACCTTGTCTCAAGAAATAGTGCTACCACCCTCTGGTTATATCACCAATTAAAAAGTTATAATCAAGTATTTCAAGATTGAAGCCATCTTAAATTAGAATGGATTCCTCCATGTCTTTGACACATAAACTAGAACACAGGTCCTTCACTATCACTAGAAGTGAAGGTCTTACCATTGGTTTTATTATCCTCACCATTAATTCCAAAAACCTTACATAATTCAAATCATGCTAAATAGCTATTCTGAAGAAGAATGTGGGGTGGGAGGAGGGGAGAACAGGCTGATATTAGAATGTTATTGCACTAAAATAGTCATAGAAAATGCAAAGTGTGTTTATTATGCAGAATGAATCCAAGAGCCATTAGCTGCTTAGCTGAATAGAAACAAGGCAAATCTTGAAAAAGCCCTGTAAAAAACAACCCAAAGATTTATTTTGTAAAAGATGGGGAGAAAGCTGCTTGTCATTGAGACATAGCTTCTCCTTTTTCTTCATCTCCTGTAAAATGGTAACAAATCATTCTGATGATAATTGCAGAATGTGTCTATTTATGACCATGTGATGGTGGTGGAGACCATTCCATTTTGAATCTATTGATCACCTTCCAAACTGATTCATGAGCTTTTTGAGGAGCCCAGAGAATAAATAGTAACTTGTATGTTTTGTTCCCTGACATGAATAGAAAAAGAAAAGAAAAAATACTTGTTGAATGAACACATAAGAAAGGAGATAAAAATTCTGTATTCAGAGAAATCTGGAGAATAGTGTGTGTGTGTGTGTGTGTGTGTGTGTGTGTGTGTGTGTGTGCGCACGCACACGCACGTGCTCATGTGCATGTGTGTGTGTGTGCGCTCACATGCACATGCATGTGGCATTTGTGTGTGTGTGTGTGTGTGTGTGTGTGTGTGTGTGTGTGTGCGTGCATGTGCACATAGGCTCCTTCAGACAGATGCTCAGAATTTCTCTTATTTATTCCAGTAATAACCATCAGGGAGGAATCAGCTCATAAATTTGTCTTCAGGACTACAATGCAGACTTCCATCATGTGGGAAAATACATGTTGTGGAAAAAACTCAATAAACAACCTTGTATTTTTTTTATAAGGCTTCAGATAGGTGCTACTCATCTGAAACCATTTGCTAGCTATTTCCAGAAATTATATTGTCTATTCTTCTATATCTAATTTAAATTAAAAAATTAAAAGACAACCATTTTGGTTAGGATTTTGAGTTTTCAAGAACAGAAAGCTTGATTGGGTCTGATTAACTTGAATACGAAGTAATCCATTAGCAGCACTGGGGAAACTTTGAAAAGGAAAGGAAAACCTAAAGAACCAGGAAGGAAAAAAGCTAAAATGCCTTGCAATCCTGGAGGCAGAAACAGATCAATAAACTCATCAGCCATCATTGTTGGAATGGACCATTTCTAAAGGCTATTGCTGCCTTTTTTTCAGTCCATCCGAGATGAGGGACAAGATAGTTACCCATCTTGGGTCACAGGCAGAGCTTTTAGCAAGGAGATATCAGGGTATCTGGAATGACAGTCTCAACCAGATGGCATGTAGAAGAAGGTAAAGAATTACCTCAAATAAAACTTAGATATGGGATCATATGATGGAGAATAACAGGGCCAGGCTGGAGAAATTGGCCAGTATTAATGGTTAAGGATATAGCACACTTGTAAACAAGGTGCCAGCCTCAGAATACTCTATATTACCATTTCACCATCTTGCTATTTTGCTCCCTTGTCTAAACTATCTTTATGATAGCCCTAATAACCATCATGTCAGCATTAACCACTTTATGGAAAGGCATCTCTCTGCCACTCTTTCTTCTATGTTACCACTAGCTGGTTTCCTCTTGCAACCCAGGAAATCATGCTGTTCTTTTCATGGCAGCTCTGCCAATCTTCATATGGTACATGGAAGACTCAAATTTAGGATGAAATTGTAACTGCAAATTCAAATATCTGAGTAATTACTATTATTGTCATTGTATACTCAGTGTTGATATTTTTACCTTGTATTCTTTTACATGCAGATAAACCCAACAGCATAAAACAACAAAGATAATGATGATAATTCGACAACCATTAGAAGCACAGTGAAGTGATATTCTAAGACCTTTGAAAACCACCAAATACCCAAATACATGTCTTGAAATTATAGTTCTCCCCCCAAAAATGCTACAAAGCATAACTGGGAAATTATAAATTGTCCCCTCAGTCTTTAATGATTTCATAAATGTGAGGCTAGAAACATTTAGAAAGCCATTAGAATAAATGCTAGCCAGGGCACTCACTGAAACAACTTTACCAAATATTTTCTTTTGTTTTCATAACACAGAGGGCAGAGATCTGACTCAGAGCTGAACATAGCATTCCCATTTGATTTCTCCAATGTATATAAAGTTACAGAGAAGAACTGATTTTTGTAGAGCTTTTAATGCATCCTATACATGCTGGGAGACAGATCTGGAGTTAGATTCCCCAGCTTTAAATCCTGGATCCAGTGCTTGGCTTTATGCAAACCTGACGAGGCCTTGTGAACATAACATTGTTTCTCTCACTTTGGAAAAGGAACAATGATAATATCACCAGTAACAACCATTTGTTTCAAATACTTAGCAAAATGCTTGGTATTTTATAAATGCCCAATATACCTAACCTATTTTTATTTTTTCATGTTCCTGGGGTTTGAATCCTAGACTTTGCTCATGCTCAGAAAGTGTCTTACCACTGAATGATAACTCCAACTCTAGCTGTTACTTTATTTTTAAAGTTTTTAATATAATTACATTTGGAGACAAATCACTTTAAAAGCTGTGTAGAGAACAGCAAATCATCTTGAAATATATGTACTGGATCTTCAGCAGGCCCACTCATGAGCTAGGTGACTCATTCCCCCTCACAATCATACTTCTGTCTCAGAAAGTTAAGAACTTCCTTTCTGGAATCAATTCTTAGGGTTAATTACACAGAAATAACTGACAACCCATATACACCAAGGATTTATTACCCCACTGCCAAATACTTGGGGAGTAAAAAAGGGAAGACTTTAGAACGAAGGTCCCTAAAAGGTCAACTTGCTTTGTGACAGGAAAAAAAAGCATATGAAAGTCTATAACAAAGTAATTCAAACATTCTGAGTTAGAGAATGCCATCTAAGAAACTGTGTAAGCCACAACGTGACTTGTTAGAACCTCAAACTTAACACCCAAGATGAATAAGATAGCTGAGTTTGCGGAAGCACTCATCCCATAGCAATAACAATATAGTGTTTCCCAGGAAAACCAGTAAAATTGCTGCAATGAAGGAAGCATAAGAAAAGTAAACAAAACACAATAGTCTGCCTGGATTGGAGAGTTGACTTTGAAACATCATGGCAAGCACATTCGTGGCAAATTTTATACTACTTAATAAATTAACACCACCCTTAATGGCAAAATGAGTCGATAATAACTATTTGGTAGGCAGAATTTCCCATACATTTTATTAAATAATATCCTTTTAAGTTCATAAGGAAAAGCTTTAAGCACTACCTCAACCAGAAAGCCTGTCTGTACACAGGACTTGCATTCAGTAGAAAATGTGGTACAGTTTATAAGTGGCATCAGAGAAGATATGTGACTCCAATTAAATAAAGAACCAAAAGAAAAGATGTCAAATAAATATTCTATCTGAAGAACTCCTCTTAGTCCAAGAAGCTCAGGAGATTTAGCTAGAGAGAAATTCACTAGTAAGCCCTTTACCTCTTTGACAACACTACTGAGTAATATATTTCTCATGTTCCTTGATCTAGTACTGAGGCCTCTGCTGCCTGGAGTTTAATTAACAAGGATGATAACCAAGAGCCAGGTGCTGGTGCCTAACACCTGTAAAGCTGACCTACTTAGGAGGCTGAGATTTGAAGATCCAAGTTCAAAGCCACACTAGGCAAGAGACTCTTAACTCCAATGCACCAGCAAAACAATGGAAGATGTGGAGATGTGGCTCAAGTGTAGAATGTCAATATTGAAAACAAAAGAAAGCAAGCAATAGCAAAAGACCTTAAGTTCAAGTCCCAATAGTCACACACACACACACACACACACACACACACACACACACACACACACACACGCACACACTGCCTTGATACTCGGGTGTCATGGCCCCAAAACACACAACTATTCATGATTTAGTCCTTGGAGTTACCGTTCTTCTTGCAGCAGATCATTATTTAAGATACAACGACTCCTGGAAGGAGACAACACATTATTATTCTGTCCTTAGTGTGAATTAATTCAAGGCAACCGAAAGCCATCAATCTGTAGGGAAAAGTTATAGAAATATGCATGTATGTTTGGGGAGTGGATGAGAATGATACTCTAATGTAAAATGGAATGAAGTTGATATGAACTACTTTGAGAGACACAAAGAAATCTGATCTATGTGCATGCCAAATTTCAAAGTGTGATAAAGGAGATTTGTTTTCAGCAAATATTTCTCTCTTCTTATTTTATACTGAATAGAGCATTTCCCTGCCCCAGTGACTTTGAGCTTGGCCATATGACTTCCTTCAATCAAAACAACATGTCCATAGATTAAGCAGCAGCCTCTACTGTGTCTATATGATTTGACTCACTTCCATTCTCTCCTGCCATTACTATACTCATGAAAGCAGCATTCCCAGGAAGGCTATGATCCACAAGAAAGAATAGAACTGAACCAATCCAAGACCTTGGGTGAACCAGGTCTATCCAATGTGCAGCCCGACACAGGGCCACAGCAGCTGGCCTCTAGGTCCATGGCAGGAGAAATCAATGTTTATCATTGCAAGCTTCTGGGTCATAGTGTTATTTGACATGTAGTGTGTTGAATAATAGTTGTTAATTACCGGGCCAAATTGACATATTGATAACAGCAGCTATTCAAGTTGAATCTCCACCTTGTGTAAATGTTCATTATCTCTTATGCTTTTCCTTCTTTCTTTCCATCCTTCCTTCCCTCCTTTCTTTTTTCATCTCCCCCCCCTTTTCAGTCTTTCTTTCCTTCTTTTGGTTTTTGGTTCTATGAAAGCAAGTTCTAACTATATAGACCGAGGAGCCTCAAACGTATTGTCCTTCCTTAGTTTCCCAAGGAATGCTGAAATTGCAGGTGAGTTCTTTAATTCTCAAATGTCTTGGAGTGTTGGATCTCACTCTCCTATTGCGAAAGTTAGTGGCCAGGCATGGAAGTGTGTACCTATTTTCCCAGCTACTCGGCGTGGGGGGAGGGTTGGGGAGGAAGAGAGGGAAAGAGGGAGAAAGGAAAGGGGGGACTGAGTTTAAGTCTAGTCCAAGTGAAAGGTAGCAAGGCTCTATTGCAAAACAAAATCCAAGAATCAAAAGGACTGTTTGGAACCAGTGGCTCATGCCTATAACTCTACTCAGGAAGCTGAAACATGGATCACTGCTCAAAGCTACCTTGGGCAGAAAAATCTTCAAGACTCCACCTCCAAAATAATCAGCAAAAATGTGCACTGAAGACATAGCTCTGTTTTCATTGTATTTGATGTTGGTATAATTTGGGGAGAGGAAGGGAAAAAACCCAAAATGTTTAAATACAAGATACAGGTTGACATTGTAACAGTAAGATGTACAAGACACTGTTGAATAATGAACTTTACAATTTAGGCTGGGGGTGAGGGGAGTGTAGTTGTGGAAGTGGGAGGGAAGGGATGGTAGGGGAAAAACAAAGTAGGAGGCAACATGCTTGATAAGAAATGTACTCATTGCCTTGCTCATGTAACTGTAGCCCCTCTGTACAGTATTTTCACAATAAGAAAAACATTAAAAAGACATAGCTCAAATGTTAGAATGCCAGAACAAGCAAGCCAAGCAGGTGTGAACCTATGGACTCAATCCCTACTAATTCAAAAAAGTAAAATATAATAAAGAGGTTGCCTTACCATCATTCAATTAACAAGTATTATATTTGAGGCCAGAGCAATCTTCGTCTAGTGGCTGGTTATTTTCTGTGGTGCTGAACAGCTCCTCTACATGATCATTTCAATCAGTATGGAAAAGGCAGACCTCATTCTCTGCTGGTTTGGGTTAATTTATCTTGTATTAAAAACTATTAAGAACTTGCTGCAGTCTATTCATCGAATCTGATGCACAGTAGGTACTCATGGATTGGTGTAATTCAGCTTCTATTGTATTGGTTTCATAATATGCCTATATAGGATAAAAATCATAAAACCATAAAAAGGCTAAATATATGGCACTCTTATTTGATAAAACAAAAGAAAGAGATAGAGATCTTCTGTAACCATTTGGGTTAAATAATTTATTGTGATGAAATAAAATCTGAGGATTAGTTTTCATTTGAAATCTATCTAAAAAATCCGTTGTAGTTCTATAAATTTTCCCACCAACAGTGGTATCGTTAAAAACAAAAATTTCCTCTAAAATATAAACTCTCCCTCTCCCTCTTTCTCTACCTCCCCTCCCCCACTTTCTCATACACACTTCTAAGATGAAGAATACATAAAATGGCTACTAGGAAGTTTTTAGATAGAAAAAATTCAGGTATCTCCAAAACAATGTTTTACAAGAAACATATTCTTTTTCACAAAGAATTTCTTAAGGTTTTAAATGATTAGAAGGAAAAAAGTATTGCTTTGAAAAACCTACTAGATACCAGATACAAATATAAGTTCCAGTAATATTAACATCTAAAAGAAAGTTCTATATTTAAGGAAATCACAGAAAGCTCTGTTTATGATTTCCTGGCCACACATCTAGTAGCGTCCAATGGAGTCTTGCCCCAGCAAATTGGATGCTGTGGTTTGAGTTCATCTATCACAAGCTCATGTATTGGAATTTTAATTCCTGTATGCAGCAGTACTGGAAGTGGGATCTAGGGACACAGCCCTCATGAATGATTGATGCCCTTCTCCTATGACTGAATTCTAGCTCTTAGGAGGCTGTACTTGCTACTGCAAAAGTAGCTTCTCATGAAAGCTAGTGTGGCTTCTCTGGCTTTTTCTTTCTGGATTCCTCACCTGTACTGTGATTCCTTAGGCTTCCCATCATGAATGCCAGCAGTGTGTGATTCTTGTCAGTCCCATGCTCTTAGACGTCAAACCTTCAGAGCTATAAGTCAAAATCATATAAGCTCTATTCTCTACAACTTATCCAGTCTCAGGTATTCTGTTATAACAAAAGAAAATAAACTCAGCACACATTTTATTTTTCCAGGTCCAGGATAGTGATAAAGGTCACTACGGGTCTAGAGGCACAAATCCCGTAAGTGCAATCCAGGTGAGTAAAAGTGACGGGGGTAAATATATGGAAAGTGAGAAGAGGCGTAACAGTGAGGTGAAGAACCCAAGCACATGGCAGGCACAGTGGGTGGGGCCTGTGGTTGTGTGGTTCCAGACTTGGTAACAGAACTCTGTTCAGGAGAAATCAAGACTGCTGTAAGCAAATCAAGGAAGCAGCTAGTAGTGGTCATGTGACCCAGGTGTAGCCAATGAGAACCAGGCAAATATCCTGCGTGGTCTCTGTGAAAGATTTTTCTTCCCGATAAAGAAATAAGAGCAAAGTGATGTCCCATGAGGAACCCTGTCTTCTCCTTACAAGATGGGGGCAGAAGTCAGTATACTTAAGGTGGCAGCAAAAAAATAACAGGACCACTGCTAAGTTCAGAAATACATCCCGGGAAAACCTACCTCCAGGAGCAATAAATGTTCCTGTGGTTTCAACCTCTATTCGTTGTGGCAGAATGCATTCATAAAGGTTCCATTTCCCAACTGTGAATGCAACTGCTCTTCAACTCTCAGGGACCCTGAGTGTGGAAATGCAGGCTCAGTGTTCCCATGTCCCTAAGAACCGAGAACACTGGCTTTAAAAAAATCATCTATTCCTAAGACACTGGTAACTAATTAAAGTTACTAGAACATTGTACAATCCTACAAAATATACCTTCAGGCTACTCCTTCGAACTGCAGTTCTTAGGCTGTGTTTGTAAACTCTGCTCTAAATTAACTATCCATCTTGCTGGATGATCTTATAGGAAACCCACCAAAGGGCAATCAAAAACAATTATTAGTGAACGCTGAGTCCTGCAGACATAATAACCCACATTTGCCTTGCTAGACTCAAGAAGAAAAGGAACAAGCTCTGAAAATAACTTGGCTGGGATTTAAAAGAAAAAAGAAAGTGGAATTATTTGGTCGTAGAAAGGAATTGGATCTGTGCAGACATTTCAATTGGTCCATTTTCCAAATTGTCATTCTTTTGATAAGATCTCAGAAACTGATTGCAGAGCTATTACAGCTCAGGTTTCATGCAATTCTCATCAAAAGTAGGAAGAAAAGCAAGGCCCTTTATATAGCAATAATCAAACCGGGGACCTGCTGCTAATCTTGGTTTTATTATATGGCTTCAGATCCTGTCCCACAGTGGAATAGAAATAGCAGCAGCAATGGTAGCAGCAGCAATGGTCTCCATCTAGTCTAAGCCGTGAAATATATCTCTCTGTTCTTTTATATTGCTGTTAGGATACTGCCCTCTTCTGCCCCTTATCTTACCAATGGGGCCATAAATCTCTCAGGGTTTGTCTACCTCATCCATGCAGGACAAAGCACATGACTCAGTCCTGGTTAATTATCTTTTTGTGTGATTAGCTGGAGAGATAGGCATGTGGTTTAAACAGGGAAAATCAGAGTCCAGCTCTGAAAGTCAGGGTCCGTTCCTCATAGAAGTATGAGAGCTGTTATGTAGACAGCAAGACACATTCTCTTTAACTTCTAAATTGTAAAGAGAAACAATTAGCACTATCATCTACTATCTAGCCGTCATGCATAAAACCTGTCTGTAAAGAAGCCAGGAGATTTGTTTGTATTCAGCCAAGAGCTGGAGACAGGGGCAGAGCCCAAACAATAGTATTTAAATTTCTAGACCCAACTATGTCTGAGCAAAGCCCACCTCTTGGATGCTCCTAGTAAGTAAGCCGAAGAATTCCTGGAGAAATACTGCTAAAGAGTCAGAAGAAAGGCATCCGTGTGTTGAAAACATGCAACATAACTGACACTGTTGGATGGTGAAATAGCAATTATAATCCATATGCCTATTAGAAAAGTCCTCACAGGAAGGACAAACAATGTTTTAGAAACCAAAGCAAAAAGTAATAAGTAATACAGTTCACTGAGATGACAAGATAATCTAGAGGACAAAAAAAAAACTTGCTCCTTATTCTTAACTAGTCACTTTTATTCTTATCTTAAATTGTCTGACTTCTTTGTATTCCTTTCTCTTCCCTTCTGCCAACAAACAAGTTATGTACTCTGCAGACACAAAGGTAATGACCTCCGCGCAGGTAGGTGTCTTGCAAGTCAGAAAAAAAATCTGTTTCATTCTTTAAGTCATTTTTCTTGATCATTACTAATGAGTCATTAGTTCACTGGCACGGAATAAACATCCTATTCACTCTGAACACAGGCTTTGGGGTCCTGGATTTTATTTGGAATCTCCAGGCTTCCCATGCTTAGCTGAGATTCTTAAATCAGTCATTTAAGCTTCATGAGCCTCTGTTTTCTGAAGAGGAATGGAGCTTTGGGTGAGCATCACACCAGGTACTGGGTGCACACATGCGCAGCACAATTACCTTGTGCTTCTGTAAACCTACCTACGAGCTTTCGAGCACCCAGGCCTCTTTCCCCCCAACACTTCTTGCTTGTCCAGCATTTCTCTCTCATTAATCACTTGGTTTCTTTCCCTGTTGTTTCTTCACTTCTTGATGTTTGCTCTGGCCTTGTTCATTGACCTCTAAGAATAAAATTTGAACACACCTGTCCATACTTAAGCCTGTTGTTCCCAAGTAGTGTCTCCAATGCTCTCTTGACATTCATTGCTACTTAGATGGCCAGTGCCTAAGAGATATAAGAACTAACACTCTTGATTTCTTCCATCGCCTCAAGCTCAGTCTTTCTTCTGTCTTCTCCACTTCAGATACCAGTACTGCCATTCAGCCCAGGCTCAAGCCATTTGGCTCTTTTGTTCATTTCTCATGTCCAGGGCATGAACAAGTCACCCTGGTCCTCTCTTCCTAAATATATCACATGGTCCAGGCTCTTCCTATGCTGTCATTCCAGTTCCAGACAACATTGTCCTTTCCTGGCTCTTCAACCCCAGATCCTCTGCTCCTGGCTTCAGTGTTCATCTGGACTGGTTACTTTGGGTTATTTCTGATTAGGGCACTGATTTGAAATATTGTGACTGTATTCTCCTTGGTCATCTAAAGATCACACTCAAGCAAGTAGGATTTACTGCAAGCTAGAAGAAATCAAGGCACAATGCTCAAACTTGCTCAGTGTTGGACACGGTCTAGGAATTCTTGAGAATCTGGGATCTATGTGATATGCAGAGGCTCAGTGAGTTGGCATCACCTGGCACCAAGTCCCACATTCCTTCAACCATAACCAGTTTTTCAAAGATTACTTTCCCACTCCTTAAAACACTAGGAGCGGGGCTGGGAAGGTGGCTCAGTGGTGGAGCGATTGCCTTGCATGCATGAGGCCCTGGGTTCGATTCCTCAGCACCACATAAGAAAAAAGAAAAAAGCCGGAAGTGGCGCTGTGTCTCAAGTGGTAGAGCGCTAGCCTTGAGCTGAAGAGCTGAGGGACAGTGCCCAGGCCCAGAGTTCAGGCCCCACGAACGGACCCCAAAAAACAAACAAACAAACAAACAAAACACTAGGAGGGAAACAGGGCTTCTTAAACTCACAGAAATTTAAGGAAGCCTAGTGAATTAATTAGAGAGTCTTGTGAAGTTCAATCAATCATTGCCCGAAGCCCTAGAGAAGAAAGTAGCAATTAATCTCATTTCTATGGCTCCAAAGAGAAAAATAAAACATCTAGGCTATTGGGTTAATAGACATAAGATTTGATGACAGTTGTAGTTACTTGTTGGAAACAATAAAACCATGACTATGTGAAACTGCCATTTTGCTAGTTTAAAAAATAGCAATTTCTATTTTTTAACTTGCTAATAACAACAAATATTCATCTACAGGGCACTGTTTTAGAAACCATACAACATGTTTTGTATGCAGTATATGAAAATATTTGTAAAATTAAAAAGAATAATAGTTACAAGTAGTAATTATCAAACCTAATAATGCATCATTCAATCCCAGAATAATCCTATGGAGTACAATTATACTATTTTATAGGTTAGGACATTATAGGTAAGAGAGACTAGGTAATTTCTAATTTCATGTACTAATGTTCACTTAAGTGCATTAAGAGTAAAGATCATACAAATTTGGAGGAAGAGTTTTAGTGTACAAGCGTGTCATAAATTCATACCACACAAAGCTCAGCTGTAATTAAAGCCTAGAGTTGTCCACAACAGAACCCTGTGTATATGTGTGTGACTGTGTGTATGCATGCATGTACACACTTACAAGTATTTGGCCAGATTTATTTTTTGACTATTTTCTTTGGCTTCTAGAGACTGTATTATTTGTTTCATTCTTCCAAGTGTGCAATGTACAACACATGGAACTCAAGAATGAAAACCAACCTATTTGAACCCTATGTATGTTCTCTTATGGCTGAGTGCTGGTAGCTCACACCTGTAAATCCTAGCTACTCAGGATGGCAAGATCTGAGGATTGTAATTAAAGCCAACCAGGGCAGGAAAATCATTGAGACTTTTATTTCCAATGAAGTTCCAAAACAGCTGAAGTAGAGCTGTGGCTCAAGTGGTAGAGTCAGGGTCAGCATCCAGGCCCTGAGTATGCAAGCTCCTGGATTGGCACACCAAAAACTGAAAGAAAGAAAAAAGAAGAAAGAAAAATAACAACAGAAAAAGTCTACTCATGGCTTCCAGTTTACCAGTAAACTTCCAAGCCCATGAAACCTCCCTCCTTCTCTATCTTTCCTCAAGAGAGCCGGTGCCAGTAATGTGTGTGGAATGACTCATCGAAACGTTGTAAAAATGAACAGATCTTTTGGAGGCTGTTAGCCAACACAGAGACATTTGATACAGACCATCAACCAAATGGAGCTCAATTAATCTATAGTAGGGTGATGGGCATGAGGACTTAACTCTCAGGAACTTCTAACCTTTCATTTCAGTCAGTCCAAATAATGTAAAGTAAATGCTTTGAAAGATCTAAAATTCATCAAGCTGCCCACATCTTCTCATAAATACTCTGCCTCCATCCTCCTACCTGCTTTACCTTGGCTACAGTGCAAGGACAGTCTTTGACCATTAGGTCTCTACTACTATGTGTATCAAAGCCTCTGGTTGTCAACATTCAAATGCTGTTCGCCAGGTTTT
The DNA here is from genome assembly GCF_019054845.1 of Dipodomys spectabilis. Lineage (NCBI taxonomy): Eukaryota > Metazoa > Chordata > Mammalia > Rodentia > Heteromyidae > Dipodomys > Dipodomys spectabilis. The sequence goes on along the minus strand of NW_024870731.1, from coordinate 24,825,990 downwards.
TGTTATAAGACCACTTCAGATAAAGAATGCAGAAGATGATAAAAATTGTAGCTAGAATGGAAAGGGATGTGGTTTGGAGTCATTCTTTATAATCTGAATAAACACATGAGTATTTCAAACATTTCTTATCCATTCTGTGTAAGCATTTCCTCCTTTGAGTAGTCCTAATGATGAGATAAAGGGCACAAAAATCAGACAGATTAGGGTTCGAATTTCCACTACCACTTATTAGCTCTATAGACACAGCTAGTTTGCTTTTAAAATATCTTGCCTTCCTTCTCTCACCTATGAGATGGGGTTGAAAATAGTTTCTACTCCACAGGTTATCTGTGTGTGTGTGTGTGTGTGTGTGTGTGTGTGTGTGTGTGTGTGTTGGTTCTGGGGCTTGAACTCAGGGCCCAAAATGCTGTCCCTGAGCTTTTTTGCTCAAGGCTAGAATTCTATCACTTAAACCACAGCTCCACCAATTCTACTTCTGGCTTTTTGGAGGTGGTTAATTGGAGATAAGATAATCAAAGACTTTCTGGCTCAGGCAGACCATGATCCTCAGATCCCAGCCTCCTAAGCAGCTAGGATAACAATCCTGAGCCACCCGCTCCTGGCTCCATAGGTTATTTTACAGATTAAATGAAATAATAATTCTTACGAGGTATTTAGAATAACACCTATACACAATAGTTGTTTAGCAAATATTAGATTGTATATTATCAGTGAAATATTAGACACTAATTTTTGTTTTAAGCAAATAAAACTAAAATTGTTAAAAAATACTACAATATAACAATAACAAAAGAATTTGGATATTCATAAAACTTATATATTAGAGAACTCTCAGACCAATATAGCTAGTTCCAAAAACTTATCTGCTATAAGTATATAAGTATATAAGAATATAAGTATTCATTAGCAGCTGACCTTTGCCCTTTGCTTAGAGAATCCTCTAGCAGAATCCATAGACATGTCACGTATTGAGTGATGTCTCTTATTGAACATCTATATACTAATTGTGGTGACCTAAGCCTGGGCCATCTCGTAGCCCAAAGGGAATGGCATGGAGTAAACTCCACTTTAATCAATGGTCTGCTTTTAGGGAGAAATGAGTCCTCAAAAGAAGACTATGATGTCATTATCAGAGGAAATTGAAATGTGGACAGACAGGTACAGGGATCAGTCTAAATCCCTGTAGTTAAAACTGGCTTGAAATGATTAATAGTAAGCAAACAAGTATTCTTGTACTCATCACTATAAATCAGAAACTTTAGAAGACAACACAAAGACTTTCTTCCATTATGTATTCTGGAGTCATTCTTAACAAAATGAGCCAAGTGAATCGTTCCTAGACTATTTAAAAATCTTTCCAAGGCAATAGCTCCAATACAACTGGCCACATGCAGGATGGCATTTCACAGTTGAGTTGAAATCACTTCTAATGTATTAAAGTCTGAAGACACAGCTTCCCCCGTGGAAGGAAATATGCATCCCTGCATATTCTTTGTTGAACTCTCAACCTTGAGAAGTGTCACTGCTTTATACCTGAGGAAACTGAGGGTCAGCAACTGGAAGTGCATCGCTAAAGCCCTGCAGGTAGAAATGTGATTCAGTCATGCTTTGAATCCAAATTTTGTCCCACTTCAAAGATGCTGTTTTTCTTAAAATGGAATGTCACTGCTCTCAGCAAGAGCCACAAATAACTTCCTTGCTTTTGTGCTTCTTTTTCAATATTTGAAGTGCTTTCTAAAGAAGGCAGAACTGGTCCTGAATGTCAGGCTCCACAGATATGCACACACAGTCTTTTGTAATGACACCAAGCATACACTTAGAAATCAATTTCACAATAGCTAAAGCTCTGCTCTGTCACTTCCAAAAGCTTCTCTCTTCCGACTGAAACATCTCTCTTTCCACCTTACTTCCAGGGTCAGTGCTTTCAAAACTCTTAAGGAAAATCCTTTCAGCCATTTTGAGTCTAGTGGGAGAAAGCAGACATGGTCCATTCCACAAAGAGCCTGTCTGATGTTTCTTATGTCACTGTGATAATTCCTGTTCTAATGACAGCTAGGGTGACACAAGCAGAGATTTTTGTAGAAAGGACTTTTATGTTGTGCTGCTAGGATTGTTTGGTAGTTGTTGTGAAAGGGTTTTTAATTTATATTTATTTATATTGTTTTTAGTTTACAGATATGACAGTCACCAGATGAGGGATAACAGTTTTATTAGCTTCACAGTTCAAATCACAGGTCTTGGAGATACATGTGTGATACGAACTTGAAAGCACTTCACAAAACAAAAAAAAAAAAAAAGGAAAGTCTCACACAATGGAAGTTTCAGCAAGGATTTATTTCCGTGTAGCAGGATATAATAAGGAGAATTGAAAGAAAGGAGCATTTCCTGCTCCCTATGCAAGAAATAGGAATAAAGGATTCAAAATGGTTTTGCTTATTTACTATTACATATTCTGAGCTGGGAGATTATGTGTGGTCATGTCATCAGAAACTCCTAATCCTTAGATTATGGTCCTGGGTAGGTAAGATATCATCTAGGGCTACCTAAAAAACAGAGACAATAAGTGATTTTGTGACTTCCTTTTGCTAGGCACCTTTTAGTTTTCTGTCTCTTTATTTGCTATAAAGAGTTTATAGCTCTTAATATAGCCAAGGGGACACAGATAGGTTTCATATTCCTCTCACTTAACATCTAAAAGTAGATATAATGAGATGGGAGCTAGTTGCTTTGGTTTTCAGTTTTTCCTTTTGGGTTTTAATGTCTGAATTTTTCCCATTTAATATTACTAATTTCTTAGCTTCCTTATAGACAGTTCTGAAACAAGGATTAGAGTCAAATAGTTTTCTAGATAATTTCAGGAAGCACTAGTAGAAAGAAAGTGAAATATATCAGGTAGAAGTAAAGAAAAGGACTTTCTCAACCAGATTTCCACAGGTCTCAGTTGGAACTCTAGCCATTCATGGAGCAGTAGTGTAGATCTGACCTCAAAGTCATATGCCAACCTTTATTGACTAAGATTCACTCCTAAGGGTATTAACTTTCAAGCACTTTGGGTGTGTTCTGGATGTCAGGCAGGCCAACTCTTGTGAGCAGAAAAAACACTCAGAGAATTGCAGGTTCTTGAGCTAGAATGCCATAACATGAAACAGGATGGAACAATACAGATACAACTACATGTAAGCAATAATAGATGACATTGGTCTAGGAATCCATACCAAGGTGTTCATAATCTTACATAATCCTCTCCTTTGTAGTATTGGACAGACCTAAGGACTTGCTTCTTAGCAACAGACTAAGGCAGAGTAACTGGCATCACTGATGGGATTAAGTCATGAAAAGAATGCCACTCCCTTTTTCACGAAGGTGGAAACAGCTAGCTGCTGAGTGAACTGACCTAGGGAGGTATGGAAACCAGTGCCAGCCAACCTCTATCTGGGGAGCTTGAGGGTGGATCTGTTACTCTCAATTCAGTCCTGAGATGTTTGCAGTATGTAAGGGACCCTGAGCCTTAGATGGGTGGCAAAATCACACTTGAATTCCTGACTTACTGAGACCGGGAGATAAGAGTTTTCATTGTGTATGCTACTAAGTTTGGAGTAATTGGTTAGACAGCAGTATATTACTAGTTATGCCTACATTATAGAGACATTATCAAGCAGATACATCATAAAGAACAGAGGTAGATTTCTGTCATTTTTCTAATAGCTAAGAGTTTCAGAAGAGGTATTAACTTGTCTGTGTCTGTTTAAACTAGGGGCACTGCCTGTGGTTCTCAAATGGCTTTCAGAGAAGGAACTTAAATGGGTTAGTGGGAGAATTTGCCTAGTTTCTAAAAATTTTAATTGAATTAATTTACCACCTAGAACCATGACTCACTTATTGGACACTGTAACATAAGCTACAATCTGAACAAGTATGTTTAGAGTAGAATATGTTACAGCCAAGTGAGAATCAATTAACTTTATACAATTGATTCCTTGACTCTTCGTTTTATTGTGTTTGTCAAAGCTATTGACTGAAACTCTGAGCTCTGCTACTTTTATTCCTGAAAAGACTCAAGCTAGGAAAATAGTCATTAAGTATCTTGAAGTTGGGGCATATTGCAGAATTGAAATATATTTGGAGAATTCATAAATTAAGAATCATGGAGATTTGTTTCCTACATTATGTAGTACTTCAAGCCTCATTTCAAACTCAGTCATTCCACTTGATCTTCAAAGTATATGATTTGTTAACCAACTTGTGCAATTTTATTATGGAATGTGCCTATTTTGATCATATCATCATTTTTATTTTTTAAAAGTTTATTTCTTTATATTATTATCTTTAAGTAGTTATATAACAGAGTTGCCATTGAACAAAGAAGTTTATGAATATAATATATCTTGATCAATGGTTACGCCTTTCATCATTCTCTCCTCTCTCTACCCCTACTCACCACTTCCTCATTCTTCTCAATTTGGTAGGACACACGTTGGCTTCTTGTCTGCCTTTTCTTTCTCTTCTCTTAATTCATCTAGCCCTTTACCCTTGACTCTACTCCATCCCTTCTGAATACTGGCTTCCTGCTGCTTTGTTTTGCTGAACTTTGATATTGGCTGAGGAGTTACCATATTTGAGTTCTCCCTCAACTCTATCATATTTTAGTTAATACATTTTTGTATACCACCTATATTCATTTATAATTTTTGAAGCCTTCATATGTAAGGGGATACATAGATCCTTTGTCTCTCTAGGTCTTGACTTATTTCACTTACCATATTTTCCCATTTCTTTACAAATAGTACACTATCATTCTTTCTCATGGATGAGTAAAATTCTATTGTGTATGTATACCACATTTTCTTGATCCATTCATCCATGGAGGGGCATCTGGGCTGAATCTTACTTTGGCTCTAGTGAACAGTGCTGGACTGAAAAGTGCTCCAAACCAGTCAGCTTCTCATTATTAGGGAGGAAATCTCATATCATGGTATGGGAACGGGGAATGACTAATACATGTCACTTGACCTGTGACAGAGGAGACTGGCATCAGTTTATGAGTCGCAAGTATTCACTCATATGCCTTGGGGAGGAAGATACCATATCCTACACAAGGCCCCATGGATGCTGCATTTGGGAATAGAGAGAACAGTCAGAGACCTTGGCAGAGAGGCTTTGTACTATCAAGAAAGTGGCTGAGCTCTGATTCCCATGGGAGGCTATAGCTGGCTCATCTGAATAACTCCACTTCTTGGCAAGGGCTTGACTTTCAAGGATAAGCATGAAATGTGGTTGGTCCGTTTAGAAGGAAACATTGTTTTACCAAGGGGTATTAATCTGCCGGAAGGGGAAAGATAATTCAAGTGCTAAGCCATTCCTGGCCCTCCTTAATTTACCGGTTGTCAAGTAATCTCTTAAGGTTCACTTTAGGCATTGTAGCACCACACCCTTAAGAAATTTCCATACATAGGAGTCTGTCTTCACAGTTCTTCTTGAGCTGGTGACAATAAGACCATATAAGCTGTTGAATTTAAGCAAGCTATAATAATAATCTTTGTACCTTTTTCTCTTCTTTTTTTTTTTTTTTTGTCGGTCGTGGGGCTTGAACTCTGGGCCTGGGCGCTGTCTCTCAGCTCTTCAGCTCAAGGCAAGCGCTTTACCACTTGAGCTACAGTGCCACTTCCGGTTTTCTGGTGGTTTATTGGAGATAAGAGTCTCACAGTCTCTCCTGCCTGGGCTGGCTTTGAACCGCGATCCTCAGATCTCAGCCCCCTGAGTAGCTAGGATTACAGGCGTGAGCCACCAGCACCCGGCTGTACCTTTTTCTTACAATAGCTACAGGACCAATAGCTACAAAATGACATACATATTGGTCTTGCCAATTACCTGATCCAAGTCCTTTTTAGTTTAGGGATTCTACTTGATGGATTTATACAGTTGTAAAAAGGGGATAAAAGGCACAATTTTATCCTTTAAAGTCATAAATGATGGTAAGCACTGAAATTTTTTGTAACACTACCTCACAATTTCTGCTCTAAACTAAGTCATGAAGGGGCCTGGGATGCCTCCTGGGATGCTTTGCTGTAGCTCAAAACATGGTAGTCTAGGAAAGTTACTCTGAGAAGGTTACAGTTAAGAAAGACCTAAAGGAGCAGAGATTAGAGATGTTCCAGATTTAGGCAACCATAGTGCAAAAATGCTGGAGCAGAAGCAATGTTGGGATCTTGCAGGAAGAGCAAGGTGGTTAGTGTAGCTGAGGGAAGGGAACAGAGGAAAGTGACTGAAGAGACCATAGCTATATGGCAGAGGCAAATTGTGGGGGACTGGAGCTATGGACACAGCCGTAGCTACTACTTTTCAGAAGATGGCAAGTTCTGAACAGAAATGGCATGATGTAATGTATGCTTTAGAGGATCCCTCTGGTTGCTGGGTTGAGAATAGAGAATAAATGGGGGAATGTGGAACAGAAGCAGGGAGAACCACATACAGAGAGATTGATTGGCAGAATGCAAGAGAGAGAGAGAGAGAGAAAGAGAGAGAGAGAGAGAGAGAGGAGATCTTGGCTTGTCCCATGGTGCTAACAGTAGAGCTAGTGAGAAGTTATATAATTCTGGGATTATTTTTAAAGGAAGAACAGGACATGCTTAGATGAGAGGAGGAAAGGGAAGAGAAGAGTTGAAGGTAATTCCAAAGTTTTTGGTTGAAACTACTAGGAGGAAGGTAAAATATCCTAAGTGGTGTGGGAAGAATTAATGGACTTGCTAAGGCTAAAATTAAAATATGATGGTCTGGGAAGGGCCAGACAGTTTTAAATCAAAGGATCTGAGCCTGTGCCCTGAGGCTCACATGCTTACAGAGAAACAAGTAAACAGCTCTGCCATTCTCACCCATGACTCCAGAGAGAGTTTGATTTCTCCCCAAGATGTGCTCCCTCTCAATCTGCGTGTCTCTGCAGGAGCAGGTTAGTGAATAGTTCTGGGGCAAGACACAAATAAATCAGCCTGCACTTGCGGTAATTTTCATGTGTCCAAGCTACATGGGTCTTCTCACACATAGCAGAGAATAGGACACTGGTTTATTTGGGTCTTGGGGACAAGAAGAAAACAGTAGCAGGTAGACAGATCCCTGTTCTCTCATCCTGGCACTCAGGACTTTACTGAGAGCCCCGGGTACTTTTCCATAGAGAGCTGCTTAGACTGGATGTGGTGATAAACCTCCTCCTTATGGCTGACTCAGCAGCTCTGGTTTTCTGCCAGACTCCTATTCTAGACAGCGTTGAAGACTCCAGGCAGAGAAGATTGAGAACCTGCAGCTGCAGGGTTGTGTGGTCTCACTCAGTTCCTCCTTCAAGATCATGTGTAAGGCAAGGGCTTCTCCAGCACCCATGATGCTGCCATCTCTTCCAAGAGGAAAGAAGGTGACAAAAGTGAACTAAGTCTGACATATCATCAGGTTTTCTCAGAAATGCTTCTGTGCTTCTGGTGCCTCCAGGAAAGAAAACCTTCCTCCCATAAACTCAGGACACCCTCTCTTTTCATTAAACTTCACACAGAGACCCTGGCAGAGAGGAGAGGCTCCCCATAATGGCTTTGAATCACTTGTATATGAGTTGTAAGTTCAAAGGAGAGAGGAACAGAGCATAATTCTGGAAAAGTCATTTAGAGGCTCACCTCTCCAACTGTAGCTTATCAGGAGCTGAGATTTTTAAGAGTAAGATTTGAAGCCAGCCCTGGCAGGAAAGTCTATGAGACTCTTACCTTTAATTAACCACCAAAAAGCCACAAGTAGAGCTGTGGATCAAGCGAAAGAGCACCAGCCTTGAGTGAAAAAATCTAATGGATAGCACTTAGGCCCTGATTTCAAGTTCCAGTACCAGCACAAACAAAACCTGCCTTTCGTATATTGCAGAGTTGGAGCCACAAGCCAGCTTGGGTTTTATACTCCAAACATAGTATGAATATCTTTCATTCCTTTCCTGGGAAAGAAAGACCAGTGTGTTACTTGGTTGAGCAAATTCTTATTTTCAACTGCACACTTATTTCAGTATTGTAATTCAATTCCTCAATGTATGTGATTGTCATCAGAAACATGGAGAGATTCACCCAGGTAAGATCATTTGCTTGAAGCTGTGGGAAATGTAGAAGTCTCCAAGCCATGACCACCTCCTTCTCTGTCACCAACAGGGCCCTGAGCCATATTCTTCCCACATCCAGAATATAGAATGATTTTTTTCTACCCCAAATAGGAATAATGTTTCTGTATTTATAAATCCAAGCAATTCAGACACATCTGCTCATATTTACACCCATTCTGCTGCGGCTGTAAAATCACATATGCTCTTTTGATGAAACTTTATCTTAATTTTATTACCAGGGTGAGTAATCATGTGATAACTGCTTGATTTCCAAGTAACCAGGCAAAAGTGATATTGAGCTTTTTTGTTATTTCTATTTTCAAATTCACGACTGCGATAAAATATTGTGCTATTTACCTTCTTAAATGGAAGGCAAAGTTATGTATTTTCAAGGTACTCAAGTGTCTGTGCTGAAAGGAAGAATGGTCAACTTTATGGTGATAATCTCCATGATGGTCACAGCTGGAGGCCCAGTCTAAGACCAGAGAGCCCAGAACGTACATAAAGGGCTGGGAACCAAGGACTCATTTTGATTCCCAACATAGCAAAAATAAAGAAAAGAAAGAAGGCATGGAGGAAAAGGAGGAAAGGAAGGAAGGGAGAGAGAAGGGAAGGAAGGAAGGAAGCAAAGAAGGAAGGAAGGAAGGAAGGAAGGAGGGAGGGAGGGAGGGAGGGAGGGAGGAAGGGAAGGAGGAAGGAAGGAAGGAAGGAAGTGCTTTTGAGGTGAAGAAGCATGCCATAGGAATAAAGAGCTCACATTAAGCACTGGAGGCTCAGGCTTATAATCCTAGTTACTCAGGAGGCTGAGATCAAGGATCAAGCATGACTCCTCTGAGGATCAAGCCTAGGGAATAAAGTCCATGAGGCTCTTAACACCCTGAAAGTGGAGGTATGTCTCATGCAGTAGAGCAACTAGCCTTGGGCAAAAGATAAAAGCCGAATAAGAACACAAAGTCCTGAGTTCAAGTACCAGCACAAATATAAATAAAAATAAATATTATTATATTATTTTTCACTTTAATAAAGTCCACATTACAGGCTGACAATATTATCCTGGTCTATGTGCTTCTTTTATTATATAATCATGAGCAGATTGTCACCTTTAAATTCATAACTAATCTCACTGTGCAATGTAAATGGGTAGTAAAATAAGGAGTCAGTTCATAGAACACACTAAATAATTCTAAGTAATACTGTTACTGAAGCAGGGAATACTGGACTCTTTTCAGAAAAATCCTATTACAGATATCCAAGCCTTGGCCCATTCAATCTAATTTGATAGTTCTGTACTAGAAGGTAGAAACACCTGGGCTCTACCTTGTGTGGTATGGCTCATACTACATAGCAGGAAAGCTACAGCCTCATTAGAGTTTCCCAGACATTCAATTAGATCCTAGTAGTATCAAAGGTCACAGAAGTTTTTTAAACATTATCAAGCTAGTTTAATTCTCCTCAGAAGGATTTGAACCACTTCGATAACTGAATGGTTTTCAATGGTGGATCAATGCTATGGAGGTGGAAATTAGCCATGAAGCTTATTTACCCATTTCCTACATGGATTTCATCAATAATTCAAAATGTCAAATTCAAGTTTAGACCACAAAAAAACTCATTAACCGAGAACAGAATTCTGTAGACAGGCAATCTAGGAAAAACCCTGGATGTCTCATATTCTACCTAGTAATTACCCGTTGCTAAGTTGGGTGGTATGTATGTAGAAATAAAAAAAGAATGAGTTTGTGTGGGACTAAATATAGAGACCAAGTTCTACATTCTATTGTATTAGAATTCCGCATGACTCAACCAATTCCCATAGGTTGACAAGCAGTCTAATTTTAAATGTAGTCTTTACAGCAAAAAAAAAATTCCTAATTAGGTAAGGTACTTGCCTGTCATTCTCCATTCTTTGTAGTTATCATAAGAAAAAATCTTTTCCATTTTCAAGTCAGCATTGCAGAGTTTCCAATCTTGTCCCACGCAACACATGATTTCCAAGAAATGGTTCTAATTGTCTTAGATATGGTACAGTCACTAAACCATTGTGGGAACTGAGCAGGAATTCCAGTAAGCAAAGCTTTTGCTACAATGACAATATTTATCTGTCACTTGCAATGACCAGATCTCAGAGAGATGAAAAAATGATAGAAACTCATTTAATTACCATTTATTCTTCATGACAGTAAAATTGCTATAAATTATGCAGATAGTAATTCATAATAGAAAAACTGCAAAAATCTAAGACTTTGATATTAAATAAGTTTGACTTGAGGCTTTGTGAAAAGTATAATTACAGAGCAAAGGGAATAAAGTTCACCCACTGACTTAGTATAAATGAAGTGTCTCTTCTTATTTGGATATGTCTAGTCCTACCAGTTCCTCAATCATTGTCCAATTGTACAGAGTAAAGATACTAAAAATTTCATTAAAAGTGTGCTTTCAAACCAATTTGTTAGGTATTTGTATGCACAAAGTTTTTCATTGAGTTCAGGGGGCTATCTTGGGCTCATTTGAAATTCAAGGTTGTATTGCTGGTTCATTGCTAAGTGTAGTGTGACACTGTCAAGTGTCAGCCCCTCTTTATTCCAACAAAATTTCTTTTAAGCTATTGCAATGAGAGCATTCCCAAATCAGAATTCTGTGAACCTTTTAGCTTTATCAAAATCCAAAGTTGCAGCTGTACGTTTGAAAATAAAATGTTTGATTCCAAGTTTAGCAAGTTTGCCCTTCTACATAACAGCCACTCCTGTGGAGAGGGGGTGCACGTAGCTCAATGGCTGAATGCTTTCTTTACATGTATGAGGTCCTGGATTCCATCCTTAGCACTACAAAACAATGTCAAAAAATAGCACTTTCTTCTGGGTACTGGCGATTCATACCTGTAATCCTGGCTACTTAGGGGGCTGAGATCTAAGGCTCAAAGTTCAAAACCAGCCCAGGCAAGAAAGCCCTGAAATTCTTGTCTCCAATTAATCACCAAAAATCCAGAATTGGAGCTGTGTGGCTCAAGTGGTAGAATGCTACCTTTGAGTAGAAAAATCCTTGGGACAGCATCCAGGCCATGAGTTCAAGCCCCAGGACTGGCACAAATACACACACACACACACACACACACACACAGGTACACAAAAAAATCCCCAGATTTTCTAAAGTTATGCAAATAGAACAGTTAATGAAGGTCTCTATACACTAACAGCACTACACATGGGCTAGTGAACTTCGATAAGAGGTGACTGGGTGTGTGAGGGTGGGGGCCTAGGTGCACAGTGTAATTGGGAGAGTTTTTCAAGGGAAGGAAACAATAATGACTAGAAACAATCATTTTTAGAAGCGTAATTGTTTCAAGAATTTTACCATGCTCTTTACATTCATTATCTGATCAAAGGCCCACAGCAACAGTTCCTCTTTCTGCTTAATTTTGAGTCCAGAATATTAAGCTATAGAAAACTTTCCAAAGGAGACTGAAGCTTTGGAAGAGCCAGAACCAAACTCACTCTACCTCTAGAGCTTTTCCTCACTATATTTGACTAGATTTCACAAACCTGAAAGCTGGTGCTGATTGGATGGTAACATTACAGGTCTGTGGAGTTAGTCTGCACTCAGTAAATGACAACCACTTGACTCAAGTCAAAACCATAGGAGTAACCTCGGAATGACTCTTGCTTGCCATGTACTCTCTACTTCCAATCCATCAGGTCAATTTTATGACCAACTCGTGTCTGACCTCTGGCCACCATTCTCAAATTCCTCCACTTTGTCCTGAATCCCAATACCATTGTCTCTTACCTAGAATGTTCTTCTTTCCATGGTCACCTAGTTTCACTCTTAACCCATTCTTCATTCAGCAGCAGTCAGAGTGAAGAGAAAATGAGATTGTGACACCGTTCTGGTTACAATTCCTCTGGGCAGTCCATCACTTTCAGATTAAATCCACACTGCTTTCCACAGCCTTCCACGGACCGCAGCATCTGCTCCAGGCACCTCTTCAGATTCACCTGTGATAACCCATATCTCATCCCAAGTGCATGGGATTACACGGGCCTTCATGTTCTTAGACAATCCTGGCCCATTTGGTCCTCACCTACAGCGGCAGCTTGTCTGAGAGGCTTCCTCAAGACAGCCTGTCTCCTTCTCACTCAGGTCCAGTTCCAGTTTCTTCTTTGTACTCCCAATCACCTTGTCCCAAGCCCCTGAGACACTCTGCTTTCATTCCTCACAACACTAATCAGTAATCAACAGTAAGCCATGTATTACTTACTGATTATCTACTTCTCCTAAGTTCACATATAATTTCTTTTTCTTTTGGTGGTACTAACACTTGTACCCAGGACCTCCTCCATGCTAGACAAGTGCTCTAGTTGTAACCTTGGTATAGCTGTACTCTGGGACTTGCAAATATAATCTCATTTCTTTTTCCTTTCCTTTCTTTTCCTTTCCTTTCCTTTCCTTCTCCCTCCCTCTCTCCCTCCCTCCCTCCCTCCCTTCCTTCCTCCCTTCCTTCCTTCCCTCCTTCCTTCCTTCCTTCCTTCCTTCCTTCCTTCCTTCCTTCCTTCTTTGACAGTTGTTCTGTCACATGAGATATGCCCCCAGCCCTTTTATTTTTTCAGATAAGCTCTTGTACTTTTTTGCCCAAGACTAGCCTCTGATTGTGATCCTCCTGCCTCTCTCTAACTGTGATCCTTTTACTTGTGCCTCCGACATAGGTGGAATTAGTGGCATGGAGCATTGTGCTAGACTTATTTGTTGAGATAAAGTCTCATCAATTTTTCTCCCCAGAGTGGTCTTAATTTCTGTTTCCTGAAAAACTATAATTACAGGTGTGCACCAACACTCACAGATAAGTTTTGAATATAAGGCCTTTAGCGGACTGGGAATGTGGCTTAGTGGTAGAGTGCTTACCTAGCATGCATGAAGCCTTGGGTTCGATTCCTCAGTACCACATAAGCAGAAAAATCCAGAAGTGGTGCTATGGCTCAAGTGGTAGAGCGCTAGCCTTGAGCACAGAGAGGTTCTGGCCCTGAATTCAAGCCCAGAACTGACAAAAGAAAGAAAGAAAAAAGGACCTTTAGCCCATCTTTTCCCTAGCTTTTCCAGCCCCAAGACACTATGTAGAGCCTATTTAGTTATACTCACACACTATTGAAGATTACATGGCTAATGAGAAATGAAGTGGGAATCAATCTTTGGTTTTGTGTTAGTATGATTATCAGTGAGGAAAGAGCCAGAAGGTGCTGGGTCTAATTGCTAGGGGCAGATTCTTGGAGCTCAGACATCAAAGGGGAATTAGTATTTGAGTCAATTCTTAAAAAGAGTAAGTAGGGGGGGCTGGGGATTGTGCTCAGTGGAAGAGCGCATGCCTGGCGAGCACAAGGCCCTGAGTTTGGTCCTCAGCTCTGGAAAAGAAATAAAAAAATCAAAACAATTTTAAAAAAGCTGTACCCAAAGAGTAGGTAGGATATTAAATGCAAGCCAGAAGGAGGTTTAAGGCAACTGAAGAGGAGTGGAAAAGTTCAGGGCAGGCATGTTCCCCTACAAGAACAAAATATCAAAGCGTCAGAGATAAGCAAAGAAGAGAAAAGGTTGAGACATCAACCTCCCACTCCAGCCTTCAACTTGTGGGAGAGTTTTTGAAAGTGACACTAGAGTGAAGAGATTCTTAATTGTACCTTTTTATTTGATATTGTAGCTCAGCCATTGCCAGGCTTAGCATAATTTGACTCTACTTTTGTTGTGAAGCTCTTATACAACTCAGGGTTAATCATTACTAGGTTTCTGTGGACTCTGACACACACTGACAAGCTTGTTGGTGGACAGGGAGGGAGGGGTGGGTCAGGCAGGCAACATCACCCTCTAGAACTCACATTACTCACCTGCTAAGAAATCAGTGCAATGCTACGTTCCCAAAAGTCTGTGGTTTGGCTGAGAGAACTGATTACCCTCATCAGCTAGCTGTTCACGCATGCGGTGTTTGTGGCTTGTCTATAGGGGGTGTATTCATTATCTTGGGTGTTGTAACAAGGTACCACCAACTGGTAACTTATGGTAGAAGAAGTGAATTTGTTCAAAACACACTGGGTGCGTGTATGGAATTCCAACACTGAAGCCCCTCATAGTACTACTCTATGCAAATTTGAAATTAACATAAAAAAATTGGCTCACCCTGTTCAAAAAGAAATATACTCATTACCTGACCTATGTCACAGTAACCCCTCTGCAAACACCTTTGCAATAAAAAAATGAAAAAATAAATATAAAGAAATAAATTGGCTCACAGTTCTTCAAAATCCAAGATCAGAATGTTTACTAGATATGTGGCCTCCTTCCTTCCTAGCGTCTTCTAGATTCTGATATCTAGGCATTCCTTGCCTTGTGGTAGCTTGACAAGTCATTTGTCTCTCTGCTCTGGACTTTCTCCATGTGAGAAAAATCTCTCTGCATAAGAATATGAGTCATAGCTGGGCCCTTGTGTCTCATGCCTATAATCATACCTACTCAAGAGGCCAGGACTTGGAAGATCTCAAGAGTCCATCTTCAATTAAGTAGCAAAATGCTTGACTGGAGGTGTAGCTCAAGTGGTAAAACATCAACCATAAGCCACCAAGTGAAGGAAAAGCATGAGGCCCTGAATTCAAGCTTTGGTAGTAGTGTCTGTGTGTCAGAATACCAGCCATTAGATTTCAAACCTACCCCTTCTACTAGAGATTTGACCTTGACTATTTCCTTTGAGAAGACACAAGTCAACCCACTTAAAGAGTTCAAGTCCTGAATCAAAACCATGGCTCAAAATTCATGTAGCGTATGCAAAGCCTGGGGCCTATGCTTAGCAGTAAGGGTAAGAGGACCTTGACTCAGCTGTTTCTTTCATCACTTCTAATTGCATGACTTTGAACGATGTCCTAAATGCAATCTTATAATACCCAATACCCATCAAACTTTGTCCTATGACTAGCACATAACCATCATCTAATACATAAGCATATTAATTTTAACTATTGTTCTCGTCAGCAAAGTATTTCCAATAATGAATCTGTCTGACCATTCAGGAAAACAAATGTGCACCCATATCAAACCACTCCAAAGTGAGTGGAGGTAGTTGACCAGAAAATTAAAACCTAAAATCCTTAAGCAAAAACACAGGCCTAAAGCCTTCAGACTCTCCTTGATTGCCTCCTCCAGACAAATGTCCCCATGCCCACTTAATGATAGCCTAATAGTCAAACGCTGGATTTACACCTCATTCAGTACCTTTTTACTTTCTAATGGGCAATTTCAGGCTCACCCAGCCCTCTTGGAAAGATGATTAATATAGTAGATTTCTTGGTGTGAGAAGCCCATTATACTTGAAACAATCACTTTTACTCTTGAAGTCTTGAAAATAGGAACAAGAATACAATTTGAAGAGATTTTTGCCATTAAGATTCTATAGCTTATATATCTCAAAGAACACACTCCTTGATGAGAGGGATCCTCAAAGGGCAAGGGGCTTTGTTCAGACTTCTAAAGGCCCAGCCCAATCTCCACTTGTCTCTCCAGCTTCATTGTCCATTTATTCAGTAAGTATCTTGGAGCAACAAGGCTGATCACCAGGCACTCTTTTACACATAAAGTGCATCAACAATAACTCATTTGGTTTATTTACCAACTGTAAGTGTTGCTAGGACTTTGGAGTGCCACCCCATTCCATGGAGTTTGACCATGGTCTCTCTCTCTCTCTCTTTTTTTTTATTTTGTCAGTTATAGGACTTGAACTCTGGGCCTAGGCGCTGTCCCTCAGCTTTTCAACTCAAGGTTAGTGCTCTACCACTTGAGCCACAGCACCACTTCCAGTTTTCTGATGGTTTATTGGAGATAAATGTCTCACAGACTTTCCTGCCCAGGCTGGCTTTGAACTGCAATCCTTAGATCTCAGCCTCCTGAGTAGCTAGGATTACAGGCATGAGTCACTGGTGTCTGGCATGACCATGGTCTCTTTTACATACAAAAATTATGAAATCTCGGGACACAGGAAAAAATATGATAGCAACATTCTTTCTCTTCTGAAAAAAAGCACACGTGTACAGACTTGCATTGAGATTGGCCTGCAATTGCTGGCGAGGGCAGGGGGTGGGGCAGCCTTGGTAGTCTGCAGTTCTCAGAGCTTCCTTTTGATGCTCACGCATATAACTATCCATGCTGCATGCCCTCAGATAAGGCCATTCAAGCAAGTGTCATAACTTCTTTTATCCTATAATTCTGGTGCCCAAAGTTGCCTTAACTCTGATTATCCCATAACTTTGGAGACGAAGCTTAGAACAAAGCCCTAGCTCCATTCCATAACTTTCATTTGACTTACATGATGCCCACAACCATATCTGTCTTGTTTATCATTGCATTCCTGTGACTTGGATATAGTATGAAGTTAGTAAATATTTTTTAAAGAAGAAAGGAGATGAGGGAGGGAGGAAGAGAGGGAGCACTGGATGCCAAACGCTTTTGACTGAGCTACATTTCTTTTTCAACCTCCACTACCTAATTCTCTGCTTCTCTACCTTAGTGTATTAACCTCTGTCTTATGTCTCGTACTATTCATGGTTTTCCATAGCTATTGCTACCTTCCAGGGGCAACTTACCATAGTGTTATCCTGTTAAAGCTGCTCTACTAGCTGGGCGCTGGTGGCACATGCCTGTAATCCTAACTACTCAGGAGGCTGAGATCTGAGGATCATGGTTCAAAGCCAGCCCAGGCAGGAAAGTCCATGAGACTCTTATCTCCAATTAGCCACCAAAAAACCGGAAGTGGCGCTCTGGCTCAAGTGGTAGAATGCTAGCCTTGAGCTGAAGGGCTGAGGGCCCAGAGTTCAAGCCACACAACCGACAAAAAAAAAAAAAAAGAGCTTCTCTACTCAACCTTTCAACCAGTCTCTTTCTTTGCCATTTCCCAGTCTAATTCCAAGAGTTAAATTGTGTTGGACTATTTTCTCTTTTCTATGTTTTAACCCTATCCTATTACAGGTTACTAATGACTTGAAAACTTTATGTCAAAGGCTCACCTTTGAACAATCAGGTGTATCTAACTTAATTAATGACAGGATATTTACTTTGTAAATAAACATTTCCCAGAGATAAATGTAAAGTTTCTGAGGTGAGTGAACCTATCCAATTATATGCCGTTTCTTAGCAGCAGCATCTCATTACCATACTGGACAATGTATTTTAGAAAAATAAATACATCTGAGACCAAAAGCATCTCATCAGGCTGACAATGAAGCCAAAAAGGGACCCAATCCATTAGACTTAGGTGATTTCATGCCAAGAAAACACTCTCAGTTGGGAACATCTATAAAACCTTCCCCATTCCTACATTCTCCATATCAGTGAATTATTTTCACACCCATTTAGGAACTATTTCTAGATATGAATGCCTTCACTCCCATTTGAAGTGAACTTTGTTTTGTGACAGATTACACTCTATACCATTTCACATGGGGCACTGGCCATTGGTACCAATAGAGAGAGACAGGCATAAAGGAAACTATTGGTTTGCCAGAAATCATTGTCCTTTGCTAGAATATTTTCTTAAAGAAAGGTCATATATTAGACCAAAACAGGAGCAAACATAGATTTTCTTTCTTTTCTTTTCTTATGCTGGAATGTGTGTTTAAGGGAGCCACAGAGCTGAAATGAGATATTTATTGACTGTGGTGCTTCTGTGATAATTCCAGAGCCATTGCTCAGCAAACTCTTCCATCCTGTTCTCCAACCCTTTCTGAAGCTTACAAATAATATGTTACTTATGTTAAACCAATCAGATGTCTCTAGAGGATTTCACCAGAAACCCAAATATAATTACATAAACACACAGGCTTCCTAACTATGCATATGTTATGCAAACAGAAAAAAATACATCTGCTTTAGTGCAATGCAGAAAGAGAAAGGTTTATAAAATGCATTTTAATTTCTTAAGAATAACAATATTAGCTTCAGAGTTGGACACATATAACTTTAGCAAAAAGATAAAAAGGCATTGAAGACAGATTAGACAATACAGTTAGATCCTGGATAGACTTTCTGCAAAATAACTGTTCCTCATTTAAATGAAATTTCCTCTGCTCCAGACTTCATTTCACTCATTCAAATCCTAGATACTTTCTATCTTCATCAGCGCTGGGCAAGGCAGCTCCTCAGTGTATGAGCTAGTCTTTCATTTATTCATTACCTTTCTGTAACATCGCTTTTCTCAAGAGCTCTAGACACTGCAAACGATGTTTAACTGATGTTAAACCACTATTTCCTCAAATAGGGAGTGGAACTCTATATGTGGCAGAAAAAGAAGAAAGCACAGGAGAATATTAAGAGGAGAAAGGAGAAGTTTATCATGGGGGGAGGAAATGGCAGAGA